>NC_137696.1:93287775-93437550 GCF_964034855.1 Anser brachyrhynchus | reverse complement strand
GAAAGGAAAGGAAAGGAAAGGAAAGGAAAGGAAAGGAAAGGAAAGGAAAGGAAAGGAAAGGAAAGGAAAGGAAAGGAAAGGAAAGGAAAGGAAAAAACTCTGTACAATTTGAGACACTTCAAGGGCAAAAGAAACTTGAGAGTTCTTCAGAAACATTTCCTTTGTGCCAAACAGTTAAGCCATTTTTGGAAAAAAAATATAGCAGTCTCTCTCCTAGCAACTGACACTACATTTACTACATTACTACAGTAATTTAACATGGTGATGTCAGAAGCTTAAAAATGACTTTTTTTCTCCCCTTTTTTTTTTATTTGTGTATTAGAATTCTAAGAGGCTCCCAGAAGAATCTGCCACCTAAGTAAGTTTAAGGAACAATATCTTACAATTGCTATTTATTCTGTCTGTTCTAAACTGTTTTTGAGGGTAAAGGTTTCCACTGCAGTAGCCAGAGTATGTCTGATTTTTAAGATTAAACTATTAAAGTCAGTTATCTAAGAGCATTATAATGTCACTATTAAAAATAATCGCACACAGAATGAACAGTGTAGTTGTCCATTATGCAGCACTTGTTCCATAAATGAGGCTAAGAGTGTGCTCACTTAGGCAAGCTTCAAAGTTTCTCAGTAGAATAATGTTGCCATTTTCGAGAACTTCCTTATGCTTTTAAAGATTCTGTTATCTTTATCAGTTTTATAAATTTTAGGGGGGAGGGGGGAGTTATGAATATGTACAATGAGCTTAAATAATGAGCTTAATTCATATACTTTGAAGATAAAATATTAATGTTACTATCCAGGAAATGTAATTGAAATATAGATCTAAAGCTTATTTCTTGTTCTAGCCAGTCTTCCTCCCATATCAATCACAAATTGTAATACTACTCAAGGATACTTCTTAGAATCTGAAGTGACAAGAGAAAGGTAGTAAAAACTGTGTTCTATTCACAGCTTATAACTGCTGGACACATTGTGCCTGTACTTTCTAAAAGAATCAGACTTACATACTACCCCACCTGCTACTTATATAGGAAGATGAGATCGTTCTCCATTTCAGGAGAATGTTAAGGATAATAAATGTCCTTAAATCTTTGTCTATACTTTAGATTGTTCTGGGATGCTGTTACTGGTAGTGGTATTGTTTATTTGAGAAAAAAAAAAGGACAATATTTAGATCAGTCAGTAAATGTCAATTAACTTGACTACATACAATTTGTTTGTGAGAAGTTTATTTTGATAATTCCGTGTTTCAGTAAGATCTCTAGCCACATGGAAATTTCAGCAACAAAAGCTGCACTCACTTTCTAGACTAGGGAGAAGATGTAATTCCCAAGCAATGACTTTTTAACCATCATTTTAATAAAGCTGCATAGTTTACATGCCAATCCCAGGAGCATAAAGGGGAAAATTTTCAGTTGTGATGGGTGAGCTAAGCAAATAACTCCTACAGAAAACAGATGTGTATGTATATTTCAATGTAAACTGAACATCTGCACCTTTTAGTCAATTTCTCTTTTCCTGTCATCTGGAGTTTTAAAGTAATTGCACTTATCTGTGTGGAAGATATGGCTTTCTGCTCCTACTGAATTAAATGACAATAAAGGACTTATGCTTATCACCAGGATGGCTTGAGCAGCATAGAGTCGGGAACGAAGCTTCCTCTCTCATAAATTACCAATATAACAAAGTTTTAAGAAAAGGCAATGCAGTGATAGTCAACCAGAAATTAAGAATTTAACATCAGAAAAAAACATTGGCTAGAATTATCCTTAGTTGAGATTTTTCTAGAAATGCTACAGTCTTCAAGGAGTAGCAACTTTCTCACTGAATTTGCTGTCCTCTAGACTTTGCAGAAAGGTCTATCTCACTGGGCACAACAGGTCGATCTTCCACCCTATATGGAAGCCATAAAGGAAAAGAAAGAAAACCCTACATTTTTGCTTTCATGTTTTCAGGGAGAAGGACAAAGCAGTGGCTTTATATAGAGAGATAATCTAACGCACATCTTTAGAAAATCAAAATCTAAGCAAAATAAAAACAATGCTATATATGTTATAAACTATTTCTTTAATGGATAAGACTTTAAGTAAAAAAAAAAAGGCTATGTGCTTTCTTTTCCTCCCACGTCTCAGAATTTATCTGTGAATGTCAACAATATTTTAGTGGATTTGGGGTTTAAAAATAACTCACTTCTACCAGCAATCTTTTAGGCAATGCATACGAAAAGCCATTTAACCACTCCAGACTGATATCAAATGTTCTCTATGTCTCAAGTTTAGAACAAATACTTGTTTTCAAACAAGATTACAACCTCTGGAACTAGCAAAGGTATGGTTAGAAATCTCGTCTCCACACATTCCCAGTACATGAACTCACATACTTTTTTATGCTACTGAAAAACAGTGATGCAGATGAAAGTGTAGTCAGTGTAGAGGTTTTTCTCTAGGTTCACTGCCAGTTTAAGTGGAGCTCTATTTAAAGCTATCAAAACAGTATGAGGCTTTCTAGATTTAAGACCCTCAGTACTTGCAACCCATTATTTAGCTTACATAGCATGTCTAGTTTGATAAATGTGGTCTCAACAGCTCTAGACAATGACATCAGCACAGTGCCTTCCTCTGTTGTTCCTGGCTGGGCTTCAGTAGGCAGAACAGTAGTAAGCTTTTAATATATAAAATTCTTAGTGAAAATCACTGAACTTTCACTTTGTGTGTCAGTCCAAAACAAAGAACTTACTCTGCTTAGCCACATGGACCTAGTCTGGATTTAGGTAGTAAAGAACATACACAACTCTTTGAAACACTTTATATTTACATAATAAAAGTGAAAGTTGAGTTTTGTGAAGATTCAGTTGTAGCTTGTTGTACTATTCTCCAGAAACTCTACATCATTGTTTAGATTCTATGTAAAATCAGTCTCATCACATAACTGGACTTACATTTTCTTTATTTGTAATTTTTAAAAACAATTGTCAACAACTTCAGAAGTCCCTTCCTGATAATAATGGAATTAATTTGTTTTATTTATTCCAGGCCAAGTGCACTATAATATAATCTCTAAATTTTATCCTGATTTACAAACTGCTTTCTTTTGCCTTCTTTCTGCAACTCCACCAAACTAGGAAACAGGTATATTTGATCCAGATACTTGATTTGATCCTTCTGATGCACCATAGTGAGAATGAAAAAAACTCCACAGTTTTCCACACCTGAATTACAGGTGCTTCAAAGCATGCTTCAAAGACCACTTAAAAGAGTAACAGGCTGTGAATTTATATTCTGTGAACTGGATGCTCTGTGAAGACCCTGATCTTCTTCTATAGCTTAGCCTACCCCCACAATATTCACTCATAGCTTCTGCTGTTCCTATGGTGTCCTCCTGTTCATCCTTGGGAAGGAGAAGTGTATTTTCCATGTAAGTTTACTGGGAAGCCTATCACACTATGTGGCAGCTTCAGAAGGAGCATTACTCTAGTTCTGATGCCTCTCACCACCACTGAAGGATGGAGAAACTATCTACTATGCACACCCTCTCTACAAACAACTCCATAAATCAAAATTAAAATGTTATCACAACCACGACTGTGTTAGCTACGAAAGCTAGCTGTGTTAGCTGTGTTAGCTATGAGCCATCTCCTCTGCCTTTTAACCACAGTCATTTAATATTTCCTACTGCCCTTGGGGAAATTGTTGTTCCCTATCCCTACTATCTTCAACACTGAAAAAAATAAACAGGCTGAGGCTGTGGGAGCCCCATGACGGATGAAATCGAGTCTTAGACAACAGTTAGAAGGGAGGAAGAACATAGAAGACAGAGTCCAGACCACAGCTTGGTTTGCATATCTGTTACAAAGTATGGGTATTAGTGAAGAGAAAGAATGAATTCATCAGAGCTGCAGTAGTGTTTCAAACCAGTACAATCTCAAACCCACTGTGATTTCTGAAGATTTGGTGTTCATAGCAAGCCCTCCATGTTGTGCTAATGTACACAGGCCCTCCAGAGACAACATATGTTCTCACTCTGAGGTACAAAGCAGAGTCCAAAACTCACATATGTCAAAGAAACACTCCTGTTGTAGTTATTTTCATCAAAAAGGCAAAAGAGTGAATCTCCTGCCAGAAGTCATGGCAAGAACAAAAAGTATCAGTATTATAAGCACTCATGAAAGGGCAAAAGATGCTGTTACCCACAATATCCCTTGCAGCCAAATCTCTGGATGAGTACTTTGAAAAATACCACTTTTCCATAGTCTAAATAAAACTCTTCTCTCGGACTTATGGAGGGGTAGGGGGAGGTTTGAATTTTGCAGCCAGTGTTGTAAACAGGCCATAACCAACATCAAGCTAGGTCTGTTTTCTGTTCATCTGGCAAACTATTTTGTTCACCACCACTTCTTGCCATAGACTGCTGAAGCTGAAATAGAAAAGGGAGACATTGTGGCAAACGCTCTTTTAAGTCTTCATAAAAAGGAAGATTTCATAGATGGGCATGTACTTCAGCATACTGTTCACCCTCAGCAATCTGTTTCTAGATTATTTTTAGAAGCAGAAGTCATCAGGATAATTTAAATGTAAGGGCCAAATCCTGATCTCAGCTGCATGAAATAATAGCTACAGATGCATCTGCCCGTACTGTGGGCCTGCTGGTTTTAATACCAAATTGCCAACTACTGAAGTCATTACAGACTGCAATTTACTGTTATAAGGGCAAAATTCACATTCAGTGAAAATTTCTCCAGAGAAGGATATCTTCACTGTCTGCTTACTTACTGGCCCTCCTCATCATAATGCCTGTATATATTAGAAACCTACAACTGAGCCTTGCAACATCTTAACAATATTATCCCCTATTTGGGGAATAAGGGTACAAAGAAGTTGGATAGCATGCCATTTGTAGCATAATGTGTCTGTGGCAGAACTGGTAAATGATCCGGTGTTTACTGTATCCCAATCCCCAACCTTAATGACAAAACTATCCCTTTTCTCCAAAACTACTCCAGTGCAAATGCCAATTAACCATATAGAGAAGGTAAATAAACTTGTTAACTGCTCAGTTTAATGACCAAAACAAAAACAAACAAACAAACAAACAAAAACAGTCAGTGTGCTTATTTAAGGACTAAGCTCTCACCTTTGTGATTTAGGGATGGTTACAGTCCCTCCTTTTTCATTCAGTTTTTCCAATTAAACTTAGTTTCTTAGAAAGGACTGAAGCAGACCCCACATGGAAATTTGGTGGTTCTGCTTGATCACCACTTCCTGACAGCTGCAGGTAGCAGCCAGGCACTGGACACAAGATCATTCTCATTCAAGTCAGTGAAATGAATCCCAGCATTCAGAGACAGCCTTGTCAGCCCCAGGATGAATGACGCTCCTGGAGTGCCAAGGATTCGGAAAGACATAATGTTAAATCAGCACTGGGTGGGTAATAGGGAGGATCATTTCGAATTGTATGCTCTGGTTTAGATTATGCAGGCATGGAAAGCATGCATAGTCTTCTGGATGTACACATTCCTAAATAACACTACACATTTCTGATATTTCTGCAATGCACACTATCCGAAGAACGCAGAGATGTTTGTCTCTTCAGAATGGAATTGGACTTCCTATAAAAAAGAACATTTAGCTAAATACAAATCAACTCTCAAGCTGGCTAAGAAGAAAAGTGTCCTAAAATGTACTAGGACGTGTTTTGATTAGAAATAAAGGAACATTTTATTATTACACATATACAGAAAATTCAAACCATATGCTCTGTATGCAGTGTTTTGGGGCAAAGATTCATCAGTAAAACAAACAATCTACATTTAGTGACTTTTTGAGATGACTGACCAAAGAAACTTATATAGTTTTTATGTTGTGTTCATGGAACAGCTGAATGTGGAAACCTTTCTTTTTTGGCAAATGGGCATAACTGATTGGTTGACTGACAGAATTAGGCTATGACTACAAAAAAAAATAATCAAGTAAAAGCCTCATAAATAAATAAAGATTTTAAAATAGTAATTTTCTGAGCATCCACAGATCCACTGAGGAATCACACAGGTTGGGAGAGATGGTGCTTTTAAATTTGATTCATAATTCATGTGATATATACTCCAAATTTTGGGTAGAGAAATCGACCTGCAATACCACACCAAATTTGGTTTTGAAGATTAGACGTCTGAATTCTTACCTGAGATATACAGACTTGGGGAAATCTGTGGCTAGAGACCGAGAATCATTTTTAAGCTTTAAGTCTAGTTCATTTACCTGCAACGCAAAAGAAAGAAATGAAAATGTTTTTTTTTATTTATTATTATTATTTTTTTCTAAGCGAGTAGGGATTGTTAGAAAGTCTTTTAAAGTTCATGTTTTATCTTCTTGAAAACCAATTTTCTAATAATTTTTACAGTTGATAGAGTTTAATCTGGTTTACAGCTGAAAGTTTGATGAAGAAAAGTCTAAAGGTGTGTTAGTATCTATTATATGTGAACACATTGGGCATAGCACAGAAATGAGTGCAGTAGTGGAGCCACAGTTTACATATTCACTTCTTTAGCTGTAGTGCAGGTTGGATTAGCCTGAACTGTCTCAAGAGGAGAAATCAGAAAACTATATGGCACTGGTATCGCACCCATTTCCACTGAAGTAATGGGGTGAGAAGTCTGAGTTCTGGCTCTGACAGCTCTGTGGCTGTCTGCAGTTCTCATGTAAAGTCATAGGAAGTTAGCTTTGCTGCTCTGTTCAATTTGTTCCTAATTACAATACTCCAAGGATAATGCTAAGGTAAAAAATGTATGGTATTCACCTATCCTCATTTCAGGGATTCATAACAGATTACCCTTCAAACACAGGGAAGCTACTCTTTGATTTTAACTTAACCTAAAGACATCATTAGCATTGTCACTTAATATAAACAATAGGACATATGAAGTATACAAGACACCTGAAAATAAGTCAGTGAATATTTTGGGCTAAGAATTGTTTACTCTGTTAATAATGAAAAGACAAAAATATAGTGTGAATTGCAGATTGCAATAGGCCCTTACAAATGTTATTAGATTTTGACATCTGATTTTCTACCATTTGCTATAAAACAAAAACATAAAGAAGAATTGTTTAGCTACCTCTCTCTCTCTTACATCCAGTACTCACTAGGTTTCCTCACCATCTAGCAAAAAAAGAAGCTCTAAATTTAAAATGAATGGATAACAGGAAAAGTGATAAAAAGCTCCCACCACGTAGGGATGGTAGAATATTCTGTGTCATAAAACACATTTGCAGGTTGTACCCACTCTACGAGCTGTGTAGTGAAGTTGTAAGAAACTTGCACAAATACAATTTTCAAATATTAATCTACATTACAGGAATAGTTTATTGGCTCTGCCAGCTTCTCTGTTTCCATTCAATAACTGAGTCTAGGCAGTGAGAAAGGGTTGGTATGTGTGGAGTGCACTGGGATTAACACACCCAACTCAAATTAGCCACTAGGCGGTTCACACCTATGGTTTGGACAGAACATGTGTGATTCATAACTACTTGTAACATTCCCTACAGAAGCTGGCCACCACCAAGATTTAAAACATTTTCCAGCAGGACTTTTCTGGTCTGATCCAAGAAAGGACAGTACTGTTTGGTGCTGAAAGTTAGGAAATCATCTCTGATATTACAGTTCACAGCTTTATTTGTGTGCCTAGTTTTGCTGAGGTTTTCACATGTAAGGCCTGCCTTTAGACCTCCCAGGTTCCTGAGGCTAGTAGCAGAATCTGTGGGAGTGAAGCATTACCCAAAGTAGAGAAAGAGAGTCTGGGAACATTAAGCCAACTGTAAAAATACAAGTTTTCAGCAAGATGGGATGTATCCAATGGCACTGAGGAAGGTGGACTGGGAAATTGTCTGGATTTTCTCATATTAGATTGCGGTAAAAAGTGAATGTGGTATGAAACTGGATATTGTATAACCGAGAATGTAAGATTCATTAGGTTTGGATGGGGAGTAGAGATGGAGAGTAGGAGGCTGCATAACATGTTTGCTAAGACCTAAGGCATGCAAGTTGCTTCTGTTCCTCTACAGTGAGAAAGAACTCAGCTTCCCCATTTGGTGTTTTGACCCATAGGTCAAGCAAACTGGAAACACCATTGGCAATGTTTTTCAAGAAAGTCTCTTTGCCTTGCACCAGGAGAAGATCCTGGGCTCTGTCCCAAGGGAATAACATGAAATCACGAGTAATCATTAAACCTCAAATGAGGATAGAATCCATACATAAAATCACATTTCACTTTTACTAACTTCTGGCTCTGGATGTCTTCTCAATGAGCATATGAGAACATTGAATCGCTCCCTGGAGTCTTCTAATCCAAGCTGTTGTTTTAGAATATAAATTCTCCTCCATGGGTTGTTGCTGCAACATGATGCTGATGCCTATGGTTTGCAGGTGGCCAGAGTAGATGACCAAGCAGTCCTTCATCAATTCAGAGTACATGGTGCATATATTTTATCCCATTACAAGCTTTTTCTCTTAGTAATTTGGCCATAAATCAATCAAGGTAGTTATTTATTTGCTTGCTCTTTAAATAAACTTTAAATATTTGATTGGTGAATATGATCACTAAAATCCCACAGAAAAGCTTTTATTTCAGTTGAATGAGAGAAACGGTTTAATGTGAGGATTGAATAAAAGACTGATAAGAATTTGTCTCTTTGAGAGGAGGGTGGGCCTGCCTAAAATATGCAGGCCAAGGAAATATTAGCCAACAACTATACAACAGAAATACAATAAATCTGTTGTTATCCCCAATAATTGACTAACTTTATGTCTGCTCTCAGTTAATAACAATAATAAGCTAAATGCTTCAGTATGGATGTTGCTGTCAGGATATATGTTTATGTACAAGTTTATATATAGATACAAGTTTGAGCAAATAATTAGCATTGAAATGTATGTACCGATGGTGGGTTCATCTTTCTTAACTTAAACATTCAAATTTCCCTTTATGGCCAGAGGAGAAAAACTGGCATATCTAGAAGATGATTACTCCTTTACAACACTTCTTAGGATAGTTCATGTAAATAAATATTTGTACTTTCTTTTTATCTGAGGCTGACATGAAGTGGTAGCATGATAGCTGGCTGATATTAAAGCTTCCTCACACGAGCACATGATGGTAAATCAAAGATTTCCAGCTTTCCAACATGCTACAAATTTGAGCTGTTCTGTTCAAGCTGAACAATGTGATCTGCCTGTTGGCATTTCAGAAATAAAGTGAGGATGAAATATAATCCAGTTGTCAGTGGTATCCAGGAAATGCGACAATTTCTGGTATATGGCAAGGTCATGGCATCCACGCCAGGAGCTGCTGAGAATGCTTAGGGTATTTTTGGCTGCATTAGGCAAACTATTGCCAGTAGGTCAACAGAAGTGATCCTTCCCCTCTATTCAGCAATGGTGGGGCAACACCTGGAGTTGTGTGTCCAGTTCTGGGCTCCCCCATGCAAGCAAGACATGGACAGACTGGAAAGAGTCCAACAGAGCATATCCAAGCTGATAAGGGACAGGAGCACCTGTCCTGTGAGGAAATACTGAGAGAGTTCGGACTGTTCAGCCTGGAGAAGAGAGGGGATCTTTTCAATGTCTATCAATACCTGAAGGAAGTGTGCAAAGAGGACAGAGACAGGCTCTTTTGAGTAGTGCCCAGTGCCAAAACAAGAGGCAATGGACAGAAGCTGCAGCACAGAGGGAAACACTTCTTTACTGTACAAGTGACAGAGCACTGTCAAAGGTTGCCAAAAAAGGTTGTGGAGTCTCCCTATTTGGAGAGCTACAAAAGCCACCTAGACATATTCCTGGGAAAGCAGCTCTAGGTATCCCTGCTTGAGCAGGGGGTTTGGACCAGATGACCTCCAGAAGCCCCTTTACACTTTAACCATTCTGTAATTCTGTGAAGCCCAAGAGCTCCAAAGGTATTCATCATATTAGGACAAAAAGATACTTATCTTCATTTTTATAAAGACTTGTGATTTTCAAGTATTTGGGATCAGGTTGGAGACAAGAGAAGTATATACGTCAGAATGCTAATGCAGTAAATTCCTGTAGTTGTCACAAAACAAAACACTAACAGAGACAGATGAATGTTACGGATGACCATTCCATCTTTGGCTTTCCCATTTCTACCCTGTGTTCTGGCTGCTCTCTCTGACTCCACTGAAGAATTGTCCAGGGTTGCAGCAGGAGATCAGGCTGATACTATGGGCAGGTATTCAAAAGGACTGGCATAACTCAACCTGTTTTTTATTGCCAACAGAGCTGTGAGAAGGACTGAAAATCATCTTGTTTTCCCATTTACAAATGATGTCTAAGATTTTTAAGCCCTCATTTTCATGGTTCTGAATGTAAATGATAATATTAGAAAGGAATAGTTAATAAAAAGTGATTTTGAAGGACAAAATTTAGCACTAATCTTTCAGCTTGACCAGTGTGGTCAAGCTACAGTCTTCAGGGTCACTATCTTGTCTTCATCTCTGAAATAAAACAGGAACCTTAGCAACCAAACGAAATCTGAAAGCAGTGCTCACAGTTTACATAGGTGTTTATCAGGTCCCATCTGTAAGAATACAAAAATCTTTCAAAATCAAAATCTTTCTAGTAAAAGTGATGTAAGTAGAGGGTTGGGGGAGAAAAGAGTGGTTAATTGACAAGGAGAAAAGACAAGTGTCTTGTTTGCAATTTGTGGAACACAAGGAGGGAAAATGTACTGCTATTCAACCGCTATTCATGTTTTGCTATTCAACAGTTATGAATTTTATTCCCCACATTAGCTTTCGGAAGATGTTTTGTACTCTTTTAAGGGCCAGAGTTGGGAGACCAGGAATGGAGTAGTGGATTATGTTTCCTTACTGATTTTGTGGTGGCTTTGTTTCTTCTATCAGTCCTTGGTGTAAGATCATCCTGTTGTAATTATGTTTGCTTAGTTTCACTTTCATCATTATAATGATGGCATTTTGTTTTGTTTTGTTTTGTTTTTTCAGAGCATAAAGTAGGAAAATGCATGCATAAGATCTAGAGAATATTTTGTAGTTTTTAATACTTACACATATGTTGAACTATCCACCTTTTCCATTAAATAATTTTGCCTTTTGAAATCAGTTCAGCATGTCATTCAGTCAAACGAATCAGCATTTGAGATTCGGCAGTAGATCTAAAACCAAAATTGCAAGGAATAACCAAAAAGCTGCAATGGAAAACTTTCAAGCCTAGTATTTATAAAATCTTGCTAACGTGGCAACCCTTGCTGTAAAAAAATCAAGTGACAGTACTTTGATACACTATGTTAAAAATATATCTTTTGAAACACTTCTTTGGGTCCTATGTAGATAGCCTAAAACTTGTCTTGACTTTTAAAATGTGTAAAAAAATCTTTCCGTACTTTATATATTTCAGAAAGCCTTTATTTTTTAATTATTCATACCACTGACAGTGAAACTACAGTGTTTTCAAAGGCTTTTCTAAATTGCAAATCTTAGATCAGAGAAAGACTTCAGGCAAAACTGATCAATGTCAAACTTCATAAGTAAATAGCAAGTCTGATAATAAAAAATCCCTTTGTTACTAAAAAATCGCTATGAACATCGTAAGCCTGTTTACATTTCTCTTTATAATGCAGAAATTAGTGATAAACATATCCAGGTTGTTTTCCTTTTAGTGCCATTGATTGACAAAGAAAAAAAAAAGTATTTCTCAAGGCAGTGCATAGTTTTAACCTAAATCAGGAGGTCTTAAGGATACTGATTGCACATTCTAAATGGAAAAGCACAAATCAGATGGAAAATATTTTTCTTAGGGAGGGTTATATTTCATTCCAATTTTAAGAAAGACTTGGGTGACCTGAAATTTCCAGTGGATGATTTGCTGACTTCGACAGAACAGCTGATGCAAATGTTAATTTTACACCAGAGTTCTGAGAACATTTGATACCTATTATTTTGAAGGCTTTAGTACATGTATGTTGACATCAGGTGGTGCTGAGAATATAGGCCTGTTCTCATTTTCCTGGCTACTTTTTTAAAAGCATCTATTTAAATTACTTTTAGAATTTCCATTGATTTCAATGGTACTGGATGAGGCACTTAGGCTGAAGAAAATCAGGAACGATAAAACAAATACCAGTAAAGTATGAAAAGAATCTGGAGCAAATGGTTGATCACAGCAAGATTTCTCTGTAGAAATCTGGCTAAAATAGCACTGTGCATAGATCTGAAAAATAAAATGATTAAAAATCTACTTTCATAGACAAGGGAAGGGAGTGAGTGAGAAGAAAGGCATAGTCCAGAACTAAGTGATGCATAAATATCCCACTCTTCTTTTAGTCCTGGGAGATGCTGCAGCACAGGGATAGTTATTTGTGGTTCCATCCCTGCCCATGCAGGAAGGTCAAAGAATCATAGAATTATAGAATGCTAACCCTTTTTTATCAAGTCATTTATTTATCAAGTGCTTAGTCCCTATAAATAGACTGACATGGACAAGAAGGGTAAGACAAATCCTTCTCTCTTCAGTGTCCAGAAGTCTCAGGCAATGGCTGGACAATCATGTTGCAAGGGCTGAGGGTAGCTCCTTCTCTCCGTCTCTGTCTGCCAGCTATTTGTTATCACTCCCTTGCTGCAAGCAATCACTCCCACAGCACAGTCAGTGGAACGAATTGTCTCATCTGCTTCAGCCAGATACAGAATCAACCACTTTAACTTTAGAGGGCCTTCAGCAGCAGGTTCAACTGAGGAAATGAATTTTTCCCTGACATGGATGAGAATTGCTCACAGACTGATCTCTGGGTTCATTTGCAAATGGACTTTTCTCCAGCTGAGATGTGATTAAAAAAAAAACACACTTAAGGTTCAGAACACAGGCACAACATAAACTACTGTGACTATATTTTGTGGTGACTTTTGGTTGTAGTTTTGTTAGCAACATCAGTCATAGCATCAGCAAGTAATCACTGCAAAACCTAGTATAGAGTAAGAAAAATCTTAGAAATCAGAGCTTGCTCTTAGTGGCATTTCTAGCTAGCTCCCCTTGCAAAACTTATTACTTTGGACATTACACCATTAGGAATTGTAATAGTAAGGACAATATAATCTTTCAGAATATGTAACACAAAAAGGACACATAATGTAATAATAATATACTTCCTTCCCTGTTTAGTATACAAACAGGCATCAAATAGTGCTTTCATTAAGATTATTTCTTCAGTCATTAATTGTTTCTAGGCCCATACTAGAGAGAATGTGAGTTGTAACTTGTTATTTATGATTCATGAACTATTATGTGTTCATGGTGTTGTAATATTAATGTTCTTGACAATAAAGATATATAGCATAATAAATCCCTGACATTTAAAATGATATGAAGGGATGTCTGGAGTGTTAATATTTGCATAAGGAGTCATCAATAGCCTGTTGATTTTTTTACCTTGAAGAGAGTAGACAGGAATAAATAAATGTATAAATAAATAAGCAAATGAGCTGCTAACTAAGACTCATTTTGTATAGCAGTCAATGGGGTGTTGGAGCTCAGAGCTTCCAACAGTTTCATGCCTTGACAGGCCACTTGGTTATGCCTTTGTGGGTAGGTTTTGGTAATAGGCAAACTGTTGCAATTATTTTGCAGTAAAAATGTCCCCAGTCTTGAGGATTCCTCTCTCTCTCTCTTTTTTTTTTTCTTCTCATTTCTGTTTTTGTAAATCATGACATTTTTCCATTCTGTCAATCTATAAAATGTCCATTATAATTTATAAATTGCAGAAAGTTTCTAGTGCACAGCATGTTGAAAACATGGGACTATTTCTAGACAGTGTTCATTTTATTTCCAGAAAATCCCAGAATCCAAAATCCTTTGTGATGAGGAACTACTGCTAAAAAGACATGACAACGTGGACTCAAAACATGGGATATTAAGGGATAGAAATTCAGCAGTGCAGCCCCTAATAAAGAATCAAAGTTTCTTAGGTATTCCTTGAGGACTGCAGGAAGTCCTTTTGTCTTTTGCCTTTTAATGCACCCAGCGGTCTGCATGGGACCCAGAGACTTATACTAACATGATGTTACCTCATTTTCGAAGCTCACAATAGCATATCCATTAAATAGGAAGATTTTCTTCTCAAGCGAAAGACTGGAAGCTTGTAAAACTACTGAATTTGATGTGCAATGAAATGGTTTCTCCAATCTTTGTAAAAGTAAAAATAAAAATATATCGTGTAGCAGGAAGTACCAAATACTAATTTTTAGTGCCCTTTTAAGTTTCACTGTCTATCTTTAAAAGTTCACATCAGTGGAAAACGTGAATGACTGTGTTATTAACATCAGAGTATGCCTAATTCATAATTACCTACTTTGTGTACAGCAACAATTTACAAGCCCTCTATTCATAAGCAATTTGAAAAGAACTTTCAGATGGGATATTTGGTAAATTTCAATTAGACTAGAAATGCCTTGGAGGGCCAGTTACGTATTGTGGTATTTAGGCAGACATCAAAGATTTAGTTGTTTAGACAAGGAAAACGAAGGTCATCTGACTATTCAGAGTATTCAGGAACAGTTCTGCTTATTTCAACGTAGAATTTTACTGTAAATAGATGTACCAGTTACAATAAATGTTACTTGTTTTGATAATCCAAACTCGTACATCAATTGTGTCCACAACTTGCAAACTGAAAATATTAATTTTTCTTTTCCTTTTTATTTAATTTTTTTAAAGGATGTTGCTGCATAGATAGAGTAATAGTGAAGAAAATGTTGCTGTTTTTTTTTGTTGTAGTTTTCATGAACATGAATTCAGAAGTACCACTGGAGTTCACAGTAAGTTCAGATAGTTTAAACCCTGGAAAGTGAGTAGTCTTAGAATTTTTCCAGACCATTTGATAGTGATCTGAATATGTGGATGAGTTGCATGTTTGCAACTCTCCATCTTTGCAATGATTTTTCCAGTTCACTGCTGTTTCTTCTAAACTAACCCTGGCCTTTGCCAGAAGATGCAGCAGACTGAGTAGGCTTTATCACTAAATAAACTATTAAACTAACAAGCTGTTTAAAATTTTGAAAACCTGAGTAAAACGTTAATCAAGTACTAATCAGCGAGGTGTTAATCAGTAATACACAAAATTGCATTGAAAAATGAACATTTCCGTTGTAATGTTTCCTGGGATAAAAACAGGTTTTGCATTTATTACAGGTCATGGGCTTTCATCCTTTCATCACCAACTTGGCTGTAAAGTGACAGACTGATCATCTCTACTTCTCTACAGTCTCTGATCCCAAATCCTTGAAAATCAAGGGATAACCTGAACGTTGAAGTAATCAAGCTTTAGTCTTTCACGGACAGTTGTTCTCTCCTTGTAATTGCATATTACACACCTCAGTGTGTGACTGCTTTTGTAAGGAAGGTGTTCTTTAATATCTCATTTGAGTATGTGTGATTTCAGCTGCATCTTTCTAAAAATATGAATGTACAAAGGGACTAATAAAATAAGTCAGATCCCTTTGCAGGACAAGGGCAGGGAGCTGTAAACAACACAATCTATGATATCTAGGCGTTTCACCACCATATAAATGCTGAGGGAATGTATTTCCTGGATCTTGATAACCAGTATATTTACCCATGCATACTTTTTGGTGTGATGTGAGTAGAAGATTGTTTTGGTGTGATGAAAAGTAGGCCTTGGTTATCCTTGGCTCTACTTCTGCACGTACAACCAAGATCAGAGTGGACACGTAAGAGTTCCACAAGGTGTAAATCTTTACACTTTTCCCTCTTTTTCTTTTCCCTAGATGGATTCCTGAAGGGACTGGCCACTAACTCAGCAAACCATTCTCAGGCGTCCCATGGGATCCTGTCTGCACACTGCTGTGCAGCCACTGAAAAGCTGGGAAACCGTTTCAGTTTTTCTGAATCTGCTTAATTCTCTTTGTAAAGAGATAAGGCATCTGGGTCATGATGAGAGTTGACACTGCCTAAAGAGAGTTAATGCTCATTTTATTTTATTTATTTTATTTTATTTTATTTTATTTTATTTTATTTTATTTTATTTTATTTTATTTTATTTTATTTTATTTTATTTTATTTTATTTTATTTTATTTTATTTTATTTTATTTTATTTTATTTTATTTTATTTTATATACTTATCTAGTTATAATTTCAGGTAGAGTAAGCAACTTCCAGTGTCATCAACCACTTCTACATCTCACATGGTGAAAAGCAAAACTTGTCACACAGCCAACTTCTCAGGTTGCGAAACCTTTACTTAGGTCATTTGTAATAGGCTGTTGAAACATAACTGTCATCAGCACTTCACTGTAATTACTTTAGCTCCTCTCTGTACATGGTTTCTTGGAATGAATACAGTTCTTTATGGGAGGCTTAATAGAGCAACTCTTATTATCTTTTCAGGTAAATAAATAAATAAATAAATCATGTTGTATCTTACCTAACACTAGGATTTACAGTAGCTCTGCCTATTCTTTCCTTTGCAGCTTGCACAGTCATAACATTTTAATATTTTTTCCCTGAATCTCAGGGAGAATAAAAGAAGAAAAACTAAAAAGTACACGCCTGTATAACACCCTAGGTCATGAATTGTACTTTAATTTGGGATAGCACTTGGAAATGGAAAAGTTGCAAACAGAGTATTCTGAAGTTGTATGTTTGCTTCCATCTTATTCTAGTCACTGAACATGTTTTGAATCCTGGAGACCAAGGATATTGTTCTTCTCAGCTGAAAAACTTACTCTTCTTCAAAACCAGAGTACAAGAGATGTTAATCCTGCTTCTGCCTAGTTCTGCTGTCTGACTCTGCCCATGTTAGCCCTCCTACCCTGTCTTGCAGAGCAAGAGAAATCAATAGGATCCTCCCTTAATTTGATCTAGTTTGCTTTAGAATTTAGAGTGAGAATTGCCTCCTTTTTCCTGGCAGTCTGATAGGTAGAACTTCTGTAGAATGGAACATAGCAGTCTGGCCTCTTCTTATCCTCAGAAATGCTGAGAGACAGTGAATGTAGGTGGAAACACAGGAGGGTCTGATCAGGACACGAGAAAAAAAGAATTCACTGTGAGTATATTTAAGCAGGTTGCCCAGCAAAGTTGTGGTGTCTCTACCACTGGAGCTTCTCAAAGCCTTACTGCACAAATCCCATAAGTAACTCAGTCCAACATCGTTGTTGGCCCAGCTTTGAGGAAGAGGTTTGACTAGGTGGTCTGGGAGATGCCTTCCAGGCATAGCAAACTGTAGTCACACTTTGTATCTCCCAGCAGGACATAGACTCCCCCAGGCCAGTACCCTGAACAAAGCCAGAGTGTGTGCAGTGAGGCATGCAGTGTAGCCAAGTATGTGCACAGAAGGCCAAAAAAGGGAAACCTTGGGGTGGACTGTTTCTGCTTTTCTCCTTGGGTGAAACCAGAAGTAGTCCTAGGAATTGTGAATCCAACCCTACTCTCCACAGGGTGAGTGGTCTTTCTGCTGTGACAGTCAGATTCACCCGACAACCCTTCATAGTCTTCAGTTTCTGTCCTGCAGTGGATTAACTTTAAAAGGCAAGGAGGGATTTTTAAAAGAAACCTGCTAATATGGTAGTTGGGCCAACTTTTGAGATAGAATTTAATCTCTTTCCATTTTGTACTTTTGCAAAAGAGCAGATGGTTAGTGCTGTTTCCATTAATGATCACTTGTTATGATGTGAAAGCAAAGTTAAGCATGTAAGGAATTTATGGGTCAAGTCTATAAACACTGAGTTAATCTAATTGAAGACATGATCAAGTGGGCCAGGAAAGTGCCATCAGACCAGTTAGAGACAGGGAGGGTCCCACAAAAGGCAACCTTTCAGCAAGCTGATGGTGTTCTAAAACATTTGGTAGCACAGAATCAAAAAGTGCTAAGCACTAAAATGCTTTTAGTGGATATTTTCCACTTCACATACCTTGTGATTTGTATTTGAAATAGTCTGGAGTAGAAAATTAACATACCTGTACAGAACTTGTCATGTACTTCTGGTCAAAATAAGGAATTAAAAATATTCATAAAGCAAAATAGTTTTGAGATACAGGAGAAGCATGCAAATGAAAAACATGACAATACAAAACAATGGGGATAAAACAAATCCATTCACCATCCGGACCAGAGAGCCTTCCCCTAATATGTCAGTTGATCCATGGTCCATTCCACCCAACACATTCATTAAAAGAACAAAATTATTCCTTATTCTTCGTTTACAAATGCTCTTCAGACTTCAGGTTTTCTTTCACATTCTTCAGGAAACATTGGTTGTTCATTTTTATTAACATTAAACAGATGTCCTCAAAGATACCTGTAGCCCAGTTTGGTCTATTCCAGTTAATTCTTTAATGTCTGGCTAGATATGGGATATGGGTTGCTTTCTAGCAAGCAGTTTAGATATGGCTGCCCTGTTTTGGCAGGTAAGAAAGTTCTGCTGTATCAAAGAGAGACAGGTTATGCCAGCAGGCCTTGGGGAATATAGTGGTCCCTAAAATATGTTATTTACTTGTCCATGTGTACTGTAGGATTTGAGACACTAAGCAGGGTTTGGCTCCTGGGTCACCATATGGCTCATCAGCAGGGATCTGGAAACCCTGAGAAGACCAGCTGTGACTTTTAGAGTTTCCCTGATTTCAAATGTAGAACTGGATCCCAAGCCAGGTCCTTGGTACTCAGATTCTGGGTAGCTGAGCTACCCAAACTATGCAAAATTTAGGTTCTGTGAGCTTTTTTCTAACTGGCTAGTGAAGCTGATATTCATGAAGGTGCTTTAGGACGGTCTTCAGATTTCACTGAAGACTAGAGGCTCTAGCAGGATGTCGGTATTTTTATTTATTTATTTATACACACTGTGGGTGTCAGACCTAATTTCTGTGAATGGATCTTGGGTTGGTTTTCAACCAGCTTGAATGCTTATGAATTGTTATTAGCCACATATGTGTCAAGCAGTGCCAATTTTCCTCTTCAACTGGAAGAGCTGTCATTACAGACCAGCTGACAAGTATATTTATTTGCTTAAAATTCACATGAAGCAGACGTTTCAAACTAATGATTTTAAATGTGCTGTTTCCATGAATACTTTTTCCAGAATATGTATTTGTTAAGATCAGATGTTAAACAATGAAAAGAATACAGAGGAGTTTAGTTCCGTATAGTTCAGGAACCTGTACTTCTCCATAATTCTTCTTTCTCCTTGGCTGATCCAGTGAGAGCTCCCCCTTCATAAATACAACCATTTCCCAGAAAAGGAATGAGAAAGGGGGAAAATACAGCCAAAATGAACTCAGATTTGTTTTATTAAGTATTTCTGGAAAATATTTTGTGGTATTTGCTCAGCCCTATTAAATCATCCAATCCATTTTATTGATACTGAAGGCTATCCATATAATCATTATAGTTGCAATGACTTCAACTGAACTACTCTCAGTTGTAGCTGCTGAGGATCAAGATTAGGGAATTAATGCACTGGCAAGTTTATTATCAGATGCTCTCTGTGATGCTGTTTTAGAAGTTCATAACTCAAAAGATTTGTGTGTCAATAATCAGTCTTTGTCTAATGTGATGTTCTCATTGACTTGGTGTACCTATTCTGTTGTATTCTTCTCTTTTGAATTCACTCCTTCCTGACACCTACGTATTTTTCATGTACTTCCCTCTGAACTGTTTTCCTATATATTCCTATATATTACCTACATTTTCCTTATATAAACACATTTTTACTGTGAGGGTCAGAGCACTGGAATGGATTGCCCAGAGTCTCCATCTCTGGAGATAGTCAAAACTTGTCTGGATGCAATCCAGTGTGATGTGCTCTAGGTCACCCTGCTTGAGAGGGGGGTTGCACTAGATGATGTCCAGAGGTCCTTTCCAACCTCAACCATTATGTGATTCTGTGATTCTGTGATATCCTTCTTGATCAGAAATGAAAACACCAGAGGTAAAGAGGGGAAGAGTGCTTTCACACTTTGAAAATACTCTCCACTCAAGGGAGCGTATTTTGGAAGAGATTGCAACACTGATACTTTTATATCTAGACTGGTTAACAGAAAGTGGTGGGAACATTAAATAACTGGGAACAGTGTAGCAAACACAAGATCCCTGGATAGGTCACAATTTTACAGAAATAAGTAGATTACAGCTCCTGATGTTGTTTGCTGCATCCACAACCCAGACAAGTTTTGATTGACCAGCTATAAGAGATGCCCATTCCTACAGTCAGTGTCACAACTAATACTCAGATTTCTGTGCCCATCAGATCTGAAACTCATCAAGATAAATGAAGATGTTTCAGGGACTTCAGTGGAATTTTAATCAGACCCCAAGCTGGTCCTGAATATACCCATTTGTTAACATTAAAAGGAAAGACAAAGGTAAATATTTAACTAGTTTTGAATTGTAATTTTCTATGTTACATAGAGATGAGCTACTGTCACAAACAACCTCATAATCTTCTAAGTTTGAGCTAGTGCCATAACAAGATTTAAGACTAGAATAAAGATGATGGTCTTTCAGCTAGTCCCGGATAGGCAAAACCACTGAAGAAAATGAGGAAATTTTTATGGGACAATCAGAGAAATGGTGTATGCCAGACTGCTACATATATCCAAGCATACAAAAGAACAAAAGGTGGCCATAATTTTATCTCCCATTTTTATGATATTATTTTAGCAAGTGTGAAAACAGATCTCACTGGGAACATGATTAATGCTGACGTGTTCAACACAGATATATAAACAGATATCTTTTACTGCCAGGGACAGATTTTTTTCCTGTAAGGTAATTAGGAATCCAGACCTATTTTGACTAAAGAAAGTGTGAAATATATCTTAGCAGAAGAAAAACTCTACTTGAGTAATAAATGATCTACCTACCCCCATGTAGCCCCTTTTCAGTCTATTGACTATCTGGGCTAAAGACTCCATGTGATAAAAGTGGGTGAAGGAAAGACAAAAAACTCTGACTTTGGGAAACTCTTTCATTCTTTTGGATGCTAGATATTTGAGAATTGTTCTTCCTCTGATCTTGGGTTCGCATATTTTTCATGAGTGCCTAGAAAAAATAACAGAGACATTTTATGTTGACATTGCCTTTTTGGTAGGCTTCTCTTAAAATATGTGGTACTAATAGCCAGAGATGCCACATGTTAGATTTTTTGCTCCTTAGCAAACAAGAACTCGGTGCTTTTAGCAGAAAAAAAAAAAGGAAAAAAAAAAGCGATTGTATTTTCAAGCCAACTCATTTTCTAGCCAGCTGCACTTCTTTACTGTTATAATTTTTGTCCAATGCACCCTTAAGAGTAAAGTTAAGTTAGTAAACTTCTTTATGATGAGCAAACTGTTTTGTTAGATTTTACACTTCCTGAAGAAATGTGTATGCTTAAAGCCTAAAGATAGTACAACTAGGAGACTCTCTCTTTCATTTGTAATTATATGTATGATATTATGTAACCTGTAATATAAGTCAATGCATTAAAAATAATAAAGATGGTGTGCTTATGTAGATATAAGTGCTACAAACCCACATAAATTAAAATATATAAGCATACAACAT
The DNA here is from genome assembly GCF_964034855.1 of Anser brachyrhynchus. Taxonomy (NCBI): domain Eukaryota; kingdom Metazoa; phylum Chordata; class Aves; order Anseriformes; family Anatidae; genus Anser; species Anser brachyrhynchus. The sequence goes on along the minus strand of NC_137696.1, from coordinate 93,415,988 downwards.
TTCAAAACAACACTCAAAATCAGGGTAGGATCAGACACTTTACTAGCAACTGGGAGAATAACAATGTAATAGTTAGAAGGCTTGATGTTCATTGTGGAAAAAAAATTCCTTGTTCAATCCTTTACCATCCCCAACCAAATCAGAATACTCAATAGGACAGATAGATCCAGCAGTATTTCTGGCAAGTCATTTCACGGTTCTGCACTGGGTTTTCCCCACCAATTGAATGAAAAAAAAAAAGATTTCTGTTTAAATATTTTGTGATCAATGCAGTTGATAAATGTAATCTTCAGAAATATGTGGTATCAATTTCTAATTAAAAACAAAAACAAACAAACAAAACAAACAAACAAACAAACAAAAACCTGTAAGATAATGTTACCACTGTCTTCTCATGTTAATATTCAGCACTGCTGGTACATGAAATTAAAAGGCAAATTCTCCAGTCATAACTCCCACTAGGAAGCAATTCATCATGTGAATATAGCATATCTCAGCAGCTAGTAGAAATGAAGAAAGAGCTTTACTAGCTTTAAAGCTAGTAAAACAAAGAAATCACTATATCACTACATAAACCTCACAAGTCAGAGTCACAGTGTGGCGAGGACATAGCGAGGACTAAGGCATAGAGAAGTTAAAGATTACTTGACTAATAACAATATGAGTGAGATCTTATAAGGTCATGATAGTATAACTATCAAATTTTATCTTCTGAGACAGGAGCAGGTTTGAATTCATCTGTTTATATCAACTAGCTTCACAAAATATTTTCATGTCATAAATCTGAAAAGGTCTATGCAATTTCATTATCTTCACGTCAATGTATACACAACCTTTCTCTGATTTTCCTACTACGTATCAGATTTTTTATTTTTTTTCTTCAGAAATTGTGATAAAGATATAAAAATCTTGAGGAAATACTACAGGGTTACTGAGCTAAAATAGGATGAAGTGTCAGCAGAATTCAAATCCACTGAAATTTGAGATTACTCTGAGATTTTAAAATGTCACATTAATTTGTTTTGCCATTTTTGTTTGTCTTTGCTTTTCTGGGCTTTGGCCAGGTCCTGAAGCAGAACGAACATTTGTGGACAGAGCTTATGTTTATGAAATATTTAATAGGGTGGAATGAAGGGTATTATAATTATACAACTTGTCAAGTGAACACTTTCAGAGTGTTCTGTGCTTGATTACTATTTCAAATCTTACAGTTTGGACCATATGTGAACTAATAACATGGATTTCAATCAACATTAATCTACACTTACTGCACAGATTATTTCTAATTATTTTTCATAGAATCATAGAATATCCTAAGTTGGAAGGGACCGACAAGGAGTCTAGCTCCTGTCTCCACACAGGACCACTCAAAAATCAAACCATATTTCTGAAAGCATTGTCCAAACGCTCCTTGAGATGTGTTGAAATGCTAAAGGGTACCACCACGCCCTTCAGAGACATTCACAAAGTACAAGAAATTATTTCCAAAAAAAACCATCTACCTTGCCACAAAAAAAAAAAAAAGACACTACTACCAAAGCTCTGCTTTCAATATGTTAGTATGGAGAAGAGGGGTTTTTTTGGAAGAGAAGGGGAGTCACTAAGCACACAGATAGGTCCTTTGTAGAGAGAAATGTATGCTCCATGTCTGTACATAACATATGGCATTCAAAAGCTAGGAGAAAAAAACAAACAAACAAACAGACAAACAAAAAACTCTAAAAATATTGTTGAGCAATTGTGTGCTGATAGTGTCATAAGTTATATTTAGGCCCATGATTGGAGACACACATAATAGACCAGTCCCCTGACCACTGATGAAGACATGCTCTGAAAGACAGACTTTTCTCTCCAGTTGCACTTTTTTATCCTTCTGCAAGGATGGGCTGCTCTGAAGCAGATCTTTAGAGTATTCCTGCAGTGTTTGTTTTTTCAAGCTGAATTTGGTAGAGAAAACTAATTCTTAGATCTGATTGAGCATCTTTGTTTGTAACCATGCTCCCCATAAGTCTTCTTGGGTGATTCTGCATCTGTATAAGGGTTTCCCTCTTTATTTTATTTCCCCTCATTCTTTGATTTCATCCTCTCCATACTCAATACCTGAAGAAATAAAGATTAAGCAAAACGACATAATTTTAAGATGTCATTGGTGGGTTTTGCAGTCAGGAGATAGGAATTTGATGCCATCACAGGAACTGTGATTCTCTGCTGTGTATCTTGACCTAAATCCATGTGGGTGTTGTGGTGTTCTGAATAGATTATTATACAGCTTTGATTTAGCAGCAATTTAAGATTTATTAATATTTTTATGATAAATCACAAGATTAGATTTTCTAATTCTTAACAGCACTTAGTCTTCAGCCAGTTTAACAAAACAGTTCAAAGAAATTTACTACAATAGAAACAGGGACTTAATTAAAGATTCAAGAACAGTGTGGTTCACACTGTGAACTGTGTGGCAAAGTGTGAGACTGTTTGCCAGGCTAAAAAAAAAATCTGTTAGAGTTCTTATTAAAGTATTAATGTTTTTCTTCTTGCTTTTTCAGGTAAAAAATAATTGCATTGCATGGCATGACTATAGATGTAGTACACAATATAGAAAAATAAGCCTTTCCAAAATTCTTAACAAGGTCTTTTATTGGGTTATTGATAGTACTAACTTTACATGGAAACTGCTGACTTAGCAGTCACAAAATACATTCACACATTATTTGCTCAAAATGAGCTAGGTGTCCAGAATTCTTTCTGTTTTTCTTTGGACTGCGCGTCCAAATTCTGGCCTCAGCCTCATAAAACAAACAAAAACAATATTGAAAACAGGAATGAAAATGGGATAGTTGAATTAGCAGAATCAGTGTCAGAACTTTATGTATCATGAAGCAGAGAAACAAAAAGTTAAATGCAAAATGGAAACGAAAGAGGGTGGGAAGAAATTCTGCTCATTTAATGAGGAAGTGCATATTTTCCTGAAAGGCACTGAATGAGATTTTTGACCAGATGATTTGCTTTTGCCCTCTGGAGATTCCTCTGCCATGGAATTTCATGACATTTTAATTGTATGCATTCTTTTCTAAAAATTCAAAATATTTTTCTTTAAAATTCCAAACACTAAAACAAAACTATTATTGCAGTCCTTAAGACTTGATTCCAAGAGGCCTCTAGCATAAAAATGCGATACTAAAATATTGAAGTAATATTATGACTATTGTTTACAACTGTTTAGATCACTGAAGTCTTTTGTTCTAGAAACATGATTGTTATAACATGATGGTTACATGATGGTTAAATAAAGAGTGCCAGGAAACATTCCCAGGCACTGACATTGGATTGTCTCTATGGCTAAGTTGTTAGGTCCATAATGTATTTTTGGACTTTGCTACCTGACACACTCTCTGACAGCTCTTGGTGAGGCTCAGGGACTAGACGGACAAAGGATTATTTCCGTGTTGTTCATGTCCGGCTACATAATTTCTCATAAGCAGTTTTGGACATGGGTTGTTGAATGCCAGCTGGGCTCAGTGCCAAAAGAACAATCTCAAGCACCTTTAATTTACTGCTGTTGACATAGTAATTGTGTATATCCAATACTTTTGACTTCATGACGTAGTCCAAACCTAACTGTTACCACAGGGATGACAGGAAGAGGCACTTGCACAGATTTGCTTTCTGTTTCCTTCCAGGTTGTTCTAAGAAATTGAGCCATATTGAGAAACTGAGCCCCTACTCACACCAAGCTAGAATTTCACAGCTTTCCCACTTCTGGACTGAAGAGGATTAAAATTTGATTAAAATTTCTTATTTGTGGTAACCAGTCAGTACTATGCTATGCTATTGAGCCAGCAGCCTCCTTTAAATAAAGACTTCTGTTAAGAAATGGGTAAGACATTCAAACATTATATACAACAGTCTACACATTTGTTGACAATCAGCCAATTTTGTGTTCACCAGCAAACCTCATTAAAAAAACTTATCAGATCTTCCACTATTTGGAGTTACAGTAGCAGAAGAGGTGCTGTATGTCTTCATTTTGCTAGTCCAAGAGCACTGGGACCCAACGTGGTCTCTGGTTTGTCCTCCATAGAATAGTTCCTCCAGTGTGCTGTTCCATGCATAAAGAAAACATGGCTTTTCTTCCTTCCCTTACCATGCACATTAGATACTTTACATGCAAGGGTAGGTGTTTGGGACTTCATTTTGGCAGTTGCCTAGCCAAGACAGAATTGCTTTATTTGGGCAGCCTTCATGGATTGCTATTATGAGCCCTGTGTCTATGGGAGAAGGCTTCAAGACCTTCTCTCTTGCTGCCTGCAGAAAACACATTTTGGGTATGGATACATATTTATCATGCAATACTCTGTATGTTACAGCCATAAGGATATATACTACACTCAGTTCTAATATCTCTGCAAGCACAACTGGTCATAAGAAAAATCAGAATATACTGAAATAACAGCACTAGTGCTTCCATACAGTACTTCATAAATGTTTCACAATGGCAATGACTGGAAACTTTTATATTATTTTCAGCACTTAGTTGCCCAGAGAAAGTGGTGAAAACTCCATTATTCAGCAATTTAAAATGAAGATGAGTAAAATGCTAGGAGATTTAGTGTATAGAACATTTTATCTTTGAGAGGAGGATGAACTACATGACCTTCTCCATTTCAAATATTTGCAATTTTTTGACACAAGTGTCAGGAATACAAAGTCTTTAGTAGGATGTCAAAATAGCATTTTAAAAGATTCATTATGATTTAGGGAAACCTAAGAAGAAAAGGATTCAGAAATGAGTTTTGGAAAGTATATCAAAAAGAAAACAATGGTTTGTAGCAAAAAAGAAAAACAATATATCTTAAAGAAAGCCTTAGGATGCTTTTGTTGCCCTTAAATGTATTTACTCCTGCTAAGGACTGTATTCTTTTTATGTGAGTTTTGAGGACATAGTTGAGATGGATGATTTCTCGGATGTTTGATTGCTTATAATGCATTCTAGCTTAAAAGAAACTATTTTCATGTTTTATGTGCAGGTTTTGTTTTGAGAAAAACAAATAAACAAACAAACAAAAACAGCAACAAAGTACCTAATTGTACATCTAAGAAGAATCGAACTTGTGGTAGAAAATAATTTATACTTCAAGATAACATCTTTGCCTAGAAAAGTACAAACTGAAAAAACAGAAGCGCTGAAATCTCTGTTCCTACCAACCCATTAAAACAAACAATCATCTCACAGAAATTATTTCTACATGTGAATAAAGTGCATTTCTTTAATGAATATCATGAAATATTTTTAGGACTCCCATTAAAGCAGAGTGTATAGCAAACTGTGAAGTCAGTGAAAGGCAAGTTATTTCTTTACTTCAACAAACCTTGGAATAAAGGCCATCTAGTTAGACTACTGGTTCTCATACAGTATCTTGAATGCATCATATTTACACCTTCAGGCACTACTGCTGTTTTAGTCTACAGTCAGAGGAAAAAAAGCAAAGTTCAGGCAAGTTACAGAAAAGCAACAGATGACCTATTAACTTCAAAGCATTTCAGATATATAGGAGTTACACATGCTGAGAAGATATACCTGATCATAACTACTAGCACAAACATATTTAAATATCATCTTTTTACTAGTATGTTCCTATATCCTCTTTATTGTGCATCATTATGACTTTCTATCCATCAGACCTCATGCACTGTATCATTTTACTGGAACTGGACATATAAAGCAGTTATCAGCACCGCTGCCTTAGAAGAAAACGAAACAAACATGTTAAAATCCATTCAGATTATCGTAAAAAGAGCTTTCTGTAGCTAAGAAATGAGGGAGGGGAAAGAAGGGGGGTGGCTGGGAAACATATGACATAGCTGAAAGAAAAGCAATCTTTTGCATTTACATGTCGGATTACATGTTGCAGGAGCACATATCAGAAAGAAAAGTCCTGACAAAGAATAATACCATCTTGTCAGTAGGTCCCTGAAATACCTTGACTTGTCTAGTGACAATGACATTAACTCTGAATGTCAAAGATTATCATTGATAAAGCTCTTGCCTCTATTTCAATGACATACTATGTAAGTATATCCGGCTGCTTCTTTGCTCCTCCAGAGAATGCTTGCACAGCTGAAAAAAATGGATGAGGCTGCACAAGGGGGAAAAAAGAAAAAAAAATTACAACTTCCTTTTTACATATTTCTCTATGTAAATGTGAGTGTAGCTCACTACAGTTGCAGTAAAACTACTTGTTATATAACTTCTTAATGCAACACAAAGGAATGAACTGTGTCACTCAAAGGCAGGTGGAATGTGACATACAGGCCATACAAGGATTTAGTAGCAATTTTGGAAATTATGAAAGAATGCCATGTGAGATAAATTAGACTGTCACCAAACCAAACAGGTAATATAAACTGATTCTGGTTAGGATTATAAACATGAAATATGTGTACATATAGTCATTCACAAGAAATATGTTAATTTGGACATAGCATTGGAGAATGGAATTGAAAGGCTAAAACCTTGACTGGAAAACGCAATGCAAGGATATGTAAAAGGAGAGTGTCTGCTCCTTTAAGGTTGTCCGGTCAAGGACCTTTTCCAATGCAACAAAGAGATAATAAGAAAGGGAGGAAATGACAGGAACCAAAACCTGGTCATTTGTGCTAATCGATAAGGAAAGAGATGGTTTGTGGGAACGTTGATTCAAACAAGGTTGTCCAAATGAGGATTTCTGGATCAGGTTTATAAGAAGCAAAGAAGGGGGAACAATATGCAAAATGCAGACACAGACCTGACAAAGCAAAAACTGAGACAATGATAAGAAACAAACCTTCCAGTCACGCTGGTTGATGGGCTATCAAACTACAAGCGATGCTTCCAGGAAGATCAGCATGGACTTTGCAGCTAAGACTGTGAACCAGGAGGGTCCCCAGACTCAGAGGATGCAGAAACTGCAGAGCTCTGCAAATCTGTGGGAGTGTGCAAGAGGAACAAAGAGGGGGGATAGGTAGAAAAGGGTATAAAAGGCCTGGTCCTGTATATAATTGGGCCTGTCAGTATGCTTGTCTGGCTGAGCCTTGTGCCTGATGACTGCTGGTCACTGTCCTATCTTCTTACATATTTTCTTAACTCTCTCTCTGTGTATTCACTTTCTCTCCTGTGTGCATGCGTGCTGCAAGGATTATGTGCCAGCTACTGACAAGACTTGTGTGCGTGCAAGTGAAAATGGTGCCAGCTACTGGAGTCAGGCCAGGGGTGTAGGCCTGTAGACTGTGGTGCCAGTTACTGGATCGAGAGGGGTCTTCCACTCCTACACACTGGGGTGGGAGTGCTGCATGCTCCCAAAAAAGCTTCTGAGGGGGAATGGTGTGCCTGTGGGCCTGTATGTGAGTGTGTGTGTAATTTGAAAGGATTAAATACCAGCTACTGGAGTGGGAGCAGTGTGAGTGAATTTAGTGCTAGCTACTGGAGTCAGGCTGGGAGTGTAGTCTGCCATAGAATGTGGTGCCAGCTACTGGGGTGAGTGGGAGTCTTACCATCAGTAGTTGAGAGGGCCATAGCTATCTGGGTCAAAGAACTCTTAGGGACTTTGTGCCCAGAGTGCCAGCTCATAGGGGACCAGCAGGTGTGGACTGGGTGCAGCTAGTGGAGTCAGATGGGGGTGTAGGCCCCGCAGACTGTGGCACCAGCTACTGGAGCAAGTGAGAGTCCTCACTGGACCTAGGGAGGGCTCCACACACTTTGAGCCCGGAATGGCAGCTGCTTGGGGAAAGGTGTGAGTGAACTGGTTGCCAGCTACCAGAAACAGACTGGGGGTGTAGGCGCATGGGCTGTGGTGCCAGGTGCTGGAGACAGTGGGAGTATGTGGTGTCCCCTGCTCCCAGCCACTGGGGCAGGAGCCCCAGGATGTGTGGTCCCAAACCAGGTCCCAAAACTGGGGGAGGGGAATGAGTGAGGCAAGTGTGTGTGGTTTACTGTTGGCAGCTGGAGCAGGACTGTCACTCACAGCCTGTGTGTCTGGTACCGCCTCCTGGGGAGGCCGAATGTCTGCATCGTCCCCAACCAGGTGTGTGTGGAGCATGTGTGTGTATTTGCTAGCAAATGTTAAGCTGGGCTAGCTGACAATTAGCAGAGTCCTTGGGACCGGTCCAGGCTATCAGGTGGGCGGGGGGTCTGTGCTGGTACACTCAGGGGTTGAGCCTGCAAAACAGAAAGAGGCATCTGTGCCCACTCGCAGTCTGGGCAGAGACCATCAGTACCCAGTCATCTGGCTGGGCACGAGCAGCCGGGCAGAAGCAGTCCTGGGCTGGAGTGGCTGGAGGAGACAGCCACGATCTTCATCTCACTTAACAGACAATAACATCAGACATAAATTTCTTCTTAGTACTGCAAGATTATGGGAAAGGACCAATAACACAAGTTATGTCAACTGCTGCTGTTTTGATTAAATCAATGAAGACTAAATATTTCTGACATGTTAGTGAGTGATGCCAGAAGAACTGAGGTTTTGCTAACAAACAAACAAAGTAGAAGAGAGAAGTAAATCTGAATAAGTAAACACACCAATAAATGTGAGCTGGACTCCTGAATGTTGGCCTCATTTCCAAACAAGAAACATACCACTAGTTAAATATTAGGTTTGTTTTTTGATGCACACTGCAGTACACTTCTGAATACTTTTCCAGATCATATCCTGGCTAAGAACATGCCATGATCATCTCTGATCCACTCACCTTAAATTCCTTCTCACAGAAACTATGGTGTGGAGGAGAAAGAAGGAGAAGAGCCTCTTATAGACCAGCATCTTTGTCTATCACAGAAGCAGGATGTGGTTAGGACACTTACCTGAACCCAAACTTCCCCAATGGGAATATTTCTTGGGATTATAGACACAGGCATCTTACATTACAAATAAAAGGATAAAGAGTCTTTTCTCTTTCTCTCTGAACTGCCCTTTACCATCTACCCTGTCTGAATCCATAAGAGTTCAATGCAAAGACCCATAATATTTAAAGGTTTTAAACCTAGCAACAGCAGCTACTTTTGCAAGTCAAATTGACTTTTTGTTTGTTTGTTTGTTTTTATTATTCTCTCAAATTCATTGTTAGATTTAAAGCAAAATTCCTAATGAATCCCAGGGCTCCTAGAATAGGATATACCTGCAGTTTAAAACTAAAAATATATTATTGAAAACCCCCAAAAGAGTCTTGAACAGCTGTGATGCTAGGGTAGAGAGAATAAGTTTCTGTTAAGTATGAAGCTCCATTCATATCACAGAGGAGACTGGCTTGCTCAGCATATTTGGCTTCACTGCTTGTTTCAACAAATTAATGAAAGAGCTGACTTCATGACTGTGGTTCTTTTAATTTGGCCACCAGGGATGTGCTGAAGTTCTGATGCAAACTCGTTAGGAAGGCTACCAGTTTGTTAAAGCTGTTGCTGTAATCTCATGGGTCAGGCTGAAAATAAGAAAAAATCACTGAGGCTGTGCCTACTGCCTCTGAGTTGGGAAGCAAGGCCAGCACTAAATTAAGACCCCTTTCTGGTTTGCTCCTTGGCCCCTTCAGGACTGAAGGACTTTTTATTAGACTGTTTTTGCAATAAGAAGAAGTTAGGAACTGATCCAACTAAATCTTTAAGTACAAGCTTTATTTCTAACACCTGAGTGTTCTTGGAAGTGATACTCACATGCATAAAGATAAGCATCTTCTTAAGGATTTTTGTGAGTTGAGGTCTCAGGACCCTACCCAGACCGTCTGTGTTGAGTTTTAACTTACCTCTAGGAATATTTCTTTCCACAGATGAGGATCCAGGTTGTGATACCCTGGAGAGGGGGTAGCCTGAATTCTTTTCACTGCTTCTATTGAACTAATCACTGTATTTGAGACTCCATAATAAATTTTGCTTCCATTTTCCATGACCCAGAGTGGACTGGTCCAGTTGCTATATACTACTTTGCCACATCCACATGAGTTGTTACACTGTAGACCATCCCATTGCCAAATATGCCATACATGTATCTATGTCCCAGCATATATTGGTGCACAGAGTTGTTCCTCCCCAGGTGCAGGACTTTGAGATTCCTTTTGTTAAATTTCATGAGGTTCCTGTCAGCCCACTTCTCCAGCTTATCCAGGTTCTTCTGGATGGCAGCACAACCCTTTAGTATACCAGCCAGTTCTCCCAGTTTTGTGTCACCTGCAAACTTGCTGAGGGCGCCCTCTGCCCCATTGTCCAGATCATTAATGAAGGTGTTAAATAGGACTGGACCCAGTATTGACCCATGGCATACACTGCTAGTTAATAGCCTCCAGGTGGACTTTGCACCATTGATCACCACCCTTGGGGCCTGACCATTCAATGAGCTTTCAACTCATCTCACTGTCTGCCCATCAAGTGCATATTTGAACAGTATCTTATGGGGGATAGTGTCAAAAACCTTACTGAAGTCCAGGCAGACAATACCCATGGCTCTCCCATCATGTACCAGGCCAGTAATTTCATAATAGAAGTTAATCATGTTGGTCAAGCACGACTTCTCCTTGGTGAATCCATGCTGACTAGTCCTTATGATTTTCTTGTTTTTCATGTCCTGCCACACATGAATATGCACCTGCTATCACTCATGGTTTTTTTCCATCTTTCCTTACAAAATATTTCCTATCATCTAGAAAATGTCTTTTTAATTTTTTGTCTTGAAAAATATGTCCAAAAATAATGCTCTAATACACATGAATTAAATTACAGTTTATAAGTCTGTCTCTGATGTGACTTCCAATGGTCTTTTAAAGTTGTTATCTCACTACCCTTTGCTAAAATAATTATCTCCTTCTTTCCCATAGACTGAAACTAAACTTGTTCACCTCCGTGTGCCAAACATTTCTCTTCAAAATTCTTTCTGACTTTGGAAATCTCTGTATGTTTGGTACCCTTTAGATGTACAACCACATATAGACAATCTGTAGATGTTGGAGGCCACATAACCCAGCAGCCTATGTCCTGCCACTGCTGCCATTTCTAGCTCTGTCCAAGAGCTGTTGCAGGCTCCCAGAACGTTGCCTTCCTCTGGGGGGAATGTTGTCCACTGCTGATTTCTGCCATGTGTATACCATGGTTATACAAGAGTGAAAAAACTTACTATCACCAACTTTTTATTTGTTCTCACTTCAGGAAAGATCTGTGAGATAACATAGACAGTTCACTGAGAGGCAGGGTTCAGAAATGTTCCTTTCTAAAAGTTCAGCAAGAACTGAGATTCTCCAAAGAGTCTTCTCTTGCAACAGTAGGTCCTGGGCAAAACAACTGTTAGAGAAAATTTGGAAGATCAAGCAATGAAAAACATCATTGGTTCTCATCTGAATCCAAAGGCATGAAGGATTTAGTTATCAACTGTGCTTTACTGATTGGCATTTCTATAAATTTGTTAATGTTTTTAAAAGTCTCTTGACCAGCTCATTAAGAGAGTTGATGGGATCATAATCTACCAGTGTAAAATGAAAAGCTGTAAAAGCATTTGCAAAAATATTTTAATTATGTGTCATATCTTCCATCTCTTCCTTTTCAGGTTAGCTTGTGCCTGTTTTTGTTGGCAATTCAATAGTGTAAATCACATCTCGTGAAGTGGATTATTCCACCACTCTGAAACCCCAAACTGTTGAAACATCCAAACAGATTAATTCTAGCGGCCAAGAGCAAAGTGTCGTCATTTTTTTCAAGGCAGAAACACACATCTACATTACCCAAGGCCTATTTCCTTCACCCGGGTAATTCTTCCCTGTGAGAACAGTAAATGTTATCACAACACAAATCACAATAGGGTGTTGTAGGTGCTCCTCAGACCATTTCTGTGTCAGAGCATACCCCAGCCTCTCCACTGAAGCAGCACTTTCTGTGCCAAATGGGATGGGAGTCCACACTGAGATCATGCATCAGTCTGGCTGCTGCACGGCCCCAGACCAAACAGTCCAAGTCTACATTGTCTGCCAGATCTATTTACACATTAAAGTACAATGCTTGTCTACCTGTTTCATCATACAGCTATGGAGTCTTTGGGGTACACCCAAAAAAAGATCACTGCTGAAGTTAGCTTGTGACGCTCTCAGCAACACCAGTAACATACTGGGGTCAAAAACCGTATGAAAACAGCTTAATGTGTTTTCTTCTTTTTCTTTTGACTTTTAATTACAGATGTGTAGGCTTCCTGTGCTTCTCTTTTTTGTGTGCTTGCTGTTTGTTTACAGGGGGCAGAAGAAGCCATGACTCCCAGGATCAGAAGATAACCAGCAGTCTGGAGAGTAGGCAGGGATGTGAAAATGGAGGCCCGGGGATGACAGTAAGTGTCTCCCATGGGGCACCACCCTAATGCAGTAAGGCATTTTGTTGGGTATGGTAGTGACCTGTCAGGATATTTCAACAGTACACAGCAATTACATTCAGTCTTGGTCTTTAATGCTTCACACACAAATTTGACTAAGAAATTTGACTTAAATATGGGATCCCCTTAACGTCTGAAGGGATTCAGACTTGGGGTTTTGGAAAAGCCTAAGTGGAAGATTCAGATCCAGCTTTGAATTCCTGCATGCCCAGTCTTTGGATGCAGTAACATCTTTTTTTTCAGTTCAAGCAAGATATATGGTAATTGTGGATACTCAACTCTGAGGCACGTTTGGGAAGGAACCTTTCAATGTGAATAAAGAACCCTGTTTTTCCATTTCAGTATTGAAGATGGAACAAGCCTATTTATTATCTTCTTTATTACACATTGTTTTTATAAATTTTTGAAACCAATGGGAATATATATGCATTTTGGAGAAAGTCTTCCAGAAAAGAATTTTTTGGAACATGGCTAAATGATGTGAGAAGTTTTTACAGAGGCCAAGAGGCCCTTCTTTTTTGTTCATGTGAATGTTCAGTAGTACAAACATTCCCTGTTAAGCTAAATGAACTTTCAGTAAACTAAGGAAACAGCACAAGCAAGAGAATGAAAATCTTGCAGGCATCTGAAATCTACAGAGGTACACAAAGTGTTTATTTTATTTGTAAAAAGCACACCCTTTGGCTGAGAAATATCTATAAGCATCTGTGTGTGTAAAGCATCTGAATGAACTGAGCAAAAGTAAATTCTGTATTTTTGAGACTGCTTTTGCTGAACACTGTAAACACGAGATGGTTCTGTAGTAGTTCCTTTTTGGTTGGAAAAGGCACCACAAGATGGCACTTTCTGAAGAGAATATCTAATAATTAAATGAACAAAGAATCATCATTTTATAAAGGTCTGTTATTGAACATATGGTGGTTATGAATGGAATATGCAACAGAGACCATGTACTAACATGGGAAAGCATAATGTAATCTTTGGCATTTAGAGATACGCAATCTATGACTGCAAAACATTTATAAACATGTTTAGCTTTGTGACTAATCCAGTGAATATACTGACATGTATACATTACATACTTGTAACCAAAGTCAGATCTTAAAATCCATTTTTGGCCTCAGCAGATCTGGGCATAAGCTACTGAGCCACCACAAACTATACTGAAGACAATGATAGCTGCAAAATACAAATACATCCCGGTTCCTTTAAATGGGAGATTAAAATTGTAGTTTAGTGAATGACTATGGATTAAAATTTTAAAAATATGAAAATTCTGAGGATACGTTATATCTTGACTGGTTAGGATGTTTAAATGAGAACCAAGATTTTCCAAGCTGCAGCAAATTTTCTCTCTGAATAACGTATTTCTTGATGTGCGCATGCACACACACACATACACCTCATATTTTGTATGCACACAGTGTTAGTATGTACACAAATACACACTTCACCTTCAAAGGCATTTCTTTTTCCACCTTTTTTTCTTTGAATGACTGTTAGTAGTATTCCTGAATCAAGTTCTGTTTTAAAAATACTATGACTTTTATTTTAAAGTAGTAAAAGTAAACTAATCACCTTTCCTAGCAAAATGTCTTACCAAGAGAATTATATGTGCTAGATGTTCTTTAATTCATTACAATTTAAATTCACTAACATCAGCATTTGATGATGTCTGATCCATAAGAATTTACTTCATTTCATGTATTCTGGTTGAAAATATCTACTTTGTTGTTGTTGTTGTTGTTTTTAGTTCTTATATACAGACTGAATACAAAATGTCCAAAGTCTGTTTTCCTTCACATAACGTGTATGTACTGGCTTTCTTCAGGGAAAGCAGAGGGAAAGTCTCCTGCCTCCATGTGACAGAACAGAGAGGGCTTTGGCAGCAGGGAGCTGGGGGAGGCAGTGGCCAATAGGTCAAAACTGCATGACATTCATTTGCATGGAAAGCTCTGCTGGGGTGAAAGTAAAGACATCTACATTTCCTGAATGCTGCTGGCCACAGGGTGCTGAGCCCTCTGACGCCTCTCCAGCAAAACAGGTTTGAATAACCACCTTATCTTTAGGCCCCTGAGATGGAGGATTGGGGTGTCAAAGCAAATCTAATGTTACATTGCTCCAGTTTTAAACACTGTCCAGGGGAGCAGGAATGAGTGAGAATAAAGTGTGGCCTGTGCAAGATGATTTTCAAGCCAAAGGGAGATTTTTAAGAAATGTAGCTGTCAATAGACTGGTTCAGTGTCTTTGGTTATGGATTCCTTTTTTGGCTTCAGAGCTCCCTGTGTCTTCTCATAAGTATGAACAGGATAGCTGGTTTCCTGTTGGCATTGATGTCTTCTTTTTCTATTTGGAAAACATTTTACTGTGTTACTGATGGAGCAAAAGTCGGCATGTTTTTTCCAGATATTTACCAGTATGGTTGTTGGCTTGTCTGATGCCAGCAATGATGGTAATATATCTGTCTCCAGAGAAGGAGCGGTTTGTTCATTTAGACTTCCTATTTTTACTGTGTTCTCCCACAGAAATAAAACAAATGGTTTGCAATGCTACATCTTAAATAATTGACTTCTGGCTATCTGCTGCAAAAAACAATAAAATGCACCAGAATGCCTCAGTGTAAACTGATTAAAAGACCTTTTAATTAGGTCATTGAATCAAAGTACAGCAGAGATGTGGTTAAAATTGCTTGCTATTCTTTCCAGTTCCATGTGCAGACTTCTAGCACAGAGCATTTCAGAATAATAACCCTCTGTGTAATTTATGCTAAATTTAGACACTACAGAACATCCTTTACATATTATAAAAGGTTTGTAACACTTTGATATCAGAAGCTGCAAATTGCTTGCTTGAAATTGTTTAAGTAAATATCCCAGTTCTTAGCATATCCACTTGCTATTAGATCCTGTCGTAAAATCCAATTGCTTCACAGAACATTTTGCTGGCAAATACTCTCTTTTAATATTACGGTAAGAATAGAGCAATAACAGCTCAACTGAAAGCAGATTTTCTGAAAATTAGATATTAAACTACATTGCCACTATCTGCAGTATGAGTCTTTTTCCCATATAGTATAGTTGTACATCTCTGTAAGACTATACAGATAAATAAGATAAATCAATATTGTGTTTTTAAAATATATTTTTAGATCAAAATGTCAAACATGAGATTTAAATGCTGTTCATTTGCCAAACAGTTGAAACAACAGCTGGAAAATTCTTCCATATGATTAACAGAAGTCTTATTTACACATACAGAATTTATGATTCCTGATAATGTCATAAAATGATATGTTTGCATTTGTGTCAAACATAATAGACAAAAATGCTGTATGCCTCAGCAGGCATTAACAGCATTAACAGAGGCAGAGATAAACAGGGAAATAGATGAAGGCAAGAGCCACAACAGTGCAAAATAAAACATGGAAGAAAGTAGTATAATCTGAGGTTCCTATCAGTCACACTGACCACTTCACAAACTTCTAAGTTATTGCAGCCTGTAAAAATGGATTGATTCACTTTCTAGGTAAGTCAGTGATATGTGAGTTCACTAAACACAATGCCCTTATAATAGCCATTAATCTTTGTGGAAAAAAATACTGCATGTACTCTGGAATGCACTGCATCCATTCTCCTCTGAAACCTCATCTTTGTTCCTAGTAATTACCATCTGTTTCTAATTTCTAACATTCTGTGTCAGTGGCAAAGACTATTCAAGCTTCTGTACAGAATATGAGCTAAGATAGTTAATATATTTTCATATAGTAAGGCCATATTGCAAGCAATAAATAAAATTCAGCTTGTAAAGCAGAATATAATGCACTTCTGCTGGTGCCAGTTTAAACAAAAATAGGAACTGGAGACCATTTACAGATCTTGCTTTGAGCAGCCCATACATTCTGCTTGCATGTATGCCAAGATTACGAAAAGTCCTCACAGAACTGAACTTTGTTGTAAGAAAAAACAAAAACAAAACCAAACAACAACAACAACAACAAAGAAGCATTTTTTTTTATCAACACGTTTTTCCAACACATGCAATTAGTTAATGTAAATAACATCCTAGAGTAAAGGAGTCAAGTTATATTTCACTTTCTGATCTTTGGTATTAGAACAAAATTGGGCACTCTGTGAACTTCTGTTCTAACATAAATCAGATGGCTAACGGATCACACTGTAGCATTTTTGAGATAGGAGCTTTTTCTTCCCTGGCTGTGATTTAAACTCTTGTAAAGACTGCAGACTTGCAAAGATATTTTGAAAGCCTAGAATAGCTTGACCAGCAGGTGGCTTTTACCCCAGGTTTTCTTGACCTTCTAGAGGATTTACTTGGCTTGTTTGTTTTAACAAAAAACAGTAAAGAAAATCTACATAAACTGTCCTACATGCCATCAACTTAAAAGTAACAAATTCTTTACTCACTGACTACTGAGCAACTGACATCAACTACTGAGAAACCGATATCATCTACCTGAATTTGTACAAAACATTTGATATTGTCCCACACAACATCCTTGTCTCTAAAATGGAGAGATGGATTTGATGAATGGACCAGTAGGTGGGTAAGGAATTGCCTGGATGGTCGCACTCAAAGAGTCATGGTCAATGGCTCAACATCCAGGTGAAGATCTGTGATGGGTGTTGTTCCTCGCGGGTCAGTACTGGGACCACCAGCGCTGTTTAACATCTCTGTCAGTGACATGGACAGTGGGGTGGATCTGTCTGAGTGGATTCAGAGGAGGGCCACAAAAATGATCAGAGGGATGGAGCACCTATGTGGGTTGAGAGAGCTGGGGTTGTTCAGCCTGGAGAAGAGAAGGCTCCAGGGAGACCTTATAGCAGCCTTCCACTGCTTAAAGGGAGCCTACCAGAAAAGCTGGAAAGGGACTCTTGATTAGGGAGTGCAATGACGGGACAAGGAGTAACAGTCTTAAACTGAAAGAGGGTAGATTTAGATTAGATATTAGGAAGAAAATTTTTACTATGAGGGTGGTGAAACACTGGAACAGGTTGCCCAGAGAAGCTGTGGATACCCCATCCCTGGAAGTGTTCAAGGTCAGACTGGATGGGGCTTTGAGCAACCTGGTCTGGTGGGAGGTGTCCCTGCTTATGGCAGGGGGTTGGGACTAGATTGTCTTTAAGGTTCCTTCCAACCCAACCATTCTATGATTCTATGACATAAAGGGTCAGGCTTTGAGGAAAACATTAAAACCCTCAAAGAGATACTTTGGTTCACTGTAGATTCGATGACAGATTATAACAGTTAAAGAAAACATTTGAAGAGTATGGACACAGTGGTTTTGGGGGAGTATGTGGAAGGATTTTCTCCCTTGAAGACAGCTATCCAATACTTCAAAAAAAAAAAAAAAGTACTTCCTCTAGCCAATCAGCCAAGAACTTTTGTCACTCTGGCATGTCATATAATTCTGGGGCCTTATCCAGAACCCACTGAAATAAATGGAAACAATCCAATGGTGAATTTCCCGGTTGGCTCTGTCAAGCATGTCTAGTTCCGGTATCTCATGACATCTAAAATCTCTACTTCACAAACACTAATAATGGAAAAAGAAGAAAAAAAAAAAAAGAAAAGAAAAAAAAAGACAGGACAATGTCATAGCCTTCAGTTGACAAGATTATATTTGTTCTTAGGTAAATTGATTTTATACAGGCCTAGAATGGCACAGCTGCCCCATTTAGATGTGCTTACTCTTCCCCACCCCTGAATGCACTTCTGCCTCCCATGAAGAAAAGAGCTCCAGGGCCTTCTGCAGGATCCTCTCATTTGTCAGTACTTTCCAAAGTTCAGGAGCACTAAAATATTTCTCTCTGGATCAGGGCAGCGATGAGTAGAATGGATAATATGCATGGGTTTGGAGGTAGCAGGTATTTGCCAGCTCGCATATTTCACTTATTTGTCTCAGCTTGACTGTGAGAGTATTTGCTTAACTTGATGCCAAAGTACTGGCTTATCTTGGCTTTTCTTCATATCAGGATCCGTATAACATACCTGGAGAAATACAACTGTAGATAAAAGAGTTGTTTGTTTTGTCCTTTTAATTACTTGCTACAAATACATCAAGAGATTAAACACTGTGGAAGGGGAAGGACTGTCTAAGTTAAAGAACAATGTTGGCAGAAGAGCTATCATGCATGAACCAGCCAGGAACTTGATCTGGAAACCATAATAATTCAAATAATCAAAGCAATGTTATTCTGTAATTACTTTCCTGGGGCTGTAGTATGGACTAGAAATTTAACTGATTTAAAGATAAATTTATGAACAGGATTAGATGAAGTGGTTTCTGAAGTAGCAGGAGACTTGAACCATTGACACAAGAAGTACTTTCCAGTGCTGCATCATAAGATCATAAATTAAACTACTGCTGTTTTACTTTTCTTCTTCAAGTAGTAGCATGGAGCAAGAAATTAATTTCATGTCTCTGTAGTCAATTCTCTGTTATCCAATATGTTATGAGATTGAGTTATCCTGGGTAATGGAAGTGGAACATGCTGGCCAGGCCAGATTAAGGCTGAATCTGGCAGAAACTTCTGCACTGATCTTCCTGCTTCCATATCCCAAACAAATAAATTGTGACAGACCAGAGCTGCACCCTGGAGCTCTTGGCTATTGCTTTTGGGCTCCTGAATATTCCAGGCTTGCAGGGAAACTTAAGATGGGCAAAACAGTTTGCAAAGACATGGAACCACGACCTGAGCGAACGCACTACCATGCTTGAAAATGCTTGGGAGCTTGATACAAAGACCTAGCCAGCTCAGCAGGACTCAGCTTCAGCCTAACAAAGCTTCTTAACTCTGGTTTAATGCCAGCCATGGCAGTCCCTCCTAACTCAACAAACAGCAACCCACTTGTGCCTGTGTTTCCCTCTCCCTTCTCTATGCTGCAGAAGTAGCTTTTGGCCTGAATTGGGTCTCTACCTGACCTAGCTGTGTGCAGGTCATTGGAAGTAAAAAACTCTTTTTTAACACAGGCTGTTGCAAAAAGAGTACACAGACCCAAGCGTGGTCCTTCAGGGGCTAGAAAACACCTGTATCCTCTTCTGACTTTTCTGGCGTCCAGTGGATAATGTTGGGAATAGATTGTTTCATTACATGCAGAGAATTATATTACTCCTACAGCTGTGATATATTGATGCTACAAAAGACATGCATATATTACACACTACACTGTACACACAATTCTAAAGCTGATAAACACTCAACACCTAAGGAACACCTTCTATTGGCCCTGACCAGTGGCAGAGTTTTTGTTTCTCTGCTCCAAATTGTTATTTTATTTTGATCCTCTTCCACCCTTAACTATCATGCCTCATTCAATACAAAAGATGGATGGAGGGATGGATGCAAAGATAGGGGATGTATAACCGTGAACAAGCATCCTTTTTTATTTTTTTTTTTTTACTTTCTGAGCAAAGACTGGGGGGAGGGGAGATGACACAGGTTTTTCCCTTGATTTTTATTTTGTTTATATAAGTCACTATTTATCTCTATCTATTTCTCATCATCAGATGAAATACATTATCTACATTTTTCTAAAACTATTCAGCCAAAGGCAGATACCCGGCATAGAAATTTTCACATAAATGATTTACAATTGCAATATTATAAATCTCTAAACTCCAGGATGTGTAACATGCCAGATAAACTAATAGTCCTTCCAGAGCCTTCATCTCCTAGCTGCTTGCTCAGTTTACTTCCAAGCAGTGTTGATAAAAACTTAGAATTTCCTTCTCTTGGGAAAACCTTTTACTATTTTTAAATATCTTCTCTATAAAGCAGAAAGAAAAATGAATTTAAAACAATATTTCCATGGTAAGGACTTTTTTTTTTTTTCTTTCTTTTTTCCCTTGGCCAGTTCCTCTTCATGGACAAAGGTGCCTGGAAGTTTTGAGTGCTCTGGCCCTACGACCACAAGATAGATGGTGGAAGCTCAGGAATCCCCATCCCCTCCACATGGCAGAATTGCTAGTGAAGTGTGAATTCTGGAAATTCAGAGTTCCTGAACATGAAATGGCAGAAATCCTAGCTGGCCCTATTTTTACTGCCAAGTCAAGGCACAGGTCTGACCTGTCCAAGAAAGCAGGTGACTGGAGATCAACTCTCTGGTCAAGACCCACGAAGCTGGCTATTCACAAGATTCAAACTGAAGAGCAGATCTGTGTTTCTCTCCCTGGGAAAAAAGGGTGTTTAAGACAGTCATCTGGAAATACTATAAAAAGATGATAGCTGGATCCTCCCTGGTGCTGGGCATCCAC
Source organism: Anser brachyrhynchus (assembly GCF_964034855.1). Taxonomy (NCBI): domain Eukaryota; kingdom Metazoa; phylum Chordata; class Aves; order Anseriformes; family Anatidae; genus Anser; species Anser brachyrhynchus. The sequence goes on along the minus strand of NC_137696.1, from coordinate 93,395,348 downwards.
TTCTGATGATGTGAATGCAGGGTCCAATTTTGACAAACAACTTCATGGTTAAGACATTCCCTCAAAGGTCAGGTGATTTCTCTCTGAGGCAGTTAGCTGAGTTCTCAGTCTCAGAGCTCTTATTTCCCAGAGGACTACCTCTACACTCATCATCGTCTGACAAAAAGGAATAAACAACTGGGTGAGTGAAGAAGAGGTCGTTCTGAGCAAGGAGAAGAAGTAGAAGGGTGGCTGTAACTCCTTGTTGCTACTGCCCAGCACAGCTCTCCTGTTGTCCCATCATTTGATGCAGTCACATCCAGCTGGGCAGGTCAGAAAACCCTGTGTGTTTCCGAGGCTGATTAATGTGTAATATAACAGTGGGACTAAGCTCACACAGGTAATCTTTATCTGAATTGAGTTCCAAAAGCATATTTTAGCACTACAACAAGACAAGATTTGGGGGAAAAAAAAAAAGAAAAAAAAAAAGAAAAAAGAAAATAAAGCCTTCATTTTTTCATCTGGATAGATTGTGAATGCTGCATCTGTGAATGGAAATGACCAGATCAAAGGACTAATCAAGTCAGGCTACCCTGTTAGCTAAATAACAGATTTGTGAGGCTAAAATTCTCTAAATAAACCTGGCATATTTTTTAATAATTTTCACAAGCAGGAATTTTAACATGTGTGCCTAACGCTTCATCTTTGGTAACTCATGAAAAATGATAGGTAGATGGTTAACAGTCAGTGCCAGAACCAACATTCTTTCTTTTCCTAGAAGCTGAAGATTTTTCCTTTAGAGGGATTTATGCAAGGATTTATGGATCCTGCAAAAGTTGGCTTACCCTATATTATTCCTCTGTCTTTTGGAAAATATATTTTTAAATAACTGTTTTTAAAGTACAGAAATAGAGAACACTCCTTCACAAAGTCCATGAGACCACACTGTAAGTCAGCTCGTTATGTTTTCCATTTATTTAGCAATTTTGCAGAGTTGTTATAATATTTATCACTATAAAAGCTACCAATTGACACAAAATGCAAATAGTAGTAATAATTCTTTGGTCAATGCTAAAACCTAACTGCATTAAATACATGCATTCAGAACTCTAGAAATTCTTATTCGAATTAGTTTCCCTTCTCTGACAGCTGTTTCTGCTTTCCCTCACCTTAACAACAACTGGAAAGAATGTCTCTTGATCTATTAAATTGTAAACTACATCAGAATTATGTTTTAATCTATTTATTTGTAATAGGATTAATTTTTATTATCTCTTTTGAAACATTTGAAAGAGATAAACACTGTAAAAATGTTATGAATGGTGACAGTAAGAAAAAGTGGGCCCACAATGGCATTGCTTTGTCATGCAAAAATTAACTGTGGTCAGGTTATCACAATTAATAATGGTAATAAAAGATAGGAGCTCAAGATCAAATAGGGGAAAAAATGTTGAAGAATACTCATCCAACTAGGACGTTGTCAAATCATCTGTCTGTGCTGTAATTCACCTGAGGCCACTTACAAAACTGACTGAAACAATTTCCAAGCTACTAGAGATTGTGTTTGATAAATCACAGGGGAAATGGTGAAGTTTCGAGAGCCTAGAAATGGCAGATACAGAGCCTATCTTTAGAAATGGGAAAAACAGAGAGTCAGGGATTGCAGAGGAATCATCTTAACTTTAGTTCCTGGAAAAATACTGGAACAATTATCAACTGAACTATCTGTAAGCACTTGGAAGATAACAGGGAGGTAAGTAAAGGCCAACATGAGCTTGTTGGGAATAAAACTCTCCAAAATAGCCTCATGTCTACTTACAACAGAGTAGGAGGCCTTGTGGACAGAAGACAGTCAATAGGTTACAGATATCTCTCAACTTTAGTCAGAATTTTGACACTTTCTCTTGTAATATTCCCCTAAGCAATTTTAAGAAATACAGTCTTAGTAAACTATAGTAAGATTAGTGCAAGTCTAAATTGTTATTTTAAGTAGGGTTTGGGTTTGTCCTAGAGCCAAAATAGGTGTTTGAATAGATATTATTCTTTTTTTACAGATGACAACAAATTAGGAAGACCCTGAACCACACAGAAGGCATTAGTACAAACCTTACAAAGTGGAAACACAATCCAAAAAAATAGGATATAGTTCAATAAACATACTTAGGCAGATAGAATATTCTGTGTAAATGGTCTGATGAACAGGTTGGGCAGCAGGTCTTCAGGAAAAACTCAGAGGGTTATAACACATTACAAACTGTGCATGAAACGTCATGTGGCTGGGGAAAAAGGCAATTATAAATAGAAGTTTTATCTATAAGGTGTGTCTACTCAATATGATAAGACCACAGCAGGAACACAATATTATGTTTTCGAGGTCTTTTTTTTTCTCAAGGGATATATAGACAAGCTGGAAAAATACAAAGAAAAAGATTGATCAGGGGTGTAGAAAACATGATCTATAGAAAATGTATGCCAAAGGAATTTGGAGTGTTTAGACTGGAGAATGGGTAGCTGGAGGGTGTGAAAACACTTTTTAGATATGTAAAAGGTAATAAATAATACAAACTGTTTTCTCTGTATTTAGCAGGCTGAGTTTGTAGGTGCTCTAACTGAGATCCAAGTGATCAAGCTTTGTCAGTAAGCAGAACAAGGACTAGAACAGGCTGTCCCAGGACACTGTGGACTCTGCTACTGGGTATTTTGAAGACCAACGTTAAACAATCATATGCCAAGAATGTTTTGCATATAGCCAGTCTTTTTGTGGCAAAGGATTCAGTGATCACGTATGGTTTCTTCCAGTCTATTTCCAATGGGCTATAGTAAATATAATATAACAATAAAACACAGTGTTTTGGCCCTTTTCCTTCTCTGTGTGGATAATTCTTCTGAAATAGGAGATTTTCATAGTATCTTGTTGCTAAAGAAACCACACTTCAGTCAAGGAAAACAGGGCAGTTAAAAACATCCAAAATGTCCTTGGTACCTGCTATGTTACACTAACAAAGAAAACAAAATGTTCCCAAACTAAAGAGTACAGCACATAGCTTGGTTAGTCACTTTGGATGTGATTTTAAATGAAAAGTCAAGTACCACGTACTTAGTGGTAGCTTATAACCTTCTGGGTATTTATTAACCGTTAGCAACAATTGGGCTGGGTTGTTGAGGTATTCTTCTATAGCAAGGAATCATCATCCCAAGAACTTAAACCACCATAAAAGATGAGAGACAATATTCATGGGAAGCCTCTGGCTTAATTTCTCTGTCAATATGTTAAATATATTTTTATAATAATCTTATTACTCAACACAAAAGTTAATGTTTATTAAGTCTTCTACATTGCCTTTGTAGGATTTTACTGAAATTTATAATGCAAGACAGCACACAAATGCACCTACAGAATGCAGAAGGGAGTCAGTGCCCTCATAGCAGAGGGGGTGCTGTGTCCACAAAGCCTTTGATCTGGTGGCAACTGAGCCCTGCAGCAGCACTGAGAGGCAGAAGTGGGAAGACTTCCTGATGCGGGACAGATATTCCTGTCTGCCCACCTGACCTTCTACCTTGAGAGGTTTGCTGCATGCCAAGAGCTTGGATCAGGGATGTTGTGGAGAGGCTAACAAGGCTTACCCAGCTCTGGAACTGCTATTCTGTGCTGCTCTTCTACAATGACACGATATTGTAAGGGGTGTTGTCAGAGATGTGAAACATACTATGTTACTGCATGGTCCAGAAGTGATGGTCAAGGTTAAGGAGGACACAGCGGTTTCTCATCAGTCCAGCAGGTGAGGAGAAAGGACTTGAATGGAACTGAAAGAATTCTGCAAGTAAATAGTTGTTTTCACAGCTGGTTTCTTCAGAAGAAAGATTCAGCTTTTAAAACCATGGCATCCCTTCTGAGGACCAAGTACTTCTTGGAAGACATCGGATCCAACTAAGTGGAACAACGTGTTGGCCAACTTTTTGAGGAGATGTTAAACTAGGAGAAAAGAGGGAGGGAGAGAATGATCAACAATGAGGTGAGGAAGTGGTAGGCTGTTTGGCAAGCAAGCGGGGTGGGGTGATATGAATGTAGCAGGGCACAAGTGATACAGGAGGTTTCTGAAGTGCATTGATGACACCCTCCTGACACAGGTGGAGGACATGGTAGCTTACATGCCTATATGCTATGCTGGATATGAAAAGCTAAAAAAGCTGTAGTCCACCTGGAGTTGAATGTGCTGGGGAATGTGAAGGGTTTCTGCAAGTACATCAGCAGCAAAACGAAGATCAGGGACAATTAACAAGGCAAGGGAATTTGTGACAAGGGATCTGGAAAATGCCAAGGTAGTAAATGCCTTCTTGGCTTTAATCTGTACTGGTAGGACATTCCTTCCGGAATCCCAGACTTAAAAGACCAAAAAAAAATGTCTACAGTTATGTTAGGAAACAGTTAAGCAACAGGAGAAAAAACAACAAAGGGCCATAAAGATGATTAAGAGACTGGAGCATCTCTCCTGTGTGGAAAGGCTGAGAGAGCTGGGACTGTTCAGCCTGGAGAAGAGAAGGCTTAGAGGGGATCTTATCAATGTGTACAAATATATGTTGGAGTACAAATATCTGGAGGGAGTAAAGAAGATGGAGCCAGGCTCATTTCAGTGGTGCCCAGTGCCAGGACAAGAAGCAATGGGAAAAAAAATAAAACAGGAGGTTTCCTCTGAACATCAGGAAACACTTCTTCACCTTGAGGGTGACTGAGCACTGTCACAGATTGCACAGAGAGGTTGTGGAGTCTCCCTCCTCAGAGTTATTCAAAACCTGAATGGACACAGTCCTGGACAACCTGTTGTTATTGATTCTACTCTGAGCAGAGGGTTGAACTACTCAGTATTTTGAGGTCCCTTCCAACCTTCTTGGGAAAAGGATTCAGTAGCTTTGAATTTCAAGATTATTACCAGCAGCTTTCACATATGGTTATGAGCATATTAAGATTTCAAAAAGTAATTATACTTGATTAAATTAATCTTTTATATTGGCCCTTGTTTTCCTTTTTTTTTTTTTTTTCTCTTAAAAATAAGGTATAAACTTCCATCAAAGTAGTTCAAAGAGGTAACACTAGGGACTAAATTTAGAGCTCTTTTAAAAGTACTTATAGCATTAGACATAATCACTCAGCTCTAAAGAGACTTATTTCTGTTCTCAAGGAGCTTGTAAATTAATTTGTAGCAAGTGTGTTAAAAAACCTGAACCTACAAAGTATCTCTTCACAACAGGATGATACCCAGTGAATGTATACCAGAACATTCCTTTTTGATTGCCCCATGGAACTTTGTATCCTCAAAATTCCTTTCTTTTAATATTTAAGTAAAATTCTCACTCCACAACTTAGCTAGTCCATGGTTCATATTCATAAAGAAATTCAGGGGTTTATTTTTATGTCATATGAAATTCTTCTTTTCTCTCTATTTAAAAAGCTGACACCCCAATCCAGAACACACCAACCATTTAGATATTTCCTGTAACATTGGTATTAAATCAGTTTTCAGCAACAATGAGTAAGTCAAGTTTCTTTGAGAAGATTCTTTAGAAAGGCTCATAAAGACTGTTTTATTCTGCTGAGAAAAAGTGCAAGAGGAAAACAGCATAAAAATTTAACAGAGAAGTGTAATGTAAAATGAAAGCTTGAATCTTAAGACAGTAACTCAGACAAAAGATAGCATGATATTTTGACAAGTTTCTTGTTGGCAGGAAGTATTTTCTATCATGAGCATCTCTAAAGCACATCTAAGTAGCTTCTGGGATAAGTTGCAGGTATAATGTATCAATCTGTAGGTGCATAAATTAGCAATTTAATTTGCCAGAGAGGTTGTTTTTCTACACATTTACCTTTGGTCTCAATCTCAAAAACAAAGTACTTTTCCTCCTGATGGAGGGCATACAACACTGTTGCAAGGGGATCAACCCAATTGCAATGTGGACACAACTCCAGCAGTTAACTTCGTACATGTGTTGGACACGCCTAATACCACTCTCTGAAAATAACTTCATTACCAGAAAAGATGCTTGTGGGCATGTGGTCCAGGAACCATAACAGACCACAGTAAATCAAACCCTCTTCATTCTCTCTTTGTGCCTTAGAAGCACGCAGTAAGTAAAATGCTATGACCTATTTGGTCCTGGAACAAATACCAGCTAGATTCTTTATGTGCTGTGCTCTCCAATAGTCCTCAGAGAGAGGTTTCCTGAAGGGGAAGAGATATGACATTTTCCTCTTTTCTTTGTCAATTAATAGCTTTGATAACATCCAGATATATAGCTTTGATAATAATATAATAGCTTTGATAATAATCCAGAATGCTGTGCAAGCTCTGAAATCTCATGGAGCCTTGTAGCATTTTCTGAACATCAGCTGCAGTAGACGATGTTATATCATCAGTAAGTCATTGATTTACCACTTGTAGTGTTCAGCTTAGAAAATATGACTCAATGAGTCATCAGTAAGAATTTAGGATTTACATACTGTGCTTCTTTTGAAATCAGGTTTCCTGTGCCATCACAGTAACGTTGTCCTCAGTTTATGGATGTTTATAGTTAGGTTTGTTCAAGTCATTTCATCAGTGCCCCATTTTTTACAAATCAGATTTTCTGAAGGCTTTCAAGCCTAATTTCTAGTGAGAGCATATCTGATTATTAATTTAAAAATCTTTGTATCCTTCTTGAATTTTGGTCATTCCTTCACAAGAAAAGTCACCAAAGCAGTTTTCACTGATCTTTCTTGTGTGGCATCAGCAAATAATTTAACACACCTGTTTGGAACCAGGTTATGCAAAATGAATGTTTTTGTTCACACTTCTTTTTACTTCTCTATGTCATTACATGTCACTTCTCTTAGTCATCTTCAGTATCCCTGGAATGACTCCTTAGACAACATAGTTACAGAAGAGATGTGTAATTAGAATATGGAAAAAGCATGTAGACTTTTCAAGGAGTTTCTTTGCTTTGGACCCTGGTATTTGAAATACTGGTATTAGTATTAATCTCTACTTTTTCATTTACTCAGATGAATACATTCTTCAGTTAATTTGCACTGTGCTATTTATCAAAAATGTAAGTTCCAGTCTTGCTAGAACAATATTTTCCTTTTTTTTAATTTCCTTGCCATAATTTGAACACTGTTTAAGATGCTGTTCCTGCTGATTCAGAGCCATAATCGAAGTTATGGCATCATTTCTATCTGCTAGCATGTCTGTCATTTTCCTGTGGAACACTTCTGGTTCTTTTGAGAACCACAAGAAATATTATTACCCCACAATATATCAGATTTACTCACTGACAATGTAAAAATATATAAATGCAAAAATTGAAAATGGTGTTTAGAAAACAAAGAGGGTCAGATTCTGCCACCAGCTAACAGAAGATAATGAGGAGAGTCACATAATGAAGCACGACATTCTTCATAGTGGGTGGAAAAAGTTTATGACCTACTTGAGTTCATGGGTGATAAGCTAGGTACTAGCTTCCCCTTTATCCCTTAGAAGCATTATGATATCTGATACGTGGCAAAGGTACATCACAACATCTGCACAAGTACTGATAACTCCCAGCAAGGGCTAGAAGAGTCTCACAAGAACTTTGATCCATATTTAGATATGGTAAGGAAGAACTTTTTCGTGGTGAGGGTGGTGATACTCTGTAACAGGTTTCTCAGAGAGGTAGTGGATGCCTCATAATTGGAAATGTTCAAAGACAAGCTGGACAGGGCTTTGAGCAACTTGATCTAGTGCACATGTCCCTTCCCATTGCAGAGGAGTTGGATTATAAGATCTTTGTAGGTCCCTTCCAACCCAAACAATTCTGTGATTCTAACAAGTCCATGAGGACTCAGCAGATGTACTTATTGAAGAAAATGTGGAAGCAATTGTTAAGTAATATCCTTGAGATTCAATGTATAAGACTTCATGTGGTATTGACACCAGGAAGACTTGCTGTATAGTTGAGATATTTAGGAATCCAGCCACTCAATCTTGGTATCAAAATCAGAATATCAGAATATTAGAAGTCTGGACCTCTATTATTCCAAATCTTGTCTATATGCTGCAACAACTATATAATTGTTGTTGTTGTTGTTTTCTTGCATTTTCTAGTGTGTTTGGTATTAAAACCAGATTCTCTCCTCATCAGGGTATGTAATGAGTGACAACAGCCTTGTCAAATTACAAGTGAAAATCTGGCCAATAGAATTTAAGCAGAAGACAGCAGTTATCACATTTTTTCACATTCACATTCCTGTTAGTACAGGAATTCAGTTAATTCAGTTTCATGGCTTTATTTTTTTTTCTTTTTTTTTTTCAATACATAATCAGAACAACCTTTACAGTTCTCCATGATTCAGTAGCACTACGTACCAGTTATGTTCCAGTGAAGTTATGGCTTGACTGCTGAGCTTGTTAGTGAGTGGCATCTTCTTTAATGCACTATACCTGTCCTCACCAGTATTGTTGTCATGCAGATACACTGGCAGGATTTCCAGGGACATTTCCTGTATCAATATGCTGACTTATTCTCATGCTTTCCAGGTGAACTGTGGGGTTGGTCTGTTCCAGAAATCCTAGGAAAATGTTGGAGACTGAGCATTTAATTTACTGCATCCACACTAGAATCCTAGAATAGAATTATCAAATCGTTAAGGTTGGAAAAGACCTCCAAGATCATCTGGTCCAACCATCCCCCTACCACCAATGTCACCCACTAAACCATGTCCCTAAATATTACATCTGTCCTTTTCTTAAACACCCCCATGGACAGTGACTCCACCACCTCCCTGGGCAACCCCTTCCAATGCCTAACAACTCTTTCTGAGAAGAAACGTCTCCTAATTTCTAACCTAAACCTACCCTGGTGCAACTTGAGGCCTTTCTCTCTTGTTCTATTGCTAGTTATCTTCGAGAAGAGGATGACCCCCAGCTCTCCCAAACTCCCTTTCAGGTAGCTGTAGAGAGCAATAAGGTCTCTGCTGAGCCTCGTCTTCTCCAGACTAAACAACCCCAGTTCCCTCAGCCGCTCCTCACAGGACGTGAGCTCCAGGCCCTTCACCAGCTTCGTGGACTTTCTCTGGACACACTCCAGGGCCTCAATGTCCTTCTTGTAGTGAGGGGCCCAAAACTGAACACAGGACTCGAGGTGCGGCCTCACCAGAGCTGAGTACAGGGGAACAATCACTTCCCTAGTCCTGCTGGCCACACTGTTTCTGATACAAGCCAGGATGCCATTGGCCTTCTTGGCCACCTGGGCACACTGCCAGCTCATGTTCAGGTGAGCATCGACCAACATCCCCAGTTTCTTTTTCTGTGGACAGCTTTCCAGCCACTCTACCCTAGCCTATAGTACTGTATGGGGTTGTTGTGTCCAAAGTGCAGGACCCTGTACTTAGCCATGTTGAACCTCATCCCATGGGCCTCTGCCCATTGACCTAACCTTTTACAGACCCTTCACCATCTTCATAGCCCTTCTCTGGACACGCTTAAGGGCCTTGATTTCTTTCGTGTAGTGAGGGGCCCAAAACTGAACACATTACTATAGGTGCAGCCTCGTGAGTATGTATTAAAAGTCTTACAATTGTATGTATTAACAGTCTTACAAAAACAGCATCACTCAGTATGGACATTTAGCCTGATCTGAGGGACTGTTTGATGGAGAGATTTGTTTGTGCAGCAAAAGCAAGGTTAAAGAGCAGCAGTAGTACAGAAGTGGATGCTACCTCTGGCATGAAGGCACAACATAGAAAGAGAAGACTGTGAAAGGGTTGCAGATCGATAGACTTTATGTCTGTCTCTGTATATACATGCATATATCTCTCCAAATTATTGACAAACTACGTTCCAGCCTAGAAACCTCATTTTTTAGAGCTGTCTTGAATCCCTTTGGGTTAAAATAGCCACCTACATTTACAAGCAGTATATCCAGGCCACCTTTGCCTACCACTGGGATGTCACTTTGACAGCAGATTGTTAGCCATTCTAAGGCTATCAGAAGTGCATCACCAAAGTTTGTGGTGGTGGTTTTCCTTCTCTACTCTTTGAAGTTGAACTACAGATATATAGGTGACTAAATGCACACACACAATACAAGCCAAAAAAAAAATAATAATAATAATGTATTTTCTACAGTCTGAAGTAATTATGAAGTTATCTAGGGAATGAGAAGGTAACCTCTAGCCAATAATAACTAATTGAGCATAATTCATTAAATGTGCAGAGAATACTGTATACCCCTGTAGTCCCTTTTCTCTGTGTCCTAGACACAGAAATCCAGACAGACATAAAAATCAGTGAAATGGTTAGGAATGCGTCCGTTTGCATCTTTCCAGGCTGTCTAAGCTTGAAAAGGCAATCCTGTACTTACCCATAAGGATCTGAGCAAGAAGGTGAGCAAAAGGAAGTGCTTGGGAATGATTTCAGAGTGTCAACATTCTGGGAAAGAGTATGTCTGGATAAGTAAAATATCTTCAAGAAGGAGTCCACAGATGCCAGTTTTTCTGCTGACCTGCTGGGTGGTTTTCAGGAGGTCTTTTCAGTTCTCTGTGATATATTTGTACCATCTATACATGGGGATTAAAATGTCTCTCCAGAGTGCTTTAAGACTGATGAGAGTTGTCAAGATGATTTTCACAGCACTTACTCACAAAAGATACATTGCAGGCAAAGAAAGATACCTCAAAACTCCAGTTATGCCATGCTAATCAAGGTGCCTATTCCAGGCACATTTTGTTCCATGGATTCATAAGATTTAAAACTACCAGACAGCTGAATGCATTAACCTTGTGAAAATATGTATTTTTCCCCCTTGTGTAGTCATTGCTCAAGATTTGCTGAGGTGGTCTGCTCCAGGGTAGATGCATTCTGCAGCAGAGCGGGGGATCGAGGCGGGCAGGGATTTTCCTGCATCAATGCCACTTGAGGCAACCAAGAGAGCCCCCCGGACCCAGCAGTCCTCACGAGGGCAGCTGATGAGGTGCAGGCGGAGCCAAGAGTGCCCCCACCTCTGTCATACAATGGCAGGCCCTAGGGAGATCAAGCAACCAGGAGCACGGCGAATAGGGCGGGCAAATATGGCGTGGTGTGTCAGTCAGGGCAGGGCATGGCAGTTTGTGCAGCAGTGCATGCAGGCATGGTGAGCAGGGAGGTCAAGCAGGATCAGTCACTTTTACATTCTGGGATCAGCAAAGGAAGGGCCTTCTACTGAAGAAATGGTGTCCACCTGCCAAACTTGCCGATTTGCTGCTGAAACCCAGATGGGGGACTGCAACCTCCCCGGGCAGATGCCTACACCCAAACAGACCTCCTGAGGATTGAATGAGCAGCCCAGACCCTCAGTTCAGGGATCTCCAGTCTCTGGAAGCCCCCCTAGGATCTGAAGGCAGAGGTGGGTGTTGTGGGTGTCATGGTTGCAAGTGAGCCCAGCTGGATGAGCTCTTCAAACAGGTGGCTCTGTTGTGAGAGGAGCTCCCCAGACAGTGTAGCATTCGGTAATCTGAGCAGGAGATTGACAAAGGGTACTATACACTGACACGGTCCAAGCAACAGCCCTGCCTTAAGTCCAGACAAGGAGTAGGTAAACAAGCTTGCAGCCTAAAACAAGCACATCTGAAAGACTCACGGGATGAGGGAGAGTGGACCCTTCCCTGATCAGAGCCAGAGAAGGAGTTTCCCCCCGTAGTGCCCCTGCACAATCGATATGATGTTCTAGGGCAAGGGAGAGGAGACTCCCGGAGAACTAGTAAAGACCTCAGAAAGATCGACCACAAAGAATTCAGAAAGGCCGACCATGCAAAGTTGGCTCAGTCTCCCAACTGCATCAAAACCAGTGCCACAAAAAGGCATGAAGGGACATATAAAAAAGATGGCGAGCAACTCTTTGCTCAATCACATAATGACAGGACAAGGGGGAGATGGTTTTAAATTCAAATTAGGTAGATTTACATTAGATATTAGGAAGAAATTCTTTACTCTGAGGGTGGTGAGGCACTGGAACAGGTTGCCCTGAGAGGTATGAGGATGCCCCATCCCTGGAGGTGTTCAAGACCGGGTTAGATGTGGCCTTGAGCAACCTGATCTGGTGGGTGGAGTCCCTGCCTATGACGGGGGTTGGGACTAGATGATCTTTGAGGTCCCTTCCAACCCAGGCCAATCTATGATTCTGTGATTCTATGATTTCTTTAGTAACATACTGGTATAAAAATATATCCAGCCTCCTCATAATTTTTTTCAACAAAACTTATCAGCTGGGGCTTAATCAGTGTTCATAGCAACATCTTCATTCCAGTTATGACCAGAACATGCTACTGATATATCATCAAAAGACTGATACACACGACTTATAATATGAATAAGTTCTAAGAGCATACAGTACGTGCCATGAGAGTTAACACTTATTAGGCAGATACTTGGTGTGTATCAACTTTGTAAGCAGGAACATTTGCCATTCCAAAAATATCTTGATGCTGCTTAAAAGCTTTCCTTTCACAGAAAGAAACTTTATTTAAAGTCACACAGAAAATACTCATTAATACCACAGTGAAGGTCCAAAAGCAATAATGTACTCAAATATGGTACTCAGTTCCAGCCACAGATTTATGTTAAAGACTAACAGAAACTGTCATCCATTAATGTCAGCCAGTGTGCTCACAGACTAGAACACCTGATGGGAAAACAGCTACAGAGTTTTCCTGTTTATGTACAGCTGCATCCAGTCTCACTGGGTAACAGTTCTGATTTATAAAGGGTGTTTCTTCCCTATTAATTTAGTGCTAGGTTATATTACTCTAGACAGTTTGGTTTTGCAGCTCTACCATGTTCTACTGCAGAAGTGGTACAACGCACTCAAAATATTTAAGCAGTACCTGGGTAAATTGACAGGTTTTTCTTTAGACTAATGAAATCAAGAAGTATAACTCATTTAGGATGTATCTAGGTAAATGAATACAGGAGATTATTACAAAGTGATCATTCAAATAAGAGAAAACTAAACTCATTGACCTAGCAACCCCATACTGTTCAAAGGTACTGTGCAACAAAAAAAACAAGGCCCAAAAAAATTTATGAAATAAGTAAAATGAGCATACCTCTTAAAATAGTTGTCAGATTTCTTAAAATGTGTCTGAAAAATAGCATTTGTGTATCCTTGTTCCATCATTAATTCCAAACAAAATGAATATTTATGACATTTAAGTCTTGCCAATCACAGTTCATGCATGAAATCCTGGCCTATTTATCTGTGACTTCAGTAGGGGTAGGATTTCATGCCATGTTGTTGACATGCTGTAAGTTGATCCAAGGTATACCACAGATCTTTTTTGAAAAAGAAGAACAAGAAGAAGGACAAGAAGAAGAAGAAAAATTCCTGCATTCAAACTGTGCTTCTATTTTCAAATTTTTCCCAAGTTCAGTGAAATATTTACTTTGATATTTGCTGAAGTTCACATAAAACTGATGAATAGAAAAAGTGGTTATTTTAAAAATCCATCTCTAATCGGAAGATATCACTTCATATTATTTGGCTGACATTTCAGCAGCAAATAGTGAGGTTTCTGTAATGGAGAAACCATGACAAATGTGTGTTTTGTAGACTTGTCAACAAAAATTATTTTACTAATTGTATCATGATCAGACAATAATACTACATTTGCCATAATTTTCCTAAGTGCCATGTTTCTTGTTCTCTAATGTAGGACATCTGGACCTTCAGAACATCATACAAAACTTGAGATATGTTAAAACTAGAGAGAAAAAAAGCTCAAATTGAAGGCCATTTCTTCAGGTATGCAATGCAGTAAGTAGGAAAAGGAGCAATGAAGAACTTAACAAAAGCACAGAGAGATGTGATAGATCTAAACGTCCTAATTTAGCAACATGCAGAGACACTGACTTGGGTGTTAGAAGTTGTAAAACTGTGTTAGTTGGCAGTGAACAAAAATTAATCTGGCTGAGCAGGCTGAGCACAGTGCCCCGCAAACACAGCCTTGCTGCTTCATCCTAGAGTTCCTAAATCACTGCTAGTCTTCAGACAGCAGAACCACAGACCAGTTGAGGTGGAATAGCACCTCTTGCCCAAACCCCCTGCTTACACCTGGGTCAGGTACAGCAGGTTGCCCAAGACTGTGTCCAAACAGGTTTTGAATATTTCCAAGGATGAAGACTCCACAACCTCTCTGGAAAACCTGTAAACCTGTGCCAATGCTTAGCAATGCTCAGTTGCCCTCACAGTTAAAAAAAAAAGGGGGGGGGGGGGAAGAGGGGAGGGGAGGAGGAGGGCTCTAAGCCCAAGTGGAATTTCCTGCATTTCGGTGCCAAATGCCTCTTTTCCTGTCAATGGAAATCACAGAAATCACAGAGGAGAACCTGACTCCATCTTCTTTACACCCCTCCACCATCACAGTGATAAGATCCCCTTGAACATTCTCTTCTCCAGATGGAACAGTCCCAGGATTCTCAGCCTCTCCTCACATGACAGACTTCTGCCCTGGACTGTCTTCACTGTACTTCATACCATAGCTATGCCCTGAAGGAGATTTTTTTAATTGCATCTTACAAGAATCTTAATTTTGCATCCACATACATCTTGATTGCTAGGATCCATGTACAAGAATATTATAAATCCATTTTCTTAAAATATCAGTAGAACATTATAGGAAAAGGAAGTATAAGTTCAGGGCTCCTGTATCTAACAGACCAATATCAGGGGCCACGCTGGAAGTTAGTGATTTCCTGAGAAATGTATGCCTGGAGCTGAAGATAAGGTTTCATCATGTGTACATCTGTAGAGACCTTACTCCCATATGTATGCAAGATTTTTATTTAATTTTTTTTCTTAACTGGTGTCCTGAAAACTCCTTTTCTCTCTGCCTTCTTTCTTTCTCTGGAATATGGGCTCTTTCTTCAAGACATTTCTGGCTGTGTCTTCTGGACAGAGTTCAGAGACTGGGAAAAGAACCAGCTATGCTGGTTGGTTAAATCTTTATTGTTCTCTCTCCTGGTTTCAAGTCCACGCTACAGAGGCCTTGAAATACATTATAAGCATATGTATTGTGTGTGAATGAATGAAGCTGAATGGGCAGTAATCCAACAATGACTTTGCCTAAATGCGATTCTGACCCTAACCACTTCACTTCAATGTTGTAATAGAACGGCATCCTGTTGGCAATGTGCCGTGACTTTAAAAAAATAAGTCTGGTTTCAACCCTTGGGGGATTTACAGTTCCTACCAAGCTTTGGTCGCTAGATGTCAGGGCTTTTTCTGGCAGTAGTCATCCTAATCAAAATATTGTGCTTCTGTAGTTCAGCATATTGTGGGTATTTCTTACCCGCTCAAGCCCCCAAATGAATGGACAGAGGATACTGGTGAATGTTATCAATGCAAAGTCAAAGTAATGGTTTTGTTTATCTGGGTATGTGAAAAATGTAAGAGTCTTCCAAATTTCACTTTCAAACATGTTTTCTACAGTGAACTGGCTAAAGAAAGCCATTGAAAGTATTTAACTCTTTGCTGTGGCATGTCTCAGTAGCACTGGTGGCTCCAATACTCGCTCTAAGAATGCAATGTGCATTCTAAAGCAGGTATCCTTGGCCCCACTGTTTGCCTATGTTATGAGGCCTTCTCTCTGTGGCATTGAATTCCCACTAAATTTAGATTACCACTGGATCATTGCTCATGGGCAGTGTACTCTGACACAATGAGGCCAATATAGCTATTAAAAAACCAAGAGTGAGGACCATTCTCTGGCCATAAGACCAATATCCCAACATGTCTCCTGTCCCCAGATCAGAGTTCAGGTTCCCTCCCAAGAAAGGGAGTCCCCATCCAAAGCTCACACTGGAAACAGAACCTGGCATGGGCTGCTCCTCCGGCCATGCCCAATGATGTCTGAGAGAGGACCAGCAGCATGGACTGGGCAGTGCGCAGGCTGTTAAGCAGTGGGGCCAGCCAGGTTTCAGGACATGATCTTGTGCTTTGGGTTCATCTCATTCACTAACAGGAGGGACTGTGACATGCCTGATGTAACAGCCTGTTTCCAGCAGCCTGGTGGCTGATGCAAGGGATATGTCATGCTGACCTTGCAAATCTCAGGCTACCCTTCAGAAGCACATTACTTCTGCACAGATGGTGGGTAGCATACAGCCCATCCAATGAATGCAAAAGGGACTGAAAACTCCTTCTAAGCTGTGAATCAAGGATATGTGGGATGCCCTGGACTCCACACCAACTGCCCTGGTTTATATCTCCATCCTGGTTTGGGTGTGCACACAGCATGTTCCCTGGCGTTGCAGACACTGTGCCATCCCTGAGCAAAGCGGAGCTGTTCCTTCAAAAGTATGTAATCCTGCTCTTATGGGCAGAGAACAGAGTGCTTGTATGTCAGCAGCCTCTAATGCTACTTTAGAAAGCTGATCCTTTTTCCCCTTGCTATATTTTTAATACCATTTGGCCCTGATTTTATGCTTAAATCACAGACACAACCTATGTATATGTATTTACCATTAATACATTTTATTTGCTCAAATCATTATTAAAATTTATAGCATTTTGGTTTCCACACACATTCCAGCTTATGATCAGCTTTGCAAAACCTATCATTGAGATCTAGATATTAAAGCCAGATTTGTACATTTGTTGAGAAGGGAATGGAGCATAATCCCAAATGAATTTCATACAGGCAACTAGGCAAGTGATGTATCTCTCACATTGATGAGGACTGTAACAAAGACAGTGACTGAGGTGTAGAAACTTCCAAAATATGTTTCTATTCTCACGAACTATGTGTATATTTACACACACACAGCTAGTTAGCTATATGGACACAACCTACACACATCCTCAAAATCAGTATATTTTAAGTGCTGTTGCATTTGAAAATGGTCTCTATTATTATTTTTTTTGACATAATAAGACATTAATAGGAGTAACCTGAGAAGCGATGATAAAGAAGTACTATGGATTTAAAATATACAAATCAGAAACTTTATAATAGGCAGACATGTTTTTAAAAGTCTCTGAAACTTGGGACTGGAAAGGCAGCCATAGGGCCTTATGGGACTGTCATCACTATGCATAGGCTTCCCTTCCCTCTCTAGCACATGTGTTCCTAATTGCTGTGTTGGCAAGACCGGGAAGCTGGATTCTTCATGAACTGGCTGCAGCATTGGCAGACATTTACTCATCTACTGCTAACAGTTTTTAATGGAAAATCTGTATCCATTCATGCTAGAAAAATGCTTATGTTAAAACAGAGGAAAATTAAGGAGAGAAAACCAGATATTGGTAGCTTTTCCAGCTGCCAGTAGTAGATATTCTACTACTTCATTAGCATATATTGTATGATTTTTTTGGACAAAGAAATTAATGTGCTTAGTTATTAAAAATATTTTGTAGATTTGTACATAATTTAGACCATATTTCTGATTCTGCATATGCTACAACTTGAGGATTATACAGCACATTATTACAAATTCAAAAGTTGTTTATACTTCTCTAGAACCTGTGAGAAGGATATGCTGGCAATACCTTTACTGTTGCAGAATAGCAGCTGCCACACAGGATGACTAAGGCACATGTCCTTAGAGATATATAAGCACTCCATTCATGATCATTGCACATAACTTATAGCTGTTTGACTAGTGGAATATTCATTCTCAGTTAGAGGCCTTGCTTGCCTTTTCAACTGCATTTCACAGCTCCAAACACCCTTCTGGAACTATACAGTGGCTCCACCACCCCAATTTAGACAGATATTTATACAACAACAAGAAGAAAGGAATTATTGAGAGAAATTAGTAATCTTCCAGGTCTGTTACTCACTGTGATGTGGGAGATCACATTCAAATCTCTGACAGATTAACCTGGACCAAAAGATTTCTTTTCATTTCCAACCTAGCCATTGAATTAATCTCATCTGTGAATCTTCCTTCATCTCTGAACTGTTCCACCTTGTTCTAATAAATAATGACAATAGTAGTAGCAGTTGAGTCTGAAGCCCAGCACAACAGTAAGACTAGTGGAGAAAACTGTGTGGGTGAAAGGAAACACACGTAGCATGTGTTAAAAAGGGCAGATTGGGCTGAAAAGAATTTATGACTGGAGTTCCTCAAGGATTAGTCTCCAGGCCAAAATTATTTAACATTTTCATTATTGAACTTGGCACAAGTAGTAAAAGTGGTCTAATGAAATTTGTTGATGACACAAGGCATCATCAAATTCAGATGAATATATATAATACTGGAAAAAGCAAATGACTTGAAAACTGAAGTAATAGAAATGGAATTAAATTTGACAGTTGAAAATTAGGGCATAGATTTGTACACCTGAAGCAGTAGGCATTTTTTATCTTTCTAGAGCTTCATCCATAGGCAATGATAAAGAAGAGACCAGAGCCCATGAACATTGGCTCAGGACCATCAGTTTTTTTCTACATTGGGAAAAGGCAAGGTATTCCAAAGCCCACTGAGCAAATTACTACCAGAAAAAAAATGCAGAGAATCATTAATATACTTTATGTATTAATATGCAGTGAAAAACAATCATGTTGAAATATGTGCAAAGGAGGGCCATCGGAATTTGTAGCAGAAAGAAACTTCATTTATGAAGGGAGAGTAAAAGAGATTTGTTGTCTCACCTAGAAAAAGGAAAGCTTAACATGGGTATGATTGCTAACTCTATACACGTCGGGTGAACCAATTCCAATGAAAAGGGAAGCTACGAAGCTACTTAAGTCAAAGGACAACATTGACAAATGAGTGTAAAATGGTAAATTAATATTTTTAGATTAATGTATAAAAAAGGCTGTTTGGCAATCAAACTAGTGATGTTCTGGAACTGCTCCCAGTCATATGGACTGCTACATAAAATGGCTTTAAAGTGTAATGTGATTGTTCTATTAAAAAGATCAGAATACAGTGTTGCTAGGTATGTCAAGGTGATCAATTAGATGACCCAAAATCTGCAGCACTGAGAGCAGACTGTGAACTTGAAACTTGGTCACCCACATCTCAGCAACCTTTGCCACCAATACTCAGTCACAGTGCATTTGTTCCCACCACTGCTAAAAGTGTAAATGTCAAGCTATTATCTTATCCATTGACGGTCTGTAGTTGGTGTTACCATATCTTGTTCTGACATGTGCTCTGGCCTCTCTGTAAGATTAGACCATGCAGTCAAACTGGAAAAAATGTGCATACGTAGTGGGCTTAGACATTCAACTACTTTAAATTATCTGGACCAAAGCAGCTTGTCCAAGATAACATGGGAAGTCTGTTGAAGAGTACGAAATCAAGTCTAAATCTAATGGTCATCCTTTCATGGGAATTCATTAGGGACCTAAAACAACTAAGTTCAGATCTCTTTATAAGGACACTCTTACATCTTTGATGAGAAATGTTGCCCTAGGTCTGAAAATTCCTTCAACATAAATATTTTAATGAACTGCTCTTTTCTAGCAAAATACAATTTAGTGAAAATCTTCCAAACAGCTTTAACTTCAACATCCTAACCACTGGGGTGTGGGCTCTTTTGGAGAACATGCAAGTCTGTCTCTTGTATTTTAAGTGAAATATTTCAAAGGATGTAATTTTTATTCTATGATAAAATAAAATCAGGTGTTCAAACTTTCCTATTTTTCTTACATCAGCATTCTTGTTTGCTACCCAGGAACATTCCAGATACTATTAGGTTCACTAGGTCATGCTTTTCATAAGCAGGTAAAAAGAAGTTAAAAAATTCATGGTAAATTTGTCAGTATTTCTATAGCATATTTGTGACCAATACTCAGCATGTATTTTTTAGAAAACAATGAATCAGTCATTTAAGGTAGATGGCAGTATTTGAAATTCTTTAAAACTAGAAACACTATTAGTTTAAAACTCATCCTTTTAGTCACAATTTCTTTTCCAAGGATCAAATCTAAATATATAAAGTTGGAAGCAAAATAAAAGTCTTCAGAGCTCCTAGAAAGGCATACTTTCTGACTTCTCTGTCTCTCTTCATTTTTACTCCTGGCTTTTGTCTCATAAATTCTTTGTCAGTCATCATCGTTTTTGCCAAAAGGTGAGGTGAAAACATACTTAGTAATGAAACAATTCTACCAATGCTTAAATAGAAAACCGTAGAACATTGAGTGTAGTCTTGATGTAATAGTTAAATATCAATGTCTGGTGAGTTGCCACATCATGAAACCCCACTGAGACAAAAGGAAAGAAGAAAATGTTATTCTACTTTGTGCATCAACATTTTTTTACAGTGAGTCCTGGGATACTGGATGCTCATTTGAGGACCAGTTCCTTGAATCATGAGAATTTCATCCTTAATTTATAAAGACACATATAGCTTTCATGTCAAAAAAATAATTATTGCTCTTCAATGCCATATTAGATATTAAAATAAATATAGTTAATGAATTTTCTTTTTAAGATAGTGTCCCTCTATCAACTGATTCATTAGAAATCATGTAGCCACAATACTGCCCTCTTACTGCCTGCAGCAGCACCAATGTACCTTAATCACAATGACAAATTTTTGTATGAAGTTTTTGTATGGAAGCTTTAACGTTATCTGAATATCCAACATTGCTTTTCTGTCATCTTGAAATATTTAGTATGATTACATTTTGTTTAAATATAATCTTCATTCTTAAGACACTGACTTTGTAACAGTATGCTTTATTTCTGCATTTTTCCCGTGCATTTTACCCTCTAATATTTGATATATGCTTTCACTCTCAACTCTGTTTCATTATTTCTATGTTTTTTTAGCTCCATACTTAGAACGTTGTAGGAACTTTGCAAGGACAATTAAAGACTTTTTTCTAGAGCATTCATCTATTTGAGCAAACTATCATCAACTTTATCATGGTCAATACTGAGGTTGTTTTCTGAGACAAAGCTTTTCTGAAGTCTGCCAAAGAAGAAATTCTGTTATATTCAATACAGAATATTGAGTGACTGGCTATTATACAGTGGAACATAAGAAGTGGCATCATCTCTAGAAGCTCAGGAAGGGACTCTGTGAAATGCTGTACAACTACTTTCAGCCCAAGAGTCCCCTGTCTTGTCTGCCTGCTGCAGTCATCCATTTCAGTAGGCCTTAATGGTGATTGTGAGTCATAGGCATGTATCCCCTTTCCTCTATTTTGGAAGTTTAATTATTCAAGGGAAGCAGCAGAAAAATAGTGCTTGCACTTCAAGTCCATGGCTGAACTTGAAAAATTTGGAAGATTGTCAGCGTCATGTCTTGTTACTTGAGATATCAGATTAGAGGAAGAAGAGGCTGGCCAGAGAAATGCATTTCTCTGACATGTTTCTAAGTCTGGATCAGTAGGAACTATACACAGTGCACAAGTAACTGGGCTGACAAAATCCTGTGAGAAAGGCAGCTTTTGTAGATTCACAATAGGCAGCATATCTACTTTCAGTGGTATTGCAACATTGTGCTGGGAAATGGAGAAACAAAACCAAAGCACCTTAATGCCTATGGTCACTGACCAGTAATGGAAAAGATGAAGAAACCTACATACCAGTAGCCTTCAGTGACATTCAATGGTCTTGTTTAATGTATTTGATGATGTGGATGACCTCATTTTCCCCTCCAACAGAGGAATTCCACAAAAATAGAAAGCATCCTTATGGAAGAGTGGAAAAAAAAAAAAGAAAAAGAAAAAAGGATTAAGAAATTATCTTCAGTCATAACAGCTCTGATGGAAGCTTCCTCAACCTTCTTTCTCTTCTATTTATCTTTGTTGAAGTAAGCATAAGCAGTAAGTCAAGCCTAAGACAAACTTAGGTAAAGGACTTTCCAAAATATGGCCTCTCTGTGGAATATAATTAGCCACGCTTCTAAAAAATGGGTAATGTCTGTGGTTAAAAGTGAATCTCAGTAGTCAACACTAGTCAGCATCAACTGAGAGCTAACACTTACGCCTTCCAAGCTGACAACTTAGCCTTGCAGCAGTTGAATATCCTCATCAGTACAACAGGGTGGTGCTGAGTAAATTATATGCTGGATTGGTAGCACTGCCTAGTATTAAGGCTTCAAATATTTCCTGTTATAAGGCCTAGTTGCTTTTACTTTTGCCAAACTAACTGTTTAGGTTGAAATTTTCCGTGCATGGCATTTGCCTCATGAAGAAATCTTTTGGAAAATTTCAGCCAAAATGTTTCTACTGTGAAGCAAGAGAAAAACATGCTATTTTTTGCTGTTAAAAAAACAGTACTGTAACCTTTACTTTGGCGGCACTTGTGCCTTCATACATTGGAGCAGGAACTTGACATCTGGAAAGAGGTGGTCCTTGTGTCATTAATATGCTTGTTGCTATCTGTATGAGAAACTACCTTTAATGTAAATGTTGGAGAAGTCCAATCTGCATTAGAAGTTTGTTAAAGCTTGACCACAAAAATCCCAGAACTTTGTTTTTACTGAATACACTCAGGCTTTTTTGCCTTTCTGAAGCTGCCTGCCTATATGCCATACCCACAAAATACTGGCCAGTGATGCTTCTCCTCCTCTTTGACTGGTTCATTCTCTAACCCTAGCATGGGACTGTGCTGTTGTCCCATGTGTACTTGGAGGAATATATGTTTTTCTTAACGTGGTTATGTCCAGGCTGGGATGGAGCCAAACAGGAGGGAGAAAGAGAAGCTCATTGCGTCTGGTCTGTGAATGATCTTTTGCTGACACCCAGCAAGTGTCAAAGGAAAAGCTACCTAATCTAAAGGCAGACAGGACAGGAAAACAACACAGAGCACCACAGAAACGCAGTAGAACAAGTAATATAGGCAGATGCTTGCCCAGAGCAGTGACTGGTAGAGGATGAGAATTTGGACTGGTTGGTCAAAAAACAGTGACTTGGAACTAAGGAAGTAAATTTAGAAATAAAACAAGTTCTGTGTGAAATGCAGGGTAAAAGAATCTGAGCTGCATTTATTGTGACTGGAAATTAGCAGGACAAGTGGAAGGATGTTTAAGACATGGGAATTTATGAATAGTAAAGACTAGATGAAAATCCTAAAAAAGACTAAAATTTCTGAGGAGAATAACATATCTGAGGAGCAAATAATACCTTTAGTGACAAGTCATCTTTAGAGCATGCAATAAGAGCTCCTACATCAATCTGTGAAGGTCACTCTGCCATGGTATCTCATGTTTCTCTGTCTCTGATCCACACTTATGATAGCAGCCAGGAATCACTATCCCTCTCTTCATTAACATCAACATAAGGGGCAGATTTACATGTTACAGGGAAAAGCAAAAGGTCAGTTACCAGCAGGCAAATACTTTAGGGAGGAGTGCACACATCTACTGGAAAAACAAACAAACAAAACAAAACAATAAAACAAAACAAAAGAAACAAACAACAAAACAAAACAAAACAAAACAACAACAACAACAAACAGAAAAACTCTTAAGCTGAATATGGTTAGAAATTTCTGATCTGAGGGTTGCAGCTTTTCTGCAGATAATCCAAGTGGACATTGCACAATTAAATTTATAGTTTTCAGTTTGCTTTATAAAACCTAAAGAAAATGCATACATATGCTAAAAGAATAATTTGAATTTGCAAAATCTCCATTATTATTCATTTTCACTTCTCCATCAGTGTAAGCCTTATTGGACTAACTGAGATAGTAGTTCTGTATGTAAAAAATAGTAAATTATTATTGAAAGAGTGATCTTCTGCTGATAAATAATCGTAAGCTGTCTAATTATTTCCAGCGTTTGATAATTTTAAGTAATTTTTCAAGTGCTTTTTCAAGTGATTTTCAAGTGATTTATCTTTTAGTCTCTCTCTCTCCAAGTAATAGACCAATAGGGTTACAAGGTTAAAAACACAAGTCGGAAATGTCCCAAGATTAAACTGAGCACAAGACCTTAACTCTGCCCTACGCTGCATAAATAGCTCAACAGTTTTATTTTTCCACTTAGGAAAACATTGTTTTCAGATGTTAGGCAATGGTTCTGAATTTCCAAAACCTTATGCACATACACCCTGACATTTTTGTTTCTTTTCTTATTCTAATCATTTAATTGATCTTCCTCAGTTATTCATGTCAACATCTACTACTCGTGTTTCTGAGAACACTGTTATCCCTTGAAATTCTTGGCTTAAAGGTGTAATGAAAATTCTACTACAGATTTGAATGGTTTTATCTTTTATTGTACTGTAATGTAGTCATTCTCTGTGTTTGTAAAGTATATTTGCTCTGGAAGCTTTTGAGGCCAAAGAATTATTAGAGTAGTGAAGGACAGAAACAAATGTCAATTGTGAGGGACAATTTCATATAAATTCTGTAAGAAATTTATGTTAACCTTTATACCACTAAATCACAGAATCACAGAATCCATCTGTGATGGAACATACAAACCAAAGGATGTGCAATGCAATTGCTCACCACCTGATGACTGATGTCCAGCCAGTCCTCGAGCAGCAGCACCACACCCCTGTCCAACCCCCTCGGTTTTATTACTGAGCATGATGCCATATGGTATGGAATATCCCCTTGGCCAGCCTGGGTCAGCTGTCCTGGTCCTGTCCCCTCCCAGCTTCTTGGGCACCCCCAGCCTCCTTGCTGGCAGGACAGTATGAGAAGGAAACATTTTGACTAAGTGAGCACTGCTCTGTAACAACTTAAACATTGGTGTGTTATCAGCATTATTCTCATTTTAAATCCAAAACACAACACCATACTAGAGATGAGGAAGAAAATTAACTCTATGCTAGACAAAACCAGGACACTTTTACAGCAAAGAAGGGAACATCCTGTGTTTAAGTTTTTTCCCATTGCCTCTTGTCCTGTCCCTGGGCAACGGTGAAAAGAACCCATGCCCATCCTCTTTACACCTTCTCTTCAGGTATTTATGAACATTAATAAAATCTCCCTTGTTCATATGTAAGGAGTCATTCTTACCTATGAATTAAAGCATAAAGGAAACTATATATTTAGAATGTCCTTTCAAATACATCGGTCATTCAAGATAATTAATTTCAAACATTAATAATATTGCCATACTTTTAGTAGTTTTCAGAAGGTAAAAACATTTTTTTGTAGATTCAACAAAATTATATTTTTTTTCTTAAATTTTACTATGTCTTTTTAACAAATACATTTGAAGGAGAGAAAATACGTTTTAAAAAATATTTTAAAAGACAGTTTAGATTCAAAGTTTACTTTAGCATTTTAAACAATGGTTTTGTAAGTTAGCTTTTTGCCTTTTTTTTTTTTTAATGGACAAGCATGCAAAATTTTGAAGAGCAGGAAGCCAAATGGAAATGTTACTGCATCCCAAAAAATTGAATTGTGCTGGGTGTCTGCTTTCTAGAATAACAGGAGTCACAAAATAAATGCTTAAACATAATTTTCTTAAATTATATAGTGAAATGTTACAAATTACGCCTGCATATGGCCACTACTATGTAGGCCCAGAAAACCATATCTGACTGAAATGCAAATACTTTAATGGTTGATTTGCTGCCCAAAAGGACTGTAAACAGGAGTGGCCACATAGCATTCTAAACACCAATCATGTGCTACTCCAGCCTGTCTTGCCACCCCCAAAATTTATTTTCCTTGATACCTTAAAATAACATCAACATATCATTATTGGCAGCCTAAACTTTCCTATGAACCTCTCTTTTACCAAGAATTTTATATAGTGCTCTTTAACCATGACTTTGTTTTTCATTGCTTCCACGACATTAGATTATTTTACTCTACAGAACTGAACCTTGTATGATTTTTTCTGGTCTGTATTAAAGAATGACTCAGCCCACAAACCTAGCTCTTCTATGGCAGTTCCTGAGCTGTAATCAGATTCCCCAGTAAGCAACCAAAGAAACTCAGTCCTGATACAAGTTGTGAGATTTTCTCATGATGATATGGAAACTGAAAGCCTGGATCTTGGAACTGGAAGGAATAATTTGTTCAAAAGCTGAGACAAAGATGGCTCTAAAGCACATTTAAACCTCATCCTCAATGTAGTCAAAGACTTATTTTAAATTTAGTTTAAACAGTCTTAATGTCTGTTAAACAGATTCTCAAAAAATAATAACTATGGCAAATATGAGATATCTGTCCTAATACCAGTTCACACACAGATGGACACTATGAAGACTTTTTCCTCTCTTGCTTCATAATGTTTTGCTGCAGTTTTAAGGAGAGGCGAATAACAAAAAACATCCCAAAGCCAAAAGAAAAATGCTAATTCAAGTTAAGAATAAGACAAGCAGGGAAGGAAGTAACTATTTCTAACTAAGATGCATATGCTGTACCAGCACTCCTTACAAGCTTCAAGAGGGATGGAGATCAATGTCCAGCTCAGACAAGAAGAGAAGGCAGCACAGCAGAACTCATTTTCTTGCAGTCCAAGAAAAGAAATGGGACATCCACCTTGGGCATAAAAAAAAAAAAAAAAAAAGACAGCTGAGGAAAAATTGTGATCAAAATAGTTCAATTCCAAAATCTTCTAAGACAGATAACACAGTAAAGGATCTATAGAAGAATGCCTCATCTTTAAATACAGGCATTAATTTTTGTCTTATTTTCTTTCAGAACTGTCTAAGCTGCAACATATTTTTCATGGGTCCAAACCCCAGAAGGCAAAGGCAGCGACTGGAGAATGATGAACCACCCACTGTAGGAGAAGATCAGATCTGATTACAACTAAGGAACTTAAAGGTTGGCAAGTCCATGGGGCCTGATAACATACATCCAAGGGTCCTGAGGATGCAGATGTATTTGCTAAGCCACTCTCCATCACATTTGAGAAGTTGTGGCAGTCCAGTGAAGTTCCCACTGAATGGAAGAAGGGAAACATAATTCCCAGTTTTATAAAGGGAAAAAAGGAAGACCCAGGGAACTACAGGACAGTCAGTCTCACCTCCATGCCCAGCAAGATCATGTAGCAGATCATCCTGGAAACTATGCTAATGCACATGGAAAATAAGGAAGTGATTAGTGACAGCCAACATGGCTTCACTAAGGGCAGATTGTGCCTGACAAATCTGGTGGCCTTCTACAATGGGGTTACAGAAATGGTCAATAGGGGAAGAACAACTGACATCATCTATGTGACTTTGTGCAAAATATTTGATATATTGTCCTGCACAACATCCTTGTCTCTAAAATGGAGAGACATGGATTTAATGAATGGACCACTGGGTGGGTAAGGAAGTGCCTGAATGGTTACACTCAGAGAGTCACAGTCAACGGCTCAATGTCCAGGTGGAAATCCGTGATGAGTAGTGTTCCTCGGAGGGTCAGTATTGGCACCAGCACTGTTTAACGTTTTTGTCAGTGACATGGACAGTGGGATCAAGTGCACCCTCAGCACATTTGCTGATGACACCAAGCCATGTGTTATGGGAGGGCTGAGGGATTTGGGGTTGTTCAGCCTGGAGAAGAGAAGGCTCCAGGGAGACCTTATAGTGGCCTTCCAGTACCTAAAGAGGGTCTACAACAAAGCTGGGAAGGGACTCTGTCAGAGAGTGTAGAGATAAGACAAGGGGGAATGGTTTTAAACTCAAATTGGGTAGATTTAGATTAGATACTAGGAAGAAATTCTTTACTCTGAGGGTGGTGAGGCACTGGCATAGGTTGGACAGAAAAGCTGTGGATGCTCCAACTCTGGAAGCATTGAAGGCCAGGTTGGATGGGGCTTTGAGTAACCTGATCTACTGGAAGGTGTCCCTGACCATGGCAGGGTGTTTGGAATTATATGATCTTGATGAGTGATTTCAGTGTTACCTAACAAGGACTCAACACATGTTCTTTTCAAAATGGTGAATGAATCAACAGAGAGAAACAGCAAAAATTTAGTGCAACTTTTGAAATGTGGATCTGCAGTTGATCTTGGCAAGAAACAGAAAAGATGTTGATATGGCTTCTGCCACAAAAACCACAGGCTTTTATCAATTCATTAATTTTTGCTTGGTTTTGCTGACCCTCAGTGGGATTAACTCAGTAACAAATTGTTGCTGAAATAAAAGAATGTTATGAAAAGAGTTACACAGTTTTATTACCTGTAATACCTGAGAAGATACTTGACACTCACAGAATTTCTCCTGCGTTGTTTTTGTTATGGTGCCCATACTCTTCTCTTTCATGTTGCTTCTACCATTGTAATTCTTGTATGTACAGCTGGACAATAAACCAGCTTTAAGTATTTTCTGGTTAGTAGACCCAGTGGGAAGCATCTTGCCTATGTTGACAGGTTCACACGGTCACCAGGAGCACTGCTTGGCTCTTTTTGAGGAGTAGAGATGACTATGCACTGGAAAATATTTATACAGGATAGCACAGGACTGGCTCTCTTGACACAGTCCGTCCTCCTCAAAGAAAGCAGGTATCAGCACAACTACATGCTAATGTGTCTGAACAGCTTCCAGACCAAAGGTGGCTTGCAGCCACCAGCACAGACTCTGGAAAAGCTGGCCTGCATTTCTCTGCACCTGACTGTACTGGTCCCTTAGCTTCCAGCTTAAGAACTGGATTTTGAGTTACTGGGGACATAGTCATGTTTTCTACACTAAATTCCTTATTATTCTTTGCTGCTGTGTCAAGCAGGCTTACTTACTGTTGCAGGCATCCATCTCAATAGGCATGGGTAACCAGATACAGAACCTGTATTTTTGAGTCAATAGAAAAAAATTTTTCATTTGTCAATGTACACTAATAACAATAATTGCAGTTCAAACCCTTTTAATGAAGGTTTATGTAAAGAGTGAGCTCACATGTCCTTCATAGTAACTTTGGTATTTTAATTTTGTCTCAGCTACTTGACTTTTCAAATTAGACATTACTTATATGTGGTGGTTGGTGGCAAAGTGTAGTGGGTTTACATGGCAAGGTTTTGGTAGCAGGGGGCCATAGGGGTGGCTTCTGTGAGAAGGATCTAGAAGCTGCCCCATGTTTGGTAAGGGCCTCGCTGTTGACTAGAGCTGAGCCAATAAGTGATGTTGTTTTGCGCCTCTGTGAAAGCATATTTAAGACGGAAAAAAAAAAAAAACCGCTGCGCCACACAGCAGCTGGGAGAGTGAGAGGAATGAGAAACAGCCTTGCAGGCGCCAAGGTCATTGAAGAAGGAGGGGGAGAGGTGCTCCAGGCACCAGAGTAGAAGTCCTCTGTGGCCTGTGGTGAGGACCATGGTGAAGCAGGTTGTCCCCCTGCAGCCCATGGAGTACCACGGTGGAGCAGGGTTCCACTCTGCAGCCTGTGGAGGAGACCACGGTGGAGCAGGTGGACCTGCACCAATAGAGACTGCGGCCTGTGGAAGACCACTGCCGGAGCAGGTTCCGGGCCGGACCTGCAGCTTGTGGAGAGGAGACCACGCAGGAACAGGTGACCTGGCAGGAGCTGCTGCCTGTGGGGGATCCAGGTTGGAGCAGTTCGCTCCTGAGGGATGGACCCCATGGTACGGACCCATATCTGGAGCAGTTCTTGAAGAGTTGCTGCCTGTGGGCAGCCCACGCCGGATCAATTCACAAAAGACTGCATCCCATGGGAGGGACCCCACAGCACAGGGGACGAGAGTGACTGAGAAGGAGCGGCGAAGAAGAAGCGCTATAGACTGACCATAACACCCATTCCCCCCGTTCCCCTGCGCCACTTGGGGGGAGGAGGTGGAAGAGGGTGGATGGAGGGGGAAGGTGCTTTTGGTTTCTTTCCTTTGTTTCTCACTTCTCTAGCTTGTTAGTAATAGGCAATAAATCTTACTATCTCCCTACGCTGAGTCTGTTTTGCCCGTCACGATAATTACTGTGCGATCTCCCTGTCCTTATCTCAACCCTTGAGCCCTTTTCATCGTATTTTCTCCCCGTTCCTCTTTGAGGAGGAGGAGTGAGAGAGCGGTTGTGGTGGAGCTCGGCCTCCCACCCGAGTAAAACCACCACACAAAGCCATGTGGAGGTTCTTTGGGTTCATATGGGCATGTAAGGTAAAACCATCCTCACCCTAAGGAAATAGAACATGAATGACAGGGAGATGGCTGGCATTAGCTATCATAGCATAACTCGTACTCTATATTTCTTACACACTTTGATTTCTAAAAGACATACTTTGTGCACAGAAACAGACACACTTGGTGTTCAAGGAACTTCCTTGTTAGTTGCGTCACTAAATCAGATATAGGATCTTACACTGAAGTAGAGGATGGGTACTCAATAAGGGAGTGTTTTTCCTCCCCTGGTATGCTAAAGGAAAGGCGGATCCTGATGAAAAAGTACCATGTGATCACACTATCAACAGCTGCATCCAAAAGCACAGAGGTTGAACTGAAGTTGTGCAAGCAAACCTGACTCTATTTTTTGTAAGTTTTAAATGCTTGACTTTGCAATAATATTCTTTTCAAGTTTGAGTATGTGAATAGTTTTGCACATGTGGGAGATGCACATTTATGTGAGTCATCATAAATACATATTTTTTTTAACCATAAAATAATCACGAGGACTACATGTAACTGTGTTAGTGTTCAGTATATATACAAAGGAGTATATGTGGTTTTGCAATATTTGCGAAGTAGATGCCATTCCTGTTACATAAACCAGAAACAGTTTGCATCTGTAATGTTACTTGTATACATTTAATCCAACCTCATATTTAGTGGTGTTGTCTGTAACAAAATAAAAAAAAAAAAAAAAGGGAAAACAAAAACCAACCCTGTATTAAATCCATCTTTTTACATTCTGAAAAGGATTAAAATTATTTCAATAGCAAAGTGGAATTAAATTTCTCCATGGCTTACCAAGTACAAATATTGCCAACTGAAATGTTTGGCAATTCAGCTAAGGTTGAAATATCAATACCAACCACAGGCATGCATTTGATCTTTGTCAGGTACTTTGGTGGAGAGGAAAGACTGAGGATTTCTCTTAAGAATGGCTTTATTAAAAGTTTATAATTTAAAAAAGAAATCAATATCAAACCTATATTGTTGTCACAACCTGAATGATTTATGATTAAGCAGTGTGGGATCATTGCAGTCCTTTTGAAGTGCCAATGCAAAACTGTAAGAAACTGTAAGAAAAGTATCTTAAAATGCTGCGAGAACATTGTTTAGCCTAAAGGGCAGTAGCTGATTTTATAACCTTTTCACCTTTTTCATGTAGATATTTTCAAGTGACAAGAACATCATAACAAAGCAAACTAGCATTCCTTTTTTTTTCTTTTTTCTTTTTTTTTTTTCTTTTTTTTTTTTAACTAGAAAAACTGTTCTTTGAGACATGGACCTCAGAGAACCTCTTTGGTTTAAAGACTCAAAATTTTGGACATAAAATTTTTGGACTCAAAATATTTCTACATGTATGAACAAAAGTTACAAAAAATGCTAATGATCCATCAAAAATAATAATTACTATAGAGTGTCATCTTTCAGAGAAGGAATTAATTACCCAGAACTGTTACACCTTTAATAGTACCTCGCTCATGAGGAAGAGTCTCTTTATCTCCTGCTCCCCCTGGGTTATTTTTCAGTTGTCCAAAATCCACAATTATTTGTGCAATGCCACTTCTGTATACCAGTTTCCAACTCCAAAGAAATACTAGTCCCTTTGATCCCCATTGGATCTATTGAATTCCATTGAATTCAGTGTTTATCTTTAGCTATAGCTACAGCACCGTTGCTCTCATGAGGAACACATCTTTATTAGTTGGGCTGCAATCATCTTTGTGATTTGTCCTCTGATCACCTGAGATGGCACATGCAGTAATTTCCGAATAAATATTATGCACTGGATTTTTTGGGTATAAATTCTCATCACTTGGACACCCTCTGATTTAGGCTGACTGTGCTCCCAACATGGTTTCTAAGGCATATAAAAGATCAAGTTAATGATCTTTCTTCTACATGAATACTTAATAAAATAATTTTTTTAAATTAATCTTGACAATTTTTGCAGAGTTTTAATTCTGAAATTTACACTGTGATATCTCTGGGATTATTTTTGCCAGATCTCAATCAAAATCAATTCTGTAACCCTGAATTCAGGTTAGACCTCCCAGTGAAATTATGAATTTGGCTCTTCAGCCTCAGAACAGTCAGGCTCAAACTCTTCCACAGTTTCATATTTCTTTTTTACTTAAAAAAAAAATACAGTTGTCCTTCCTTTTTATTTTTAATGCAGTACCCCACTATTTCTTGTATTAATTTCACGCTGATCTGACAAATAATGAGCTTATGGGGGGAGCCATGAGCAAGGAGTTCCTCAGTGAATGAATAAAGAATTCGATTGAACAACCTTATTCAATAATATTAAGAATTAACAAATTCAATTATGTATCAAGATTTTAGTGGTTATTAGGACAGATCATGATTTTTTTCCAAATAAAAGCTTATTTCAGAAAATACCCATTCTCTGAAACCCTAGCATATTTATCAGTGTCAGAGAGTCATAGAATGGTTTGGATTAGAAGGGACCATAAAGATCATCCAGTTCCAACTCCCCTGCCATGGACAGGGACACCTTCCATTAGACTAGGTTGCTCAAAACCTTATCCAGCCTGGCTCTGAACACTTCCAGGGATGGGGCATCCGCAGCTTCTCTGGGCAACCTGTGCCGGTGCCTCACCACCCTCAGAGTAAAGATTTTTTTCCTTATAGCTAATCTAAATCTACTCCCTTCCTTTCCCACTAACACCCTCCACCCCCCACCCCCCCCCACCCCCCCCACCAAAGAGTAGACTGGGAGCAGGGTCAAAACTCAGTTATAACACCAGCCCAAATGTAGCCAAAAAAGCACATCTGACTAGCATCTGATATCAATTACGGTAATCCCATACTCTTTTGTTCCCATTCCCCTTTACAATGTGACTCATGCACTGCTGGCAAACAGGCTAGCTCATTTGATATGTTTTACTCACTGCTGTAATTGCACCATTTGTTGTTCAAGGAGACATACTGTTTTCTTTCTATACTGATTATCTTAAGTACAGATCATAATATTATTTTCTCCAACTTTACTGTATTCCTAATAGGTGAATGCCAAGCTTTCTTTCAGCCCTAAAGAAAGTGAATATCACATACATTTTCCTTTACTTTCTGAGCTTAATTCCTTGCAATCCTCCTAGAGTGTCTATAACAGAAAATGGCTTTTTTTTTTTTTTTTTTCCTGCAAGGATTGGTATGTTGTTCTGTAGAGGCAAATGACTTCTTGCTAGGGAGGTTTTTACTGCAGAGCATCAACAAATTTTTTCCATTACGCTTGTGTTCCACCAGGAAATATAGCATGCCAGGGCTGATTCTTGATCTTTCAAATGAAGGAAATGGCACTGAATAATTAAAAGTTGTAAGGCTCATTTCAGTGTATTTGTGTGTTTCTTTATTCCATTACACTCTAGAATTAGAAGTCAGTTACAATATCTAACTTTTTATAAGATGACATATATTTTAAAGGAAAAGATAACACAGACAACTAGTCTATCATCAAAAATGTCAGGAGATACATAGATTACCATGTGATGCTCTTATATTCATACTTTGGTGAGCTATTCTTTGAAAATGAGGTTTGATTTCATTTTAGTGCATAAATATTTATATTCTAAGATGGCTGATAGATGTTGACAAAATAATACATATCTCATCTGCCTGAGTGTATATGAGAAAAAAACGTCATGGTTCTATACTTTTCAATACCTTTAAAAGTAGAAAGTTATTTCTAAAGAGGCCCAAAAGTTCAAACTGTAATGAACATGGAAACGTTGTTTAGTATAGATGTTGTTGTTTAATTTCTATAAGTGTGGTGGAAGGACAAAGAAATATATGAAAGACACAGAATAATAGACTGAAAAAATATATATATAAAACAAGTTCATCTGGATTATCAGGAGAGGTTTTTAATGTTATTGAAAAACATGCTTTAAGACCTATATGCTAAGCTCTGTATTCCACTGAGTGACTCAGGAGCCTTCCTCTGAGTAGATAATGCCTTGAATAGACTTGACAGATGCAACAATAGGAAAGGGCCAATGCATATATCCAGCCCATACTCTGTGATATTATTAGTAAATGTCTCATTAGTCTCAAGATATCCGTTGCACCATTACGTTTTAACTGGAATGCTTCAGACAACTGGAAGAAGAAAACTGAAGGAAGAAATAACAAGAAGGGTGAGTATGGGTAAGAAGAAGAAAAGGCAATTTATTCTAGAAAATCCTGTAAGCTGAAGAGGAAAAAAAGAGGCATTTGTGGTGATACCACATCAGTCAAGCCTCGTATGAGCCTTAAAGGTTGACATATGGGCTGGCAAACTTTTGCCCTTGATGATATACAGGAAAGATGCAGTCAGAATTGACGTATAACTGCTTCTTATTCTACAGGCCATCTAGCAGGTAGTCACTGATGGTTAACATGATGGCAACAAAGATCTGACCTGAGTTCAGATCACATGCCAAACCCATGTCATGGACCTGCTGCAAATGATTATAAACCCTCTGTTACCACGATACGATGTATATATGCTTTTTATTTTTCACATGGTACATCACCTCTCTGGAATTGCTTCATAGAATCATTAGGACTGGAAATCAACTCCAAGATCATATGGTTCAAATGTCCTACCACATACGTCCCTTTCTTAAATACCCCCAGGGACAGTGACACCACCACCTCCCTGAGCAACCCATTCCAATGCCTAACAGCTCTTTCTGAGAAGAAATGTCTCATAATTTCCAACCTAAACCTCCCCCGGCACAACTTGAATCCATTCTCTCTTGTCCTGTTGCTAATTACGTGCGAGAAGAGGCTGACCCCAAGCTCCCCACAACTCCCTTTCAGGTAGCTGTAGAGAGCAATAAGGTCTCTGCTGAGCCTCCTCTTCTCCAGACTAAACAGCCCCAGTTCCCTCAGCCACTCTTCACAGGACTTGTGCTCCAGGCTCTTCCCCAACTTCGTAGCCCTTCTCTGGACACACTCCAGGGCCTCAATGTCCTTCTTGTAGTGAGGGGCCCAAAACCGAACGCAGGACTCGAGGTGCAGCCTCACCAGAGCAGAGTACAGGGGAACGATCACCTTCCTGGTCCTGCTGGCTACACTGTTCCTGATGCAAGCCAGGATACCATTGGCCTTCTTGGCCTCCTGGGCATGCTGCTGGTTTATGTTCAGGTGAGCATTGACCAACTACCCCAGATCCTTTTCCTCTGCACAGCTTTTCAGACACTCCGCCCCAAGCACTGCATGGGGTTGTTGTGGCCAAAGTGCAGGACCTTGCACTTAGCCATGTTGAACCTCATCCCATTGGCCTCTGCCCATCGACCCATCCTGTCCATGTCCCTCTGCAGGGCCTTGCTACCCTCTGGCAGATCAACACTTCCCCCAACTTGACATCATTTGCAGTCTTACTGAGGGTGCACTCAATTCCCTCATACAAATCATCAATAAAGATATTAAACAGGATGAGCCATAACACCAATTCCTGGGGAACACCACTCATGACCATTTGTCAGCTGGATTTAACTCCAATCAGCATCACTCTCTGAGTCCAGCCATCCAGCCAATTTTTAACCCAGCAAAGAGTGTACCTGTCCAAGTCATGTGCTGCCAGCTTCTCTAGGAGAATAATGTGGAAGTCCATGTCAAAGGCTTTGCTGAAGTCTAGGTAGACTACATCAACAGCCTTTCCCTCATTCTCAAGGCAGGTTACCTGGTCATAGAAAGTGGTGAAGTTGGTCAGGATGGAGATGAGGTTGGTCAGGATTAGGAGATGAGTTTGCGTTATATATATTGAACAAAAATAGCAAAGGAAAAATTAATAAAAGTAGAATGATGTTTTCAGCCCTTTTCCCATGAGTCCAAACAAAATCTTATCTGTTAAAGCATAATTTCATTTAGTTCTTCTCATACTACTTTATAGCAATGCTGTTTGGGAAATGCAACCATGGCAGAATGTTCAGAAATCAACTCATAGAAGCTGTTATAATTTAAGTAAAATTAAAAGTACATGTGTGAGACACACCCTGGGTAGGCAGTTACTTTAATCAGTAGCTATATATAAAAAATATTTTAGTGACTAATTAGTTCAGTTTGTTCTTTGCATACCCTTATGTTAAGTTACAGTACTGGCAACACTTCTGCTTCTAATCTTCATGATTCATGCTGTTGTTAATGTCTGATATATAAACTATGTCTCAAGATCCTGAGAACTATGAATTTCCTCCAATTTTCAGTCTTTTACCTAGACAGGACTCCTACTGACTTCAGGGGAGCTCTTCACTGGGAAAGGCCGGTAGACCTCAAGGCTATATAAAACCTGAGCTTGGTTAGTTTACTGCTGGAAGTAATCTCTCTCAAGAACAAATGGAGACCTCCAGCACAAGTAAAGATAGTAGCAATTTAGTCTTTGAAATCATGCATGTCTGTCTGCTGGATTTGCTACCAAGTAATATAGTAGTTTATTAAACATCACATTCAAGTGCTTTGGAAGTCTGACAATTGCTCTCAGGAATTACCATATGTTTTAACTAACCACAATATCCTTCTTCAAAATGAAGTTAAAAGTAGGACGTAGTTCAGTTGTGAAGCATGTTACACTTCTCTTTGTTGAACTTCATGAGGTTCCCGTCAGCCCATTTCTCTGGCTTGTCCAGGTTCCTCTGGAGGTCAACAAGACCTTCAGGTATATCAGCAACTCCTCTCAGTTTTGTGTCATCTACAAACTTGTTGAGGGTACACTTTGCCCCATCACCCAGATCGCTAATGAAGATGTTAAACAGGACTGGAGCCATTATGGCCTCCTGGGGTACACTGCCAGCTACTGGTATCCAAAGAGAATTTACACAACTAATCACAACCCTCTGGTCCCAGCTGTTCAGGCAGTGACATTTGAAAAAGGAAAAGGAAAAGGAAAGGAAAAGGAAAAGGAAAAGGAAAAGGAAAAGGAAAAGGAAAAGGAAAAGGAAAAGGAAAAGGAAAAGGAAAAGGAAAAGGAAAAGGAAAAGGAAAAGGAAAAGGAAAAGGAAAAGGAAAAGGAAAAGGAAAAGGAAAAGGAAAAGGAAAAGGAAAAGGAAAAGGAAAAGGAAAAGGAAAAGGAAAAGGAAAAGAAAAAGAAAAAGAAAAAGAAAAAGAAAAAGAAAAAGAAAAAGAAAAAGAAAAAGAAAAAGAAAAAGAAAAAGAAAAAGAAAAAGAAAAAGAAAAAGAAAAAGAAAAAGAAAAAGAAAAAGAAAAAGAAGAAAACACCTGCCAGAGAGATATCAGAAATTAATTGAAGAGGATATTTTCTCTTTTGGTAAAATAAATTCTTTCTCTTTTTGGTAAAACACTTTTTTTTTTTTTCCCTGCAAATAAACAGTTCAGGAAAGGAATGTCATCCAAATGAAAGCTGGTAATTCCTTAAAAATATATCTATATATATACAATGCAGGGAACATATAGCTTTTCAGATGAGCTTGGTGTGAGCAGTCTGAAACCGCCAAGGTCAGCAAGACACTACAATACTTAACATGAGGGACTATCGAATATTCTGGCACTGTGGCAGCCCTCTATAAACCCAACCATTTAAAAGTTCTACTGAATCGATGGGTGTTCCTGTTAAGATCAACAGGAACAACATTCTATCTCTTCAGTCAACAGGCTGTCTTGAAGAAAGATTTTATATAAATATGCCCTTATATGTATTGAGCTGTATGGAATGTATATAATACGAGCCCAAAGATTCATGGTGAATGGAGTTAAATCCAGTTGGAGGCTGGTCACTAGTGGAGTCCCCCAGGGCTCAATACTAGGGCCAGTCCTCTTTAATATCTTTATCGATGATCTGGATGAGGGGATCGAGTGCACCCTCAGTAAGTTTGCAGACGACACCAAATTAGGTGCATGTATTGATCTGCTCGAGGGTAGGAAGGCTGTGCAGGAGGATCTGGATAGGCTGGACCGATGGGCTGAGGCCAACTGTATGAAGTTCAACAAGGCCAAGAGCCGGATCCTGCACTTGGGGCTCAACAACCCCAAGCAGCGCTACAGGATGGGAGATGAGTGGCTGGAAAGCTGCCTGGCAGAGAAGGACCTGGGAGTATTGGTTGATAGGCAGCTGAATATGAGCCAACAGTGTGCTCAGGTGGCCAAGAAGGCCAACAGCATCCTGGCTTGTATCAGAAACAGTGTGGCCAGCAGGACTAGGGAAGTGATTGTCCCTCTGTACTCGGCTCTGGTGAGGCAGCACCTCGAGTACTGTGTTCAGTTTTGGGCCCCTCGCAACAAGAAGGACATGGAGGTGCTCGAGTGAGTCCAGAGAAGGGCAACGAAGCTGGTGAGGGGTCTGGAGAACCAGTCTTACAAGGAGCGGCTGAGGGAGCTGGGGTTGCTTAGCCTGGAGAAGAGGAGGCTCAGCGGAGACCTTATCACTCTCTACAGTTACCTTAAAGGAGGCTGTAGCAAGGTGGGGGTTGGTCTATTCTCCTATGTGCCCGGTGACAGGACAAGAGAGAATGGATTCAAGTTGCGCCAGGGGATGTTTAGGTTGGATATTAGGAAAAACTTCTTTACCAAAAGGGTTGTTAGGCATTGGAATGGGCTGCTCAGGGAAGTGGTTGAGTCACCATCCCTGGAGGTCTTTAAAAGATGTTTAGATGTAGAGCTTAGTGATATGGTTTAGTAGACTTGTTAGTGTTAGGTCAGAGGTTGGACTAGGTGATCTTGGAGGTCTTTTCCAACCTAGACGATTCTGTGATTCTGTATACGGCAGAACTGTATACTCTAAAAGCCTGTGGAGTGTCAATTACAGTTCTACACCTTAGCCTGGTTTGGAATCTGATATTGTGGACTGAGTTCTCCACTACATTCAATATGGCACTGTCACTGCTAGCCAGTGCAAGGCATACTTAAAATGATCTTATTACTATATGAAAAGCTTTTGTATGCAACTTTAAAGAGAAAACAACTAACAATTCAATGCAGAATACTCTTTCTGTTACATTACAACCCTTCCCATTATGAATAATTCAGTCAAGATTTACCCTTTTGTTGTTGTTGTTGTTCCAATAAAGTGAAGGCGTTCTTCCTGGAAACACTATAATATTGCTTTTTAAAGATGAACATGAAAGTAAATCATGAAATATTTAGTTCTTAATAAAGAATTTTGATTAACTGCACATTGCACAGTATCTTGACATTTTAGATTTGGTTTATGTCTTAGCCTTTAATTAATATTTTATTATGTTTGCACACTTGGAATGTCCTAGAACTGTGACATTCCATGACATATAACACGTATCCTTCTTGTCCATAACTTTTTTTTTCTTTTTTTTCCCTCAGGCTGTAATGTCTGGCTCTTTATATCCAACATAAAACACTGATAACGAAAATGAAATACTTAGGGCAATGCTTTCATCAAATATCAGCAATTTATTGAGACCAAGTTGAGAGTGAACATAGAATTATGAAAAAGTAGCATTTTTAGTGGAGCATTTATATCAATTGAAGCCAACATTCCTCCAGTTTGGTGAAGGTGGATTCATTCCATACTCTTATTTTAGTAACAGACTTTTCATCCAGCAATATTAAAATAGCTCCACACCTCACAAATCCTCTCCAGCAAAATTCTCACCCTCCTTCTCTTTCCTGGCATCAGCAATAGACTGCTTGCTCTACTGAGAGAAGGATCTACTTAGAAAAAAAAAAAAAAGAAAAAAAAAAGAAAAAAAAAAAGAAAAGGGGATTTCATTTACTCTGAATGTTCACTAGGTTCATGCCAAATTCTTATTCTAGTAATGATTTATACAAGCTGAGGCAGAGGAAGGAGATGCTATAATGTATTCAGTTAGAGAATTCCTTAACAATATGTACACTGCATTTAGAATCAGCAGTGTGTTGCACAGAAGACCCCCTGTTGCCAGGCAATTGAAGGAAGAAATATATATATCCACACTGCAGTCACAGATGTGACCATAGTCTAATGCAGGCTAGCTTTGCATTTACTGATTTGGACACTGACAGCAGACTTAGTAATATATCACTGTATGAATTTCATGTCACAGAATGAGCTTCTCAGAATAGCTCAGGCTTCTCGTTACTACCCTGCAGTTTTGTCTATGACTGCACAGCAATTACTACGTGCTGAGGGAATTAAGAGTGACACAAAACAAACTGTCCATTTTTGTGGAGAGCTGCTTCTTCTAAGCTTTTTGCAAATTTCAGAGTTTTTTTCTGAAACCCATTAAATATATTTTTTCCATGATATGCACATGAATTTGTGCATGTATATATGTTCAACTCTTTCAGTGTTGCAGCTTTAGACTCACAAATTCTTTTCAAGTGCATCCCAGATATTATACATGGAGTTAAAGCTCTTTTTCAAGCGCTGAATGTCTTAAAATCTGATTATGGTTTTAATTATTCTTGAAGAAATTACAAACAGTTTGAATTTATTGATCAGTTTATTTTTCTATTCACACAGTTGTGTAGGGTAAAAAAGTGTTTGCTGTACCAGCTTTTTCTGCTAGATTGGGTACTAGTACATACAGATTTTTTTCATTCCTTTAACCAATAGATTTCAAATGCCTATTTGAGTAAAACTCTAAAATTCAGACACCAGAATTTACCCTTTGACATTGTTATATTGTTAGTTGAAAAAAATAATTATAATCCAAAAAAAAAAGGGGGGGGGGATTTCAGCCCCATTTATGTACCTTGATTTAAGTCTAACTTGAAAATAGCAAGTCATTCCTCACCCAAGAGCATGATAGGTATATAAATTGGGCATCTGGGATGCTTGAACAAATGTGATTGTTTTCCCAGCTCAACATCTGCTGGTTTTAAAGATTAACAGTCCCCATATGATCTGTACGATACAGGTGCAGAACTGACATTCAGAGGGCAGCATAGACAGAACTGTTCTGTGACATTAAAAGTTGTTCTCTGGCATACAGTAAATGAGTTTGCTGGCACAAGAAGTGGATGCACAATTAGGTCTTGAAGGTCAGAGAAAGTTGTCACACAATTTAGATCTTAAGGAGTAGCACATCCTCAAAGCTCCAATTTTCCTATTTCTTGCACTTATTTAAAGGTAGCTGAAAATATTTAGATGTAGACACCTGAATTTAATCAAATGAGTCTGAGTTTTGTGTATAATGCTGAATGCTATTTAAAGTGGGTGTAAAAACATCATGAATAAATAAATAAATAAATAAATAAAAATCACTTTTCCTCTTAGAATAGTATATAAACTGGTAGCTAAGCCATTTTCTTGAAACGGATTCAAAAATGTAGTAGCTAGACCTATTCTAAGTATGAGAGAAGTTTAACCTTGAACTTGTGAATAAAAGGGAGAGAATGAAATAGCAGCAGTTAGAGGAATTTTTATTTTGTGAATCCTCCCCTCTTTGTTTTACTTAAAATATATAAAATGTTTAATCTCAGGCCAAATGCAATGTGTTGCATTGCATTAAACTATTTTTACTTCATTTTCATTTCAGCAAGGATGAGAAACAAAAAATATTTATAGTTTGATCCAAACATTTTTTCCATCTTGGCTGTTAAACAGAGAATGCATCTATTCAAACAACCATAAAGTCCTGATATTGATCTCATACCAGACAAAATCAGGAATGACTCCAATAACATTATTTGTGTGTGCTGGTATAAAATGATGCTATATAAATGAAATTGGAATCAGACCTTGATAACAGTCCTCATGTAGAAGAAACATGTTGAAACCTCATCTAGACAGGAGGAAATGAGCAGCAAAGCTCATACCAAGAAGGTATTCCAATGGTGTAATAGTTTCAGACAAGTTCCAATGTGAAAACTTTATTTAAGAACAAAAATAGCTTTATTCCATGCTAAAGCTAAATCAGCTAAGCTGATTCTAGTCTTAGTAAATCAATTATTCTGGATTAAACTTTATATATTATATATAGGAATTAGCGAACTCACAGGGAGCCATTATGTAATGGTTATTGTGAAGTACTTGTTTCAGAAAGCTAGCAGTCAAGGCAAAATTTATCCAGTGCACATTGAAGGAATTTGCACCACCTTTTTCAGTGGGTGACAACTTTACCTTTTCTGTTTTCTCTCTTCCTCTTTATAACAATTTCCCTCTTCCCTTCCTTGCTTTAGAGTACTTTTATCACTTCAGCTTTCTTACAAAGCTTCAATAAAAAGTTTAAATGATTATTTCGTGTTCCAAGCAACTTGCAGAGCTGAAAGAAACAAAATCTGTTGAGAACAACAAAAAATAAAAAAAAGGCAAAGTGATTGCTTAGATGTTCTAATGAGCTGTGATGTCAGTGTCAAAAATATGATGAACAGTGACATAACTTGATAAACCAATGGTCTATTTTTACATTTGCACTGAGATATGATCCTTGGGGAAAAAACAAAACCAAAAAAAAGGGATCCTTGGGGAAAAAAAAATAAAGTGGGGGGTAGGTGTGGGGGAGGGAGTGTTCAAATAGATGACACAGATGGTCATAAAGCACAATACATTGTTTCTCTCAATCACATATCTGCATCTTGCCCAGAACAGTGACAACACGGAAAACTACCATGAACACATATTCCTCATTGAAGAAGTCTTTGAAAGCAGTTTGGAAGGAATCATGGGAATACAGAACTGTAAGAATCTAAAAACTAAGGTGTAGATGAGTGACTAGTAGCTGAAAAGAAATGGGAGAAAGGCTGAACTGATTCAGACTAAAGGTCTGTTTTACCCTTTCTCTACTAGTGGCCTTAAACATAGGCATGAAGGAAGAACAGAGCCAACACATATGACAGTTCCCTTAAGTATTTTGCTAGCCATTATTTTTTATCATCCCTTAAAGCCTGATGTGGCCTGTCTATCTAGTAACTGCAGTAGCTATGTATTTCAAGCACTTGCCAAATTTCCATTTAAAATCATACAAGTTTTGTAAATTAATGGGCTTTCTCTCTCATGGAGGTCTCTGTTCTTGATTCACAACCACCTCATCTTGTTCGTTTTGACCCTGACTAATACTGGTTTCATCTGTAGGCGCTCTGTTCTTGTGTGGGAATAGCTAGCAGTTTACCTTCTGCATGCCACTCATGATTATGTAGACCTCTTTCATATCACCAGAGACTTCTAACCACAGTCTGTCTGTCTGTGCTGCATAATCAATTACTAGCAGAAATTACCCCTGTGCCTACAAAATGAATGTCTCCATCTTTACGTTTAACATGTTTTCAGACTTTGTAAAAACAAAGCAACTGCTGTCAGCATTATGGGAAGTCAGACACTCAAGAGGAAATCAGCTCTCTAGAATGGAAAGTTCCCTGACTTTTGTTATTGTTTCTGGGATCTGATTTGTTTTACACTGTTGCTTCATCCCTTTGGCTTTTATGTTGTCTCAGTACTCAGTATTGATACTTCCATAATCAATACTGGGAGACACTTCTTTCTCTCAGACCCTTCTGTTACAGTCTCTGAAACTCTGTGGATCAGGGAATACTCCTTGCTACTCTTTGTAATTGGAGTTGTTAAAATGGTCACCCCAAGAACATTTTAAAACACTACTTTTTCTGATCGTTGTCCTAAAGGAATGGCATGCCTTAAAGCTCTTCCAGCTGCCTTAATATCCTTTTTAACATAAGCCAAGGCTAAAGAACGTAAAAGCACACATTTATGCTATTTAAAACAGACTGCATAGTCACAAAGTTTACAGGAAAAGTGAAGAGGAACATAAGAAAGTAAGGCACCTCCTAATTAGCACATGGATGAGTTGGCCTCATCCCATGTGGTTGGGCTGCCAGAACAAAAAAGGCATCTCAGAATTCTCCACTGAAAATGCTTGTCCTCATATAATCCTATTTACTCGCATGTTTATAAAACAGACTTGGGGAACCACATTTCCTTTGCTAGTCTAATATTTGCGGGTAGATTTAAATTCAATCTCTGAAACGTCTGACTTCTGAGTCACTGACTCAGCTCCAGACTGGGCTTTCCTCTTTTCAGTCCATTGGCTGCTGTCTCCAAGTCTGGAAATGCTAATGTGCTTTGGGAAGGACTCCACATAGTTCTCACCTGGCAATAAAATGGATATATTTGGTCAAGCATTTAAGAGTTGTTTACTCACTGTGAAGCAGTGCTTCTTACTGACGTGTTAGGCAATGTTCAAAACCAATTAAACAAACAAACCAACAAACAACAACTGCAACATCAAAACAATGAAGTCTCTTTACTTATTGGACCTTCAGATATAACTTGCTAATCCAATTTTGTAATATTACAGAATTAACATCAATGTGGGCTCTAATCCTACAGACATGGTACATTAGGGTCATCAAGTACAGCAGTAGACAGAAGGGGTTTCTGTCCTCCCTGCACTGCAGTGGTGGATACTGTATCAGAGTATTTTGAAGGCCATATAGTCTACTCCTGCAACTGAAGAAGCACAAGAGTATGCTTCCCTTATAGGAAGACTGAATGTGGATAGAAGGACTAATCCAGGACAACCCAGAAAAGATATTGGAATATTGTATCTGTTCTAAGGAAAGAGAGAAAATAATTAATCATTATTAAAAATACAACCAGAAACTAAGAAAATGGCAAATGGAATCATAATTTCTTCTTTCAAAAGAAGCAAAATTTGTTTTACAAAGACGAGAAAATCTAAAATTTGCAAAAGAAAAAGCGTATTAAGGGCATCTATGTCACAAGAAATCTGGAAACCAAAAATGTAACAGGGTAAGAAAAAAGACTAATTTATCTATAACTGAGAACAACTAAAATGTTGCATGTTGTGGATGTTCTAACCCTT
This sequence comes from Anser brachyrhynchus, assembly GCF_964034855.1. Classification (NCBI taxonomy): domain Eukaryota; kingdom Metazoa; phylum Chordata; class Aves; order Anseriformes; family Anatidae; genus Anser; species Anser brachyrhynchus. The sequence goes on along the minus strand of NC_137696.1, from coordinate 93,350,667 downwards.
TCTTTATTCTTAAAGTTTGGAAGAAGCAGATGTTTTTTTTTACACAATGCCTGTGTTAAGTGTCTGAACACTCAACCTCTACACAAGTTTTTCAGATGGAAAAGAGTAAAAAAGTAGTTACTGGATTAAATGATCCACTTTCTTACTCATTTTGGTATTTCCCCAAGAAGATAAAAATATAATGAACTTTTGAAATGGTTGTAACAGTAATGTATCTCTTCTTTGTTACAGGATTAAAGAAAATCAGAATATTTTTCAGGTACTTAACATCAATTAAGATTTCTTAATCATGAAGCACAAAAGGGAAAATCAGAGGAAACCTCTTCTACACACACAATTCAAGTAAAAATTGTATCTTATAAAGAGAGTTTAAAATGTTCATATGTTTATTGTTATTATTATAATTTCACAAAACTATCAGATGATGTTAGCATGCATTCTTTAAGTATACTAAAATCTCACTGATTTACACTTCCTGACTAGCTGGTCCAGTGTTCCGGAAATCTAATTCAACTTGTTCTTATACACAGGATAGATTTTTCCAAGAAAACAAAACAAAAGAAAACAAAACAAACAAACAAACAAACACTTTATTGACATTTTCTAGGCCTTCAATATACCTAAAAATATAGAGAAACATATTTGGGTTTTATGATAATATCTGCTTTTGTAATTTTAAATAATTGTATATGAACCATCCTCTTCAGTTGTAATCTTGAAATTTCATGGAAAAATTACCATATAAATGCACCTAATTTAACACCTCATTCTTTCCTGCTATGAAGATTTATTGATATCATTACTTCTAGGAATGTTGCTGTTGCATAGTTCTGATTTTATACTGTCTAAACAAGTGAGAGAAATCTTACATTTTTGAGTTCTCCTGTATTAGTTGAGTCTGAAACGTTAAGGCACAGAGTAAGCCATGGAAAAGAAGTTAAATATGTGTTTTGACCTTCTGCTGCTTGTATGAACCTGGCATTTTTAAAGCCTCTTGTTTTCTACAAGAAATGTCTTCCCGGCAAACAGTCTATGCTCATAGACGAAAACAAAGTGAAAGAGAAAAAGAAAAACCACAATCCAGATGTTTAGACATTGTAATCTAACTTCAGCTTTTACATAGGTTGAGTTTCTGAATATTCTGTTAAACTGCTAGAACTGATATAGGCCAGTGTTTTCCTGATGAATATCATCAATTCCTGTTTCAGGCTGTCAGCAGTCTACCAAGTAGAAGTTATCTCATGCTGGGAACAATGGTGTTTGGTGGGGATGAGTGGCATGTGGCTGCTGCTCCTTGGTCTTTGGTCCCATCACAGAATAGGCAAGTTATTAACAAAAGCTTGTTTAAGCACTGCATTTGTCGCTTCAGTGCTCAGCAATTCTGGTCATCCTTAACCACAGTTTCTCAGTCCAGTTTATACTACATCACAGAGAATCAGCAATCTCTAAGCTGACTGAAACTGTCATAAATTGCTTCATAGAAACCTAAAGGGATTTTGGTGTGAGCATGTCTGTAACACAGTAAAATTAGTGTCAGAAGTACTTTAAAAGTTGGAAATAATTGAATTCTCATATAAAAGGATGATGAGATTCTCAGTGAAGTGAAGCAACATGTTTTGCATAATGGAGGGCATTACTAAAATGAAATAGAGCTTATTCCTAATGAATGTAAACAAATTCTCTTTGAATTATACAATTTCTGTTACGCTGAGTCCATGTTAATGAACAGGGTTGTTTTTTATTGAGTCATGAATTGGAAAAGTGCTTTTTCTTCATGTTAGATTTTCTTTTTCAAAGTAGATTTCAGACTAGTTTCTGTTTGAACTTGCTCTAGAGTTTACCAGATGTTCTCTTTGGACTCCACGTTACTGCATCATGTTCATTGGAGTTCATAGATGGGCTTTCCACTGAACTAATGAAAACCTAATGAAATCCATATATGTACTTAGCATTTGAGAATACAGTACAATATAATGCTTTCTGTCACTTTTTGTCATTCATGGTTAAATTGGCAGAGCAAATGCAAGCCTCTGAGGGACAATGTGAGTTTGCAAACAGCCAGAAGATTTTTCTTATCTACTGTCCTATTGTGTGTGTATGTGCCCCCGTGATATCTCATTGTAGCACATACTACACTTTCAGAAATGGATGAGTTTTGCTTCTCTTACAGCTAGTAGAAAAAGAAAACTAAAGGTCAGATATGGAAAGTGTTCAAAAGCACATGTTGAAAGAGTCAGTTGAACCGGAGGGTTAGTTTTAGTTTTAGTATTAGGGTTAATAACCCCTAATACTTCATACTTCTTACAGTTTGGTGTATGAGTGCTTGACTGACAGGCACAGAGGGTTTTGCAAGCTGAAGTCTATCCACAAGACAGACACAAATGGTGTTCTGCAGAGGTCAATTCTGTTCAGTGTCTGCAGGGAAGGAATACACCCTCTGCAAGTCTGTGGGCAAAACTACATCATGAGGACCAGTCAACATGAAAGAAGCCAGGGCTGCAGGGCTGCTGTTCAGATGGATAAGGACAGGCTGGAGAAATAAACAGACAAGAACTTCATGTAGTTAAATAGAAGCAAATGCAAAGTCCTACATCTGGGACAGAAAAACACTATGCAGCAGTGCAGGCTGGGGTCCATCTTGAAAAAAAAATTAATAATAATAATAAAAATAGCAGTTTTGCAGAAGAGGACAAAGTGATCCTGGGAGTCAACACATCAAGCATTAGTAGTGTGCCTTTGCAGCAATGAAGACTAACATACTGAGTTATGTTATCAAGAGTATAGCTAGCAGATAAGGAAAATGATTACTTGCTCATTTCCCTCTATTCAGCCCTTGTCAGACCACATTTGGAATTGTCCAGATTTGGATTTCCCAGTACAAGAAAGGTATTGACAAACTGAAGGGTCCAGGGCAAGGCCACCATGGTCATTCAGAGGCACATGACACATATGAAGGGATTGAAAGAAGTTTTTTGTTTGTTTGTTTTGTTTTGTTTTTTCCTCTTTCTTTTCTCTTTAATCAAATTATCCTTATCTCAAATGTGAGCCATGTTTTTTTCTTTCCATCATACTTTTTTCTTACCCTCTTCTTTTGAGGAGGGGGAGTAAGACAGCTGTTGTGGTGTTCAGCTGCCCAGAAGGGTAAAACCACAAAAACAACTACCTCAAAGGAGTTTGTAGCAGGGTGGTGGTCAGTCTCTTCTCCCAGGCAACAAGTGATAGGACAAGAGGAAACTAGTGACCTAGAAACATGGAGCTGTAGCTATGTCATACCTTATTACTGAAGATACACTGGATTAAAAATAATAATAATGATAAAATGTACCTCTTTCTTGTCTCAGCATGAAAACTGGAGAATTTTTTTTTAGGGAGATATATTAAGAAATTTTGTGACAGACTCTTTTTCAAAATGGGAATGCAGATTCCCTGAAATACCTGACAGTGAGACAACCTGCCTCCCTAGCTTCTTGGTGGCTGATGTGACAAAGTCCCCCTTGCAGGTTCCTGGTCCTATGACACATGTCAGGCAGATTCAGACCGCCAGTCTCCAGGGCTGCCAACTGGAGATGGAACTTCAGCAGCCCTCAGGGTGGGCTGCCCTGTGGCAGGTTTCTGAAAAGCAGGAACATCCTGGCTCACAAGGTCCAGCACTCCTCAGTAGCTCATGTGGCAGGCTGTTGCAGAGCCAGGGATGCTGGAGAGCAAAGTGCGTTTCAGAAACATGGACATATTCCTGTAAGTGGAAACAGTGGTCTTGGCTTTTCATCTCCCCAAAAAAAGACTTTTCAAAATATCAAATCATTTTGCAGAAATGACGTTAAGCTTCCCAGACAGATACATGACTGTGCTGAAGATCCATCTGTTCTTGACTAAGCTTTTTAGTCTAGTCACAGGGCATACAGTAGTCACTGTATAGCCTAGAAAGCCTCATCTGAGGCAGAGCTCTCCAGATTTTCCAAAGCAATGGGCAGCAAGGACAGTACAGGTGTCAGAGAACTGCTTTCTCCTGTTCTTTTTTTTTTTTTTTTAAAAAAAAAATGACTCTACAATACATTCCTACCTTGTAGACGATGGAAAGACAGATGACCTGAGCAAAATGATGAAAGTAAATTAATATTACAGTTGTGTTTTATACCCTTGAGAAAACACGTGTTTTTGATGTTCTCTGCTCTTGGGAGTGTGTTTGGGGGAAGTGAGCACATTTGACTGCATATATCAGTGTCTGCACCCGTTCTTTAATGGTTATTACTATTCTTTATATGAAGAGTAGTTTCTGGAAATTATGAAGCAGTATAATATATAATGCAGATGATAGTAAATATGATTAACATTTAAGTCATTGCAGTCTGACACCAAGGATTACCATAATAAGGAGATGTAGATGTGCAATGCATAAATCAAGTGCAAGCATTAGCCTTTTTAGATCTTGATCAGGTTTAAAGAGAAACATCCATGTGTTAGTCATGCCTCTTTGAATTATAGCCATGTTTGCACACCTTTGAGAAAACAGAAGACATTCCTATATGCAGTTAGAGTAATGATATATATTTTGTCTCTGAATAGTGCTCTACCTCGATTTACCAACAGCATTTCTCCTTTCCCTCTTAATTTATTTTTCATACACAGTACATAGATGACTGGGGCCTAGAATACGACCCAGAAAGTCGCAAATGGATGTAAATGGATGTAAATGGATTTTTTTTTTTTTAATGGATTTTTTTTTCCTCATAATGGAGGCAAATGGATGTAAAAATGGATGTAAAAATTTCTACCTTGAAAACTAATCCTCCAAAAAGACAAAACAAGCAAACAAACAAACAAACAAAAACCACATAAATATATGGATGATGGACATAGCATGTGAGCAAGCACCTTCAAACACCCAATTTCGGTATATTAGTTAACATGATTTTGGTTTTGTAGTTTAAATTTTAAGACAAGCTTGTGAATCATCTCAAGTGCTTTGTTAGCTGGAAGGAGATGGAAAGTGTTGGATATGAAGGAAGAGAAGAAAAGGAAGATGGCACAAAGTTTGGCAGCTGTGGCTGGGGAAGATATGTTTAACTCTTCAAGGATAACCTTAAAAGCCAGAATCCTAAGATTTGGAGGTCTGTTGACACCACCAAAGTAGCAGAAAGAAGACTTCGGATTATATTAATGCATTACTCAAATAGGCTTTATCTTATCTATAACATTTCCTGGGCACCATACACCACGCAGAGAGATTTCTTGAAGGACAGTGTCTTGTACCACAAACATCAGGTGGGAAGCAGTGATAATAAGACCTATAAGAAAATCAAGTTAAAATAGACAAATAAAAACACACCTCTACAAACTGGCAGTGAATGTATGGAATTTGTAGCTATAAGAGATCATGGAGACAGACTGTGTCAGAAAGTTCAAAAACTAGTTGAGTAGATTTGGGGATATCAGGCTGATAGATGCCAAAGAGAAGGACATAACCTTATCATTCCTCATTCAGTGACTGTATGCTGGGAGCTACCAGGGATGCACCACAGACAGTGCCCAAGCTTGTGTGTTACCATGCTGCCAGAGACAGAACACTTCTTTCTGTGGGCTACTGGTTTGTCCATCACACAGTTGTGCTCTTGTGGAGGTGCAGAAAGGTATGGTATCCACTTCAGAAACCCCAGCAGATCTGGAAAGTCTTATGAGGTCTTCAACTATAAGACCTCATCTTATAGTTGAGGTCTTCGACTATAGGACCTCAGCTTATAGTTGAGGCCTTATCTATGTGATTCAATCCTGCCCTTAGCACTGCTGGTTCAGGAGTGTCTGCAGTCTGTCCTGCAGAAGCTTCTCCTTCAGCTTCTCCTCAGTTTCATGCTAGCTTCTTTATACAGATATGCTCAGCAACTCATAGCAGCCTCAGACTTCTACCTCCTGCAGCAAGCTGGCCAATTAACTGGGAGCTGCCTTAGCCACATCTCCATCCTGTGTGATTCTTCTGAGAGAAGAAGCAAATGATGCCTCATGGGAAGAAGCATTCTGGTTTGCTGTTTCTCAAAACCTTGTGCTGACATTATTCCTGGAGAAGTGCACTAGAGTGATCCTCTGGCCATGTCTTTCCTTTAGTCTCTTGGTCAGCGTTAGTGTCAACTCTGTCAAAGAACCCCAGAACTCATTAAGTGACAGAGAAAGTGTGGCCAGTTTGATATTGTCCATCAACTTTAATTGCAAACTATTTTCTGCATGGAGAAATTGTTCAGGACAATTATATGAGCATGAGAAAGGAGAAAATCACCATTCCAAATTGCCTCATTTAATCAGCTATTACTGATCATTTAGAAGTATTTCAACTACCATCTTTTTTATTCCTCCTTCAGAAAATAAACTGTGATTTTTTCTACATGAAGCAGCAGCAGAGTGGAAGCACTGCCTGTGCTTAATCTCTTGTTCTTTTGGTTGACATGTAAACTGACCCCCAGCTTACTTGGAGCCAGCTTTGCTGGCTGGGCTAATGAGGTTTCCAGACCTGCCTCCTCCGCCTGTAATGGTTGTTCCTCACACATCCTCAGAGCTCCCAGAAAGAATACCAGAGAAGGGGTTGCCCTTCAGAGAAGCACATAAGAGAGGGAGTGCAAGAAGAAAGACGGTTCTTTATTTACCCAATCTTTAAAGGAAAGCAGTGACCTCTTCAGCTCCAGGACTGCCCTTTCTCATCTCAAGCACAAGTGAATGGTTTCAGTTTTAGTCCTTTAGTGTCATTTGATAGTGGCTTGGGCAGTACAATCAAATGAACCCTAGAACACAATTTTCTGTGCCAGATTTGGATTCTGAAAATATGCATATTAAGAAATCAAGCTGACCACATCCAAAAGTCTTTTGTACAGAGACACAGCCAGAAACTCAAAAGTATTAGCTTCTGAGGTTTTATGAAATTAGGAGCAACAGCAGTAAAAGAGATGTATTTACTATATTGCTTTCAAAACTTGAAAAAAGGTAGTTGAAAACAAGTCTACATTGATTCTAAATGACTCTAATGACTCTAACGTATCTTTTAGCATACTTAAAACCTATTATTGGAACATACAGATGGACATTATTGGACATTAAATGATGATCAAAATAAGCTGCAGCATCTGAAGCTCCAATACTTATACCAAATTCAAGGAACACTTTAGACTTTTATCAGTGATACAAACATATATCTTAGATGCCTACTGAAGTCTTTTTGTGGGTTTAACTGACTGCTATCTTCCTTTTACATGCATCATTACAGAAGGTAATAGCATAGTGATGCTACTCATCTAGCAACTATGGGCTTTTAAAACACTATAAGTATCACTGCTGAATTTAGCACAGCTGAATGTCACCTTGTTTTATTGACACACAAACACAAATGAAACAAACAAATTCCTGCAAGTACTTTAGGGAATGTTAAGTCATGATCTTGTAGAATCCCAAACTAGATATTTTTAGAAAAAGTAGGCTGAGACTCATGAAGTCATGAATTGTCAATGAAAGGGTGAAAAAAGACCTAACTACTTTATGAACGTTGAGGATATTTAGAACATTCAAGCCTGTTTTGCTACTTTTGTAGACACATAAATGTATTTTTAAACTGCAAAGGCCTTGGTAACTGTCTGGAATTCCACTTGTATAATTCTTCATCTTAAAAGTACCACAACTTATAGCTGACACTCCTACTACAACCTGTGTTTTTGTTGTTGTTGTTGTTTGTTTGTTTGTTTGTTTTTTCCTATATGCATGAATTAGTGCCAAAATACCAAAAAGACACTCTTTTTCTTTCTAAAGGGTTGTGCTCAACAGCAGTTTCCCAATAACTTGTTAACTCTGCAGGGATTTCTTCTCTTTAATTTTCCAATGACAAATACAAATAGCAAAATGTGACCCCAGTTGTGCTCATTGCTATTTATTCAGGTCATTAGAACTGAAATACTAAGATCTTTGAAAAAGAACTTTTGTGGGGAAAAAAAAAAAAAAAAGTCATAACACTAATATGAGAAATCAGATCTAGTTAAATTTTGCCTTTTTAAAACTTTTTTTTTTCTTAGATCCCTTACAACAGCTCCTCAGCCTTAAAACATAAAGGACTTCATCCAAAGAATGATGAGATCCTAGAAGCACACATGGGGAAGTTTTCAAACCTGCACAAATTCACACAGAGTATTTTCCAATGTATAAATGGTGGTCATAGAAAATACCTGGGGCAACTAGGGAAAAGTATTTGACAATTTTTTTAAAGAGGTCTTAGAAATGCTAAATATTTTATAATCTTTCAAAGGAGCTAGTTTTCAATAGCTCCTCCAAACTCATGTGTAGGCTTATGCATGAATTTTCAAAAAAAAAACTCTATCCTTTTTTTCTGGATTTTCTTTGTATTCTTTTCATACCTATGCATCTCCTCTGAAATCACAGAATCACAGAATGGTTTCTGAAGCATGGAAGGGACCATAAAGATCATATAATTCCACCCCCCCTGCCATGGGCAGGTACACCTTCCAATAGACCAGTTTATTCAAAGCCCAATCCAACCTGAACTTGAACATTTCCAGGGATGGGTCTTCACTGGGCAACCTTTGCCATCGCCTCACCACCCTCATAGTAAAGAATTTCTTCCTAATATCTAATCTAAATCTACTCTTTTTTGGTTTAAAACTTGTTCTATCTCTACACTCTCTGACAAAGAGTCCCTCCCCAGCTTTGTTGTAGACCCTCTTTAAGTATTGGAAAGTTACTATAAGGTCTCCCTGGAGCCTTCTCGTCTCCAGGCTGAACATCCCTAGCTCTCTCAGCCTGTCTTTATAGGAGAGGTGCTCCAGCCCTTTGATCATCTTTGTGGACCTCCTCTGGATTAATTCTAATACTTCCATGTCCTTCTTGTGCTGGTGGCTCCAAAGCTGAACGCAGCACTCCTGGTGGGGTCTCAAAAGAGCAGAGTAGAAGGGGAGAAACACCTCCCTCAACCTTCTGGCCACATTTCTTTTAATACAGCCCAGGATATGGTTAGCTTTCTGGTCTGCAAGCACACGCTGCTGGCTAATGCTGAGCTTCTTGTCAATGAACACCCCCAGATCCTTCTCCTCAGTGCTGCTCTCAATCCATTCTCCACCCATCCAGTATTTGTGCTTGGAATTGCCCCAGCCAACATGCAGGACCTTCCCTTTGGCTTTGTTGAATGTCCACCTCTCAAGAATGTCAAGGTCCCTCTTGGGGTGATGGCATCCCTTCCATGTCAACCACACTACACAGCTTGGTGTCAAATTCAAGTATCTAAAACCAAAAATGATATCCTGATTGTGGCCACACCCATCCTGAAGGTACTAATATATACATCTCTCTGTTTCACATATGACAGTGTTATGTATTTTTTTTTGGTTGGGGGGAGAGCAGGTAGGAGCACATTTTTGACATGTCAAATCCAGGTTCATATACATAGATGGATGTCAATTTGCAAGCCAAACTGCATGCATTATCCTCAAATTAGAATGAAAAGTAAATTTATTTTTTTGTGTGGCACTGATGACAGTACAGATACATATCACAAAAAAGGCTCTACTTTGTAGAGTACAGACAGTCTAGATAGTTTGATCAATTTTATCCTCAGATTCAGTGAACAGACAAGTCAGTGGATCACAGAATACGTGAAATTTTCTTCTGCACACATTTTTCAGAGTGAACATGTCAGGACTGGTATGGCCATGTTTGACACTACCTCAGAGAAGGAGACTGGAAGTAGTAAGCCCTGAAATCTCTTCATTTCTTTGATTCTCTCCTGTGGTGATTTGGCCCCAAAGAAATTGCAATTCAAATCTGATGTTTCCCATTCTTTTTATATTAACCAAACTGTGCCTTTTATAGTGTACCTGGTGCTATGAGACCTCCATGTTCCATTAAAGGAGATCAAGTTTAGGAAGTCTATTTTTAAGAATTAAAAATAGCCTGTCAAACAAGATAGTGGCACAGATTTATGAAGTAAAGCCTCTACAAGACAATGTAACACAGTGATGAAATGTAGTGCAATGCTGAAATTATTATTGGCATTTTTTTCTAAAAATCTGACACTACACATAACATGTTACATACATGATGGTAAGAATCAGACAGGCTTGATTTAGTTTTGCGGGTGTAACTGAATTCAACTCTGGATATATTTCAGCATGGTAAATCTGTCCATTTGCCACATGAGCTGCTTTGATTGGGGTATTTTACATACTTAAGGAAAATAAATCTAACCACTACGTATAATTTATACAGAGCATGCCATTTTGATTAATCCTTTTAACACAGGAAGCTGAACCATCTGAGACACATATAACCTGAGAATCAAGGAAGGGACTGAAATAGACTGTTTTAGGCCTCCTAATCTGATTACAGCTCTAAGGACAAGAGGCACGCATTTAGCTACACACTGAATCAACGGAAAGCAGTAGGTCTCTTCACTTCATTTTACAGGTGTTTGTTTCAATGCCTTATGCAATTAAATTAGAAAGTGTGAATACTACTTCTGATAAGAATACAGCTATATAGTCCCAAACAATACACACTGGAGTGATTCTGGAAGATAAGAGGACTCAATGGAACCATATAAGTGTTCAAAAGATGGTGTCTAAAAGTTCCCAGAAACATTCACCATTCTGTAAAAACAGCTGATTTGGAAAGACCATATTTGTATCCTTTAATTAAATTTCCCACGTTCTGCAGTAAATGCCATTCCTTTGAGAGAGAAACCCTCAAGTCTGTGTCACTGGAATCAGACATTCAAGAAATGTGATGGGGGAAAGCACAGGCGTCAGCAGATGGCAGCTTGCTTAACCCAACCACCAGATGAAAAGCAAATGTATTAAAAGCTCTGACGTCAAAAGACAGGCATCTTTCCAAGAGAAATTCTGTCAGAACTTCATATAAATCAAAAGACAGATTGTGAAGCTTTTTATTGGCAGTAACACTTGTTCATGAAGTAAGATAAATTAGTAGGGAGCAGAAAGGTAAGCCAAAAGGCATCTTCATTTTGCAGACCTTGCCTTGCAGCTCTGGAATTTCCTGAACTGACAGTTGTTAAGAAAAGCCAGCGATGCTGTGTTCACATCCACAATTAACTGCTAAGAAAAGTAAATTGCAATCACAAGATTTGCTTGCTAAGTAGATATTTAATTTGAATTTGAAACAAAAAGGTACATTTTAGCCTGCTTTGCACATCTCTAACTGTGGTTAGAGCCAGAACCTTAATACCAAGTAAATTTAAAGCTGTTCTAAACTACTTATGCATTTGGATGTCTTTCTCTAAGTATTATGGTGGCATAAAGCTCAGCCAGGAACGAAAGTTCTGATCATGGGTTCAAAAACTCCATGGAGACATTTCCAGACTGTCGCTTCTATGATAATTGGAAAGTAGACAAGTGTTTCAGTAACAACAGTCCAAGGGACAATCTGTCCTCAAAATCACTCCTGCAGACAAAATGTTATATGCCCAAGCCTAGATTGCTTCTCCAAGAGAGAGCTGACAGGATGAACACTACAGCCAATACCTTAATAATTATCTTGAAGAATGCAAACCTTATTGCTTTTCGAATGTCTAGTCAAACCTGGCAGTTTTAAAGTACCTGAAAAAAAATATTTTTATACATTTTTCCTAGCACTGTGTAGGATAAATATACTCAAGTCTACATTTTTTTCTGTTCCAAAATGACTTCACTAAACAACATCCAGACTGCCAAAAAGTAGTTTACCTTCTCCTCAGAGAAATTTCCTTCTGATATTCCTATCTCTCACCTTAGTCTACAGAAATCTAGTGAGGAAACTTGAATTTAGGCAATGAACTTGAGGACTGAGATCTGTTTGTAGACTACTTATGCTAGAAGCTGTTGAGGGGAAAAGATCAAATCATTGCCTTCACACTTACATATCTTGCAGCATATACCTTTGTGTTCACTGGTGGTTTACATTCAAGTAGACTCTACCATTGCTGTATCTACCTCATTTTGTAAAAGAAATAAATCTTTTCCTTTGTCTATTTTAAACAAACAGAAGCATTTGCATAAAGTCTTTATCTTTACCTGTGTGTTTTTTTTTTCCCAGTTATTTTGTTTTCATCTTATATTGTAAACTGATAACATTGTTAATTTTGTGCTATAGAAATTAAACTTCAAATTTGAAAAAAAAATGCATGTTTGAAATTAAAATTATTTTAAAGAGATACTTGTTCTTGAGGAAAACTCACACTCAGCAACAAAATCCTCTGAGTATGGAGACATAAAATAGCAAATACTTATTGTCCAAAAAAGCAGTGTTCATGAAAAATGAACAAAAGCAGAAAAAAGTTAAGAAAAACTTGAACTCACCATTGAACAAATATGTTTTAGAACTGAAAAATGATCCTATGAATAATAGGTCTATATTATAGTTTAAAAAAAAATAATCTCTCAACAAGGTTTCATATGTTGAGAATCTGTTATGATAAATTTAATTTAATAAAATTTTAAATGAATAAGTTTGCTAGATGAACTCAAAAAAAACTGTGGAATTTTTTAGGACAACATTAAAAACAAAAAATAAATTTTGCAAAGATTTCAGAATATACATCAACCTCATTGTAAGGAAAATGACGTATTTTTATCCTAATATTAATTTTAATGTTTCATCTGGAAGATCACTAAGATTATAGGTATCTGACATGAAGATCTGAACATTAAAAAAATAGGGACACCTTAGTTACTTTATCACAAGCATTGAAACAGTGCTGCACAACATGTTTTTGCAACTTCATCTAGATGTCCTGAGACATCTAGAGGTGGGTATGAGGTGGGTATGAAAACTTTGTAGGTCATACTTACTCCTTCAACAACATGAGGAAGTGGAATAAATGGCACCAACCTAATTTGACCAACAGTACAAGGCTTGATTGACAGAAAATAGTGTAATTGTATGTCCTTCTGTTTCGTCTGTTGTGGAATGATGAAGTTCACAATGACAGCATCTGAACTATGATCAAAAGTCCTTGCTGAGAGGAACAGGCAATTTGTATTCCATGGAGCTGCTTCCTGGAGCTTTAACATCCTTCACCATTTCTTAGATATTTTCATTTTAGATGGATTTGCTTCATTATACATATATTGTAGCTTTATATTTTGTAACTTTAGCATCTGTGATTCTAATAAAGGAAGGAAACCTATTAAAATGCTATAGCTTTCTGGTCTAGATGATTTCCACCAGCATGGGTCAGACACTCTTAGTCAGCTGCAGGTGATAGTAAATTATTGTGTGTTATTGTGTGTTGATGCTGAGAGAGAAGTCAGTAGGTAGCAAACATTGACTTTGCTGATATGGTGTTGAAGACAGACTCACCAGTATGCAGGTCAGTGTACATTTGTTCATTTGATATAAACAAATAGAGAACGGAGCTCAGACTGTTAAAAAAGATAGAAGGCAGACTGAGGAAAAGTCCAGAATGGAGATTGTGTTCCTCTCCACTACCATTTCTAGTTTTGAAAGTGAGTGATTAGTGAAATGCAGCAATGACAATGCTGCTTTGCCCTACAGCTTGTTCGTATGCTTCCCTTGTTCTCAATTTCATTTTATCTCCTCAAGCCTATATACATAAAACATGTTGAAAAACAAATAGTTCTCATCAGAACAGTTAATAGTGTTCTAGTTCTAGCATTCTAAGAACAGTCCTAGAAATCAGAGAGAACAGAATACCATAGGATACTTACGCATTTAAACTTACACATGTGAATCCTCTTCAGAGATGCCTAAGCCTACACCTTTACCACAGTCCTGGTGTTTTGGTTATTTAAACCCGGAGGATGCTGACATGCATCAGACTTCCCTTTCACTCTGTTCTGCCTGGAAATGGTGTGTGCACAGGTCTCAGCTCAGCATAAGGTAGGCAGGCAGACAGGGCATACAGAGAAACCCAGGAGCCATGTCCCAGAAAAGACATAGGCTAACTTTCCCTGGGCCTAGATACCAAGTTCTAGAATTGAACTGTTTTCCAGACATCCAGATGGCAGGCATAATATATACCTATTTCCTTTTAAGGCTACAGCCTTTAACGGGTAAAATGAAATACTTTTAACATCCCAATTGCACAGATATGGAACTGAGGTACAAAACTGAAACCATTGTTCTCTAAATCCTCCAGGCATTTATTTTCCAGCTGTCACATAGGAACTCTGACCCAAAATTCATAGACTGTTATATCCTAACAACAGTGCCATGTTTTATCTCCATGTTCTTTTCTTTTTCCTTCTTTCTTTCTTTCTTTCTTTCTTTCTCTTTCTTTCTTTCTTTCTTTCTTTCTTTCTTTCTTTCTTTCTTTCTTTCTTTCTTTCTTTCTTTCTTTCTTTCTTTCTTTCTTTCTTTCTTTCTTTCTTTCTTTCTTTCTTTCTTTCTTTCTTTCTTTCTTTCTTTCTTTCTTTCTTTCTTTCTTTCTTTCTTTCTTTCTTTCTTTTTTCTCTCTCTCTCTCTCTTTCTTTCTCTCTCCCTTTCTCCCTCCCTCCCTCCCTCCCTTCCTTCCTCCCTCCCTCCCTCTCTTCCTCCCTCCCTCCCCTCCCTCCCTCCCTCCCTCCCTCCCCTTCCTTCCTTCCTTCCTTCCTTCCTTCCTTCCTTCCTTCCTTCCTTCCTTCCTTCCTTCCTTCCTTCCTTCCTTCCTTCCTTCCTTCCTTCCTTCCTTCCTTCCTTCCTTCCTTTTTCCTATAGCTTGATTTCTAAGGTGTGAGAGACTAGTTTCAGTTTTTTTCAGCTGTTGACTAGGTTTCTTAACACAAACCAGCTGTCTGAAAGACTGGATCTGAACTCCCTCAGAAGCTACAGAATCTTCTGTTCTGGACTAAGAACTTTGCATATGAGATGCAAATACAGTTTTTTACAGTGAGATTTTAAAGATTTTGTTTGTTTCTCAGGATTAAACCCTGAGAAACCTGCATTGATATCATGGCTGAAGCCACTTTGAATGGTCTGGAATAGAGACCTCCCAAGGTACTTTCCCACCTGAATTATTCTAGGATCCTTTCATCCTGATAATTTAGTTATTTAAGAACAGAAGTGTAAAGGAAATGTGATCATCTGACAGCTATGCTATGATGATTCACATCATGAATGCATGCAATGATAAGTCCCATTCCCACCGATGACAGTGGGAATCCTACTTTTAGTTTAATTTCTAATAGTCTCTGACTCAGCATGAACACTAGAAATGCAAAATTTTGACTCCTGGAGAATATAGAGTTAACAAAATATGTGGTGCATCTGTTAGTACTAACAGATTAGTTACTGATAAAATATGTTGAACCCAAAATGTCTTTATAGTTTTATAAAATCCTTTTACGTTATTCCAAAAAGTAACACAATTTGCCAATTTAAGGAGTGAAATTAAACTTTTATCCCTTTGACAAAATCTTTGTCTTATCTGAACAATATTTTTTATTTTCTGAGCCATATCTCTGAAGAATCAGATGTTACTACAACTACTTTCAGAAGAAACATTTAAATCCTGCAGTAAAAATGGTGGATGAATACCAAAATATTCTGTCTGTATATTCCTGGTACATTTTTTCCTGCAAATGAAATGTAATCACCCATTTTATTTTTTCCTCCTATAAATAGTTTTAAGTTTAGACAGATTTTTAAGACAAATTCAGCTGTAGTATTTCCAGGTTGCTCTTGGTTATGTTGCAATCTTTTGGAAGATATTTGTTCCCTAACTCTTGGTCTGAATGTTGAAATCTTAAAAGGAAAATTGAAATGTGGATACAAACATTTACATACCAATAACCAAAGCCTTCCTTTTCCTTATATGGTTCATCTCAATATGTACTGCATAGAAGCTTTATGAAAGTGGATATTTTGTTTACACAGACTTGCTTTGTATAGTCCATAAGCCCTTCAGTCTCTGTGCAGAAAGAGCTGAGAGTCAGTGACATTGCCAGATGTTACTTTATTATTTTTTACTTTAAATTATGCAGCATATTCTATTCTTCTAAACTTCCCAGAGTGTGATCCATTTTGAGAGATGAAATAGGGCTTTTCTCCCTATTTCATGCTATTCACTGGCAATAGCCAAGGCTGTTCTTCACTACTGTATGAACAGGAGTGCCAGGGTAAAGACAATCCCACATTCCAGTTCCTTTACGCCTGTGTATACATATCTGGTCATCTACAAGTGTTTCTTGGTCTTTCCTAGGAAGTCTGAACTCTCACCGACATAAACAGCAACATGCACCAATGCTATATAAAAGGATTACTTTTCAGTAATGTATGTGTCATATTATTTATGATGAAGAAATTGGATTTAAATATGCCCTAAGATTTATGAATATTTGCTAAAGCAATAATGTTGCTGAGGTGTTTTTATGATCATAATTCTCAATATTCATATATTTTAAAAGAGAGATATAATAAACAGGTAACAATGAAGAATTTATTTCTCAAGGTGTAGATGTTCATTTGGTTTAAGAACAATCTTGCCTTTCTATCTTGAGGCTATTGTTCCGTCCCTGGCATTTGTGGAGATAATCTGCTTCAGAAAAAGTCAGCATTATTTTTCAACTTGTCTTGTGCTCTGGCACAAATAACACACTTTCCTAGAGGAAGGATTTCCAGGTTTAAGAATCCAGGGAATGTCATGGTTCTGACAGAAATATTATATTTGCAGCAGTGAATCTGTTTCAGAGGCATTAACAGCATGTGAACTCTAACATAGGAATCAAAGACATTTTTGTGACAATATGCACATTTTTCCTTTTCTGTTTTCCAGTACAAAGATTCTCAATTTGTTTCATATGAAGATATTTCTGAAAATATCAAAACTCCTGTGGATACCATATGTAAGCTCCATTTATGGTAGACTTCTTCATCCTTAAATAACACTGACAATGGAAGTTATGTATACTCTGTATTTGATGGGCCTGTCAGTGTTGTTTGCAAGTTTTCTTTAACTGTTTTGCTTCAGGGGAGAATATTCAGTAGTAAATTGCACATTGGGACAGAATCAGAACACCTGGAAAGTACTTCCAAACAGTTAAAATAAATTTGGAGACTTGGTAGTCAGTGTCCAAATGAGATCTGAAATATCACTTATTTCATCCATGTGACAGCAAATGTAATGCTCACATTTGTTTAGCCATGTTGATCAAGACCAACCTCTTCCCTGCCAAAACTTTTTTGTTCTTGATGTAAACCTTTTTCTTTAACTCTTTCATTTTTATTTCCCACTCTTCTTTATGTCTGATTGTTCTACTTCCATGAAGGACTGGAAGCAGCCAAAGTCACCCTCCTAGAAGGGCTATCCTTGAGCTTTTCCTCTGCAGAACATTTGTAGCCATCTTGAGCCTACTGAGGGAAACTAATAAATAAAAAAAAAAAAAGTCTTTGGATAAGAAACAACAAAGATAATAAAAATTCTCTTTATAAAAGATAACGCCATAAAAAGACTGAAACATAAAGCAGCAGTACCTCAACCAGACACTAAGTCAGATTTTCTTTTTCTGCTTGACTTTTCTATCACAGAATACAAACAGCAGTGTTGGATGTCTAACTATTTTCCACAAAGAACATATGTATTTGAAGTACATTTGAAAGAAACTGTATATGCTGGCTTAAAGTAAATAGAGTACTGCCAGCATTCTTTTACTCTGCGAGGGAAGTCATGTCTCTAGAAGATCAGAAGTGCCAATTTAGCAAAGGTCAGCATGATGCAGATTTCTGGTATGCCCAGTGATTTTCTTGCTCATCACTAGTTAAGCCATTGTTGCTTGTCATTATAAAAAGTAAAAAGATTAGTCTTAACAAACTTAAGACAGACCTTGACCTAAAGAAGATTTCTGCTTTTTCACTTTATCAGAATGTGCAGAACCTATAAAAGTGAAAGATATTTAAACCAAGTGTTTGTTTTGGGCTTAAATCTCTGTTCTTATATTTATTACAATTTATTTTGAACATTCCCAGTTAGTAATGTATTTAATACTCCTCTTCACCATTCTGTTGCAAATTATTCTTGTTTCTTGGCAGTTTTCTTTTCTTTTTATTGCTTGTTTCACCCTTTTCTGATTTGTTATGTGCACAGCCAAAACATTCAAGCTATTGTCCTAAAGTCTGCCAAGCATTCAGTTATACCATGGTTACCTGGGTAACAATATGTGTTCTTTCAAACTGTCAGTTTACTTCCTTTTGACACTGACATAGGAAGATAACTGAGAGTCTTACACCAGAAAGAAGGAAAAAAAAAAAAAGTATCCATATAGAATCCAGAAAATATGTTTTTTGGGGTCTCCCAGTCCATGCCTCCATTGTGTCTAGAAACATTTATACCTTTGTCCCTTCAGAAAGCAGTTTATTTAACTTACTGTCTAGGACCCCTACAACTGTGGACATTTCTTGGGTTTCTTGAGCTCTCCAAGGCACACATTGCCTCCTTAGGGTAAGAAAGTATCCTAATATGTAAACAGATTTTCCCTGCTGCAGTTCATCCCATCTGTTGACATGGGCATATTGTTCCATTTCCCTTTCTTAAAGTTTATGTATTTAAAAGTTACTAAGTGCTTCCTCTTCTCCTTCATCTTTCACCCTTTGTATTTTAATCTTTCTAGGTGTTTTTTTTTTCTCCTTGTTTTTCTCTACATCTTTTTGCAAGACATATTCAAAACTAGCTATAGCTGATGCCTTCCTGTTGTTGACAAAGCAGAAGTTTATTTCATGTCTCTTTCAAGCTACATTGCTACAAAATACCATAGAACATTGTTACACAACATAGTTCAGTGACATTCAGAATGGGATCTACTCTAACTGCTAAATTTACTGAAGAACAACTACTTAAGCAATTGTTCCCTTGTCACCATTTACACCAGTTTGGTCTGTTGAGGAGAAGGCTCATGTTGCTGAAGCTACCAGACAAAAAAAAAAAAAAAAAAAAACAACTTTTAAAAGGTCAACAATCTACTTGCTGTACTTGCTGGAGATACGATGAGATCTCATATTTTTAGCTTTAAATCACTCGTTTCCCCTTCTACACCTTTATCCTTGAGTATATATTTATCTTTTAGTATTCAATCTAGCAGCAGTCCTGGCTAAGTGGGGAGGTCCCAGTTGACTGGAGGTTAGCAAATGTGACTCCAATCTACAAGAATGGCAGGAAGAAGGATGAAGAGAATTATAAGCCAGTGAGTCTGACCTCAGTACCAGGGAAGGTTATGCTACAGAACAGCTTGAGTGCCACCCAACACATAAGGGACGATTAAGTGAACAGAAGAAGCCAGCACGTGTTTATGAAAGGCAGGTCCTGCCTGACTTACTCAACATCCTTCTATGACAAAGTGACCCGCTAATCAGATAAGGAAAAGGCTGTGGATGTTCTCTAGCTGTGGATTTTACTAAAGCATTTGTCATAATTTCTCACAGTATTTTCCTGGCTGCTTGTGGCTTGGACAGGTGTACAGTTCACTGGGCAGAGAATTGGCTGGATGGCTGTGCTCAAAAAATTATAGTGAATGGAGTTCAATCCAGTTGGCAGCTGGTCATCAGTGGCATTCTCCAGGGCTGGGTGCAGTTTTGTTTAACGTTTTGTCAATGATCTAGATGAGGGAATCAAGTGCACCCTCAGTAAATTTGCAGGTGATACCAAGCTAGATTGGATTGTTGATCCACTTGAGAGTAGAAAGGCTCTGCAGCCTATCTGGATAGGCTGGATAGATGGACAGAGTCCAATCACATGACATTCAACAAGGGTAAGTGCTGGGTCCTGCACTTGGGCCATAACAACTGCAGGCAGCAGTTTTGGCTTGGTGAAGAGTGGCTGGAAATTTGCTCAGCAGAAAAGGACCTAGGGATGCTGGTCGACAGCTGGCTGACCATGGGCCAGCCTAAAAAGCCAATAGCATCATGGTCTGCATCAGAAATAGTGTGGCCAGAAGTACTAGGGAAGTGATTGTCCCCTTGTATGTGGCGCTGCTGAGACCAAACCTCAAATATTGTGTTCTATTTGGGGATCTCACTACAAGAAGTGTATTGAGTTGCTTGAGCATGTGCAAAGAACAGCAATGAAGCTGGTGAAGGGATTATAAAGACTTAGGCGCGACTAAGGGGTTTGGGTTTGTCTGGTCTAGTGAAGAGGAGTCTGAGGGGAAGCCTCATTGTTCTCTATGAGTACCTGAAAGGAGGTTGCAAGGAGGAGGATGTCGCTCACTTTTCTCAGGTGACCAGTGATAGGACTAGAGGAAACAGTCTCAAATTGCACAGGGCCGGGGGGGGGGGGGGGGGGGGGGGGGGGGCTTAGATTGTATATTAGGAACAATTTCTTCACAGAAAAGGTGGTCAAGCATTGGAAGGGGCTGCCCAAGAAAGTGGTGGAGTCCCTATCCCTAGAGCTACTTAAGACGTGTGGACATGGCACTAGGGGATAGGACTTTATCCTATGTTTAGTGGTAGGACTTGGTAGGTCAGCTTGATGGTTGGAGTTGGTGATCTTGAAGGTCTTCATAACCTTGATGATTCTATGGTTCTGTGATTTGGTATCATACTGCTGCAAAGCTAACAGTGGAATCAGGAGGAATAGGGAGTACAGCTAAACACTAGGGCTAGTCTCTCATTCCAAAAATTGGTTTGATAGACAAGTTCCTAAAGTTTATACTGAGTGCACTAAAACTTATTAAATTCAATAAGCATGAAAGTTTTCAGTCAGGCCCACCCACTTTTTGGGTGACAGCACCATATATCTTGCTCATGGAGTTTTTGATAGCATCATAATGATGAAGAGCTGCAGTTTATGTCTTGCACACATTTGAGTCTCCAACAAATTTTAGCTGTGTTTAAGCTCAAACAGCTCTCAGAAAAGTATAGTTAGGGGACTGTGAGCTGGCTGAACCTCAACATGGCCAAGACCAAGTAGAAGAAAGGGTAGGATGTTCAAGGAATATTTTAGCTTTGTGCACAATCTCTTAAGCCTTTGGTTGTGGCACTGCTCTCATTCCATTGCATCTAGAAAAAAAAAAAAAAAAAGAAAGAAAAAAAGAGAATTGAGGGAAATATTAAGGATGGGAAAGCTTAAATAAGGCTAAATTCCAAAGACACCAGGTGCTATTTCAAAAAGTTGGATTCTCAAGTGATACTCTTCCATGAGAAAATGTGTTGAGTGTATATGATCCCTTGCTAAATCTGAGGAAACTGTGTAAGAGATTACCAAAATTTCCATAAGAAAGTAATCATTTTCCCTACTCATTTTTTAAAGCAGATTCTAATGGAAGCAGATACAAATACAAAATATAGTATGTTCCCTCTTTATGAGTCATAAAAAAAGAAAAATATTTAATTGCACCCTATTTTAACACAGCATTTTTAAATGTACATTAAAGTCTTGGATTACATCTATGTACCTGTGCCATATATTTTAGCTGCAGATGGGAATTCAACTTTCTCAATGAGCTGTCATGGAAAAAATGCTTTTTTTTTTTTTTTTTTTTTCCTCCTTAATCTTGTTAATGCTCAAATGTTGCATTCATTTTGAATAAAATTTGTTTATTTTTACTAACCTATGAAGTTCAATGTTGAAGTTTCTTGAGAAAATGTATTTTTTTCTGATGCCTCGAATAGAAGTACTAAAGCTACATTATATCCTTACACATACCTCCAAATTCAAAACTAGAAGATACGTCTCTTAATGAACTTTAGGAGAATATGACTTTATTATTTTTTTCTTTATTTTAATTTAATTTTATTTATAGAAGCATAGGAGAGCATCTTGGGAAAAAGAAAAAAGTTTATCTACTGCCATATTAGGAACCTCTTTCATAAATCTGTAT
The DNA here is from genome assembly GCF_964034855.1 of Anser brachyrhynchus. Taxonomy (NCBI): domain Eukaryota; kingdom Metazoa; phylum Chordata; class Aves; order Anseriformes; family Anatidae; genus Anser; species Anser brachyrhynchus. Next base: position 93,328,891 of record NC_137696.1, on the reverse strand, counting down.
GAAGTAGTACAAAATATTATTTTAAAAGAATAATATTGACTAATTTATTGCTGTCATACATTCTCATATGCTTCATTTTTGTTGGCTACATGGTATTATACAGCAATGTGATATCCTAAGACCCATGATTAAGGATATGGATCCTTTTTCCTGTCTCTCTCAATTAATCTTTTCTTCTCAAAAGCTAGACTTCAGTGAGATGAATCAGTGCCACCATAAATTACTGATAAGTGGCAATAGCCACTAACACCTTGGAAATGAGATGAAGTTCAAAAACTTAAAGGTTCTTTATTGCAATTTATCTTGATCAAGTTTGGATATCTTTGTTCTGGTTTTATTATTTGTTCATATTACAAAATAAAAATGCTTACGTACACCTACAAGACAGCCTAGAATTTAGTCTAATATATTTGATATTTCATTTGCTGTTAAATATTTGTTAAAGATCCTCATGCATACTATGAGAAAGAAAAATAAATCAATTTTAATAAGAGAATTTTATTTCCACATTCTACCTAGGACCAGCAAAAGAACTGCAAAAACATATGGCCATAAGGCAATTCCAACAAAAGTCAGTCTGTGCAGTGTGTTTATGTGAAGTTCTTTAGGACCCGGACGCAGAGGCAGTAGCAGTCCTGTCAGTGTTCTGTCCTAGCTAGCCTGAACCACACACAAAAGCTCATTTCCAGTTTTCCTTGCATAATCTGAGTGATCTTGTCTGCAGTTGGTAAGATTGTTCCTTTCATCAAATAGTGATTAAGCATAGAGGAGATTCTCTTTCTAAAAGGAACATTTTTGTCTTCTCCAGAAAATACCTCTTGACATTCATAATGTGATCTTTTTTTTTCATACAAAATACCAATCTGTGAAACAGGTAAGTTCTTCTTGCTTAAACAAAAATTAACTGAGACAAGAAAAGAAAAGAAAAGAAAAGAAAAGAAAAGAAAAGAAAAGAAAAGAAAAGAAAAGAAAAGAAAAGAAAAGAAAAGAAAAGAAAAGAAAAGAAAAGAAAAGAAAAGAAAAGAAAAGAAAAGAAAAGAAAAGAAAAGAAAAGAAAAGAAAAGAAAAGAAAAGAAAAGAAAAGAGAAAAGAAAAGAAAAGAAAAGAAAAGAAAAGAAAAGAAAAGAAAAGAAAAGAAAAGAAAAGAAAAGAAAAGAAAAGAAAAGAAAAGAAAAGAAAAGAAAAGAAAAGAAAAGAAAAGAAAAGAAAAGAAAAGAAAAGAAAAGAAAAGAAAAGAAAAGAAAAGAAAAGAAAAGAAAAGAAAAGAAAAGAAAAGAAAAGAAAAGAAAAGAAAAGAAAAGAAAAGAAAAGAAAAGAAAAGAAAAAAAGAAAAGAAAAGAAAAGAAAAGAAAAGAAAAGAAAAGAAAAGAAAAGAAAAGAAAAGAAAAGAAAAGAAAAGAAAAGAAAAGAAAAGAAAAGAAAAGAAAAGAAAAGAAAAGAAAAGAAAAGAAAAGAAAAGAAAAGAAAAGAAAAGAAAAGAAAAGAAAAGAAAAGAAAAGAAAAGAAAAGAAAAGAAAAGAAAAGAAAAGAAAAGAAAAAGAATTAACTGACAAAATATCCATGGGGTTGCGGGGGGGGGGGGGGGGGGGGGGAGAGGTTGTGGCGAGTGTGTAGGTGAGGAGGAGGGGGGTAGCGGTTTCTCATTTTCCCCTCTCTTGCTCTGATGTGTAACAAACTATCAACTGCTAAGTGCTGAGCAGCTGAAAGCATGTTTACAGGTTGGGAAAAGAAGCTCAGAGTATCCTGAAGAGATTTTCAACACATGCTCTTGCTGTTAACTCCATCACATGCGCAAGCTTGTAAAAGTGGATCCATATAAAAGGGAAAACTGCAATTACAGATGATGTTGGTTGAGCCTAGTGCAGAGCCAAAATGATGCTTCAGATAGTTTATCTCTATCTAACAGGGCTACAAGCCTCTGTTATTTCAACAGATACTTTCCACCATGGCAGAAATTAGTGGACATTCCACTTGTGTGTGTTTTTCAACATGAATTTCCTGTCTTGAATGTCTTTCAGCATAGCATTTTGTTCACTTGCACACAAAACATTCTACTAAGTATAGGTTAAATGTGAATTTTCCTTAAGCATACAAGCAGGGGTAAAAAAAAATAAAAGTAAACCAGAGAGAACAAAGTACAAAATTCTGATTTTCCGTCTAAGCATATGTAGAAGCTGGGCCTGCTAGTGGGAGTTTTAATAAACTGGAGTGAGATGAAATTCCTGCAGAGAATGCATGTGCTTCCTTTACGTTTCGAGGCCTGTGAAAGCAAGATAATAGTGCAGGTCTGTTCCAGTCACTACAAGGGCTTGTGAGAATTCCTCTTTCTATATGGCCAATTTACTGTGTTTGTACATATTAAAAGGTTGGAAATTTCTATTGCTTGCCAGATGAAACTTTTGGAGAATGTACTGGAAATTAGCTTGGAAGGTATTTTATGGCCTGGAAATAAATACAGGTTTTAACTGCCATATATATATACACATATATATATATATATATATATATATATAAAATAAAGGAAAATTAGCAGGGAAAAAACCCCAAACCTACCTCTCATAACTATACATGATTCATTAATAAAAGAGCTATTTCAGAGGGTTATTTATGACATCTTTCTTTAGGCATCTAACAGATACTTGGGTTAAGAGATGGGGCTCCCTCTATTGTCAACATAGAGAAATATACCTCTGCAAAGATAAAATTAGTTATTTGTAAACTAACTTTGCTGCTTTGGTTTGTCCTCTTCAGGCATGGTTGACAACACAGATAGCTGATTTTGTTTATATAAAAATAGCTTCTTCCCCATCTATGTTGGATTGTAACAAAGAATAAGGTTGTCAGGAATAAGACATCAGTTACATGATGGTCATGGTATGCCTTAAAGGCAATATCTTTCATAAGGATTAGATAGACCACCTTGTATATTTCAAGGCCAGGTTAGGTTGGGGCTTTGAGCAATCTGATCTAGTGAAAGGTGTCCCTGCCCATGGCAGAGGGATTGGAACTAGATCTTTAAGATCTTTTCAGATCCAAACCATTCTATGATTCCACAGCTATCTTTTTGTTTCTTGTCCTCCAAGACAAGCCCTCTGCCGTGTGTAGAAGCCCTGTAAATAAAGCAGAGAAGAATCAAATATATGTTCCATATTTTGTTTCCTGCCTGCAAATTTTCAATATTTGAAAAATTATTAATGTTTGCCAGTGTCTCCAGACATCTTTTGATTCAAATTAATAGTGTGGTTTTTAATTCAATATTTCCCATAGTAGTTACAGAAAACAAATGTTTGAAAATTACACTGCACATTAAGTAGTCTGATGGATGAGAATTCTGATAGCAGAAACAAGTAAAGACAGATTTCTAATTGTGAAAAAAACTTCATTTAGAAGCACAAGTAGGATCCACTGTCGCTGATGGTGAGCAGGGGTTGTTCTACACAAGTCCTAGGGTGCTTGAGTCAAGGTTCTGTTTCAGCTTTGTTTTTACAAAGATAGCTATAAATTTCATTGAAGAGTACTTTCATGATCTTGCAAGTTATTTATTTTATGACCTAGGCCTAAAATATAGATTTTGTAATGTTTTAAGCTGAGAGTTGTATCATAGAATCATTGAATCATAGAATGCTTTGGGTTGGAAGGGAACCTAAAGAACCTAATTCCACTCCCCTGCCATGGGTAGGGACACCTCCCACCAGACCAGGTTGCCCAAAGCCCCATCCATCCTGGCCTCGAACACTTCCAGGGATGGGATATCCACAACTTCTTTGGGCAACCAAAGTTCCAGTGTTTCACCACCCTTTTAGTATCGTACTTGTAGGAAAGGAAACAGATGTCATCTTTGTGTGCCATATTTTTATTAAGGGAATCATAAAGCATTTTTACACATTATGCTGATTGATCTCTAATGCTTAAATTGATTTTGAAAATTAGACTTAAATCACTAAGGTGAATATGGAGGCTATATTTTCTAAAGCTGTAGATTTAGAATCTATAATTTCAGAAAATTCATCAAGATGCATTTCAGCTTGGCCCCATCAGTCTCTTTCTGTCTCTGTTTGCTCTTTATGATCCAGATTCTGACCTTTTTAAGCCTTGGTTTGTACATAATTTTAAAAGTTTCTCAATGATCTCCATTAAGGACATCCTAGACTAAGGTAACATTAAAAAGCAAGAAGGACAACAAAATGTGACCCAATGTTTAGAGTCTGTAAAACTATTCTGTCATTGAAACAACTATTTCTCTCAAATAATATATTGATTATATATATATATATTTTAAAAAGAGGGTATAAAAGCTATTGTTACAAATCTTTTTTTTCTTTTTTTTTCCCTTCATATTTTCTGACATCAAGTGAATTAATTATTTTACTAAGGAAAACTAAAACTATAAACACAAAACATAAATTAAAAGCTATTGACTACACCCTGCTGAATTCAGAGGATTTAGTGTATGAGAATAGTATTTCTATTATATTTGACTATTTCTGTTGAGGAAAGAAAAGAAAAATAAAAAAAAAAATCTGAAACATTGCAAGACAATCTTTATTTGGAACCAAAAGGGGTTACATAGTAGAGAAAAAATGTGTACAGACACCAGAGGTCAGTGAAGCCTATCTTGTCAGCAGGGATTGGGTTGAAGAGTAGGACAAAGGTGCAACTCTAACAAGCATCTGAAATTCATTATATTTCCAAATGTAAATTCCAACACACGTGGGGAGTTTGAACTCTGAGTCCGTATGATATTCTGTACTTACACATAACCCCTACCCCCAAGTCATCTATTATTTTAATGTTTTCTTTACTTATTTTTGACCTTTCCATCACAATGATGTTCATTTAAATTATATATGTATTGCATAGGTATTAACAACATGCTCTCTAATAAAAAATGCTAAGAAACACAGTGTTAATTTTTAGCCTGAACCTGCAAATGCTATTAAAAGAGAGTGGAATACAGCGTGTGTGTATAATTATATATATTTATTATCTTATTTATTTTTTGCTATAGGAGATTTACAAATTTTGTAGTGTTCTTTTTCACACTGTTACATTTCATGAAAGATTATGCCCCGTACAATTAGAAATGATCACAAAGCCAATCAAAGTCACAGATAGATCAGGACTGGAACATCACTCTGACTCAAAAGAGTGAAGAATAGGTTTACTAAGCTATTATGCTAAGTTTCTAATGCACTTTTTTTTTTCTCTCCAGCTATCATTCCCTTTTTATTTTTTCCTCCATTTTTTCCCACTCCTCCTTTTACAAGATTTCTTATGAGAAAAAACAAATCAAAGAGCTTTTAAGTGGAATCTAGCCTTAAGTGCTCCAAAGCCTAAGTGAATCTGAGATCAGATAAAATTAATAAAACCCAGCCCCAAAAGGAATCATCTATGATTGTGTCATTTAAGTTCCTCTACGATTTCCTGCTTAGGAATACAGCTGTCATCTTTCATCTTCTCTTTCTATCTAGACTGTTTTTTCATTTATCTTTAGATGATTCAAATCATTGTAGCTCCAGTGAAAGCAAGTGAACTGTAATAACTTAGAGAAGCTGAGAAATTTTATGTCCTCTGTTCTGTACTTATGTGGCAATAAAAAGTCTTTAAGTTACCATTTTATATTTTTGGTGCTTAGACATTTGCTCCACACTAATTTTGCCAAATTGATTCTGTTTTTCATTCAAGATTTCTTTTAACTTTCCTACAGTACAAAGATATAATCCCTTTCCACTTCTGTTTTTCTATGATGAACATTTTCTTTTGGAACATCCTGTAACTCTATTACCCAGCCTCTTCCTTTGGGATAAACCAGGACTCTGTAATAGTTATTATGTCCTTACTTTCATTTGTCATGTTTGTGTCCACCATTGACCTTCTTTCACTCTTTGCATTTAGTTAGAAGCACTTAATTTATTTTCCAGTTTCTTCAAAAAACATCATGATAAAGCTTCTGTATTTTTCCTTGTTTTAGCTCTGAATTTCTTTATGTATTTTCTATAATTGCAATAATATAATTATTCTAAATGGCTATCTTTATGTTAAAATACATTTTTTTTCTCTCTTCACCAGAGAAAACTAGATTTGGCTTAATTTATTTAATTTTCTTTAACATTCTTTTCTGTCATTCCCTTGTATGTAAACTGGCCTATTAGCTTCATTATCTGCTGCTTTCTTCAACCAATGATAATATTCTCATGTCACTATGGGGAAAATTGAACATACCACACATAAGAAGCTATTAATTTATTACCAGTCCAACCCATTTTTAACAGCCGGATAAACCAAATCACAAATTAATACAAAAAGCCTTGTAATAATGCAGTTAAAATTATTGCACAAAATCATCACAGCATCTACCCCTTTTCTTTGACATTATACTTAATCTTCCAGTTCCCCTGTGGATCCTAAGGTTGACAGTTTCTGTCTTCTTCTTCAAAAAAAAAAAAAACAAAAAAAAAAGGCAAAAGGTGGATGGGTGATTTCTTCAAAGTAAAGCTTCCCCTCTAAAGTCTGTTAATGCCTTATCATTCCCTCTGAAGTCTGTTAACTGTTTATTTACAGGAAGACAGCGGTGTATGTCCTCATTACAAACATTTACAGGTTCATTCTGATATAGATGATGAATGCTTGAACGAAGGAAATAGCTCCCCTGTGTCCAAGAAAGACTCATGGTTGGCTACAACATACAATCAACATACAAATTCTCATGATACAAGATAAAGATCTTATTTAAACAGTGTGGCTATGATGTGTTCTCTTACCATAGCCATTAAATTCACCCTTTCTTTCTTCCTGAGGTGCCCAATCTATTCTTTCTGTTGACCAAATATTCACATAACAGAGGACAGTTGGTTTTCAGCCAATCAGCGTTTGTTTCCTCAGATGATGTTACTCTGCTGCCCTTGGCAGGATCAGAGAACCCTAAAGGGGCTGAGGATACACTGAAGCTCCTGTCTGCCACTGGCATCAGCTTCCTCTTCCAAACTCCTGAGATGCTGTAGGGAGGTGAGGTGCTCTCATCTCAGGACATAGTTGTGAGGAAAAGAGTTGGGATATCTGCAGGTGGGTAAGGAGTCTAGAGTCCAAAGCAGCATTGAGGGTAGTGAAGTATTAGAGCAGGCTGCCTAGGGAAGTAGTTGAGTCACCATCCCCGGAGGTCTTCAAAAAACATGTAGATGTAGAGCTCAGTGACATAGTTTAATGGTGGACTTGGCAGTGCTAGGTTAAAAGTTGGACTAGATGATCTTAGAGATCTTTTCCAACCTAAATGATTCCATGATTTAGGACCTGGTGATAGTTCCTCTACAGGTAGACAAGCTAAGGTTTGCCAGAGCTAAGTGACAAGAGAAGAGATGGGCAGTTGCATGCAGAGTCAAAAAGCAAGAAGAGTTCAGGTTTGTATCTATCCAGGTATAAAGCTGATGTCTGTTTGTGATCAACTACCCTCAGCTCCTCTCACACTTGATGACGAGAAACAGCCACATTTAGGGAACAAGTTCTTGATTTAGACATCTGCATTAGGATGAAGTAAACCACATCTCACTCTAGTGCTGTTTTTCCTCTATTAACTTGTAAAGAGGGTGCAGACAACTATCTCAGATGTTGATACTGGCAGAGTAAAAATCTGTGTTTGGTCAGCTGAATTCCACATACTGTGTCCAGATTAAGGACTCTGAATTTTGACTTCTATTTGGAACAATTCATTGTTTATAAATAATCTTTTTTGTTCAGCAATTACCTGAAATTGCTAGCCACATTTAATATTTTCGCAGCTGACAGCACACTATGAAAGCCAGCCATAGACAAAAAGGAAACAAACACTTCTTCTTTGCATCATCATATAGGAACATCTGCTTAGACTGTGTTCCCACTGAGTAACAAAACTACATGCGTAAAAGCCCCTTTGAGATAGAGTGGATTTGAGGATGGAAAAAAATACACCCAGTACTTTTCCCTTATAAAACCAGAATTTAGCCATTCTGAGATGCCAGGAAAATGGTTCATGAAATCAGAAAGTTTTAAAAAGGGTACTAAGGACTTGAATAACTCCTGTATGTTTGGTATACTGGCAGCAAAATGTCTTTTCCACCAGAATTTCTGCCACAGATCACCATGCTTCTTAAAAAATACAGAGTACTTGAAGCCACATGAAAGCATGTTTGAATTCCAGTGCAGAACTTTAAGCAGCAGAGAACAAAAAGCAACAATAAATTCTTGTTATCTTATGTCAAAGGGTAGGTAGTAGTAGGTCAAGAGCACCATTCTTCTTTGCTGTAATGACCACAAATCAATGTCCTGTCCCTACTCAATGAAGAATTTTAATTCCACTCTTCAAAAACACTTGTCCTGGTCAACAACAAATTACCTCACTCACCCCAAATGAGATTTATATTCTTTATCCGTAACTCTTTCCATATATCATAAAATTCAGCCAAGAAGTCCTGAAAGTTCTACAATGTTTCATATCCTCTTCTGCAAGAGATCCATATTTTCCTCTGGTGACACAAAGTTACCTGGAAAATATGGATAGCCTTAAATTAAAAATGATGTATTAAAGGCAAGCATCCTCACACCTTCAGAAATCTATTAAACGAATCAGTCTAAATTTCACTCGTGAAGCAGTGAACTTCACCAAATCTTTCTCACTGTTTGTGTCTCATTTCGACCATATCTATTAGTAGGGAAATGAAGGTTTCATTTTAATGTCATTTAAGCTACATTAACATTCTTGATCTGATATCTATACAAAGTTTATACAAAAGCAATAGCTATTGGAACATTGGAGTTACATCTTACATTTATACAACACTACAAAAGAATATTTGGTTTCAACTTCAGAAAAATATCTGCCTAATTGAGGATGACTTTCCCATACATCATCTAAAATGTGTTTTAATGGCTGTGATTAGTATTTTCCTAACAGATTGCGTTAACCCATGTAGGCAGAGTGGACAAATGACTCCCATCTACTATTTCTGTAGTATCAGTGCCATGGGAATAAAAAGAGGTACAGCAAAAGAGGACAAACAGCTTTAAGTTTTACTACCTGGTGCAGTCTAGGAAAAGAGGTAGTGACATCATGGTGGGGGAGAAAAGGAGAAAGATGAGTAGATGAAAAGAGATTAATGTTACCTCCCCCTTTTTGGGTCAATTTGTCCAATCATCTTTAACTTGGTACAGAGACTCTGCAAGAAACATATATGCAATTTGAAAGTAAAAAGCAATTTTTAATTGATTATTGCACATAAAATATCTCTAGGATTAAATGAGCAGTTAGATCAAGTATCCATGTGCTTAGCAGTCCAATACAGCACCCAAAAAGTCCTTGCTGGCCAGGCAGGAGAGGAAGCTTGGCCCTTGCAGTTTCAGGGGACAAGCCCTTAGACCTGTTGAGTTGTTGTTGATCCACAGTTGTTGATCCATTAACATTGGTGACTCTGACAACTCAACCCAAACCTTTCTAACCAACCTTAAGCAGGCTCCTTCATTTTTTCTCCATGAGTATTATATACATTTCCAAGTTGATGTTTCTCCTCTTGAAACCTTGAGCTAACAATCCCATCCCAACAACCACACCTCTACCTTTGTTATCTTTCAACAGACTCTCTCACAGCTCTTTCATGACTGAGCAATTTATTCAGAAGTCTGAGAACAGGTGGCCCATGCTGGGCCTGATGGGTGCCTGGGACCGTGGGAACATGGGCTGCTGGTGAAGTGGGAAGAGTGTTGTAGGGGTTATGGAGAAAGATACACCAAGAAGAGGTAAAGGTACAAGAACAGATGGTATATTGAGCCTCTAATTTTTTGTGCCAAGTTTGCGTACTGATCTCAGAGTTTAGAAGCATTATGCTCAAAAGTAAATCCACTAAGGGGTCCACATTAAGTGCTTCATCACACACTGAAACAGATTAGGTAGGTTGCAACCAAGCTGTACGCAACAGGATTGAAGTGAAATATTTAGAGATCTACACTAAATACTTGTTTATATTTAAAGTTTTCATTATTTTATCTTCATGACTAAAGAAATAAATGAAAAGGTTTGTTACAGTGATGTAACAAACACTGTACATAGACACTGTAAATATAGCATGTTTTTTTAAATTATGATGTATAAGGCAAAAACTAACAGCAGTTACTTAATTACTTCATAAAGTTTTGAGTTCTCTAATTGTGATGTTGCTTGACAAAAAAAAAGTGAGTCTGGCAAATAGCTTGATTATTGTGTCTCTTTTTTTAAGCTCAAATAAATGCATTTTTCTTTTGAAAGTGGCATGCTTTCTCTCTTTTTTTTTTCCTTTTCAAAATTATTTGAGAAAAAAAAATCTTGAACATATTTCAACTCATCTATTATATTCAGGAATATATATATATATATTATATTCCCTTTGCAGAACCATACATAGTTTTTTTCAGCACCTTAGTTGTGAAGTACATTAAATACCTTTGAATTAAATTATTTCCATTTTGGTATACTGATATGGTCGCTGGCTTCTATCTTTCTTTACCATCTCATTCACCAAACTAGAGATAGTATCAATTTCCACCCATTCCCTCCTTGATAGCATTTTGAAAAAAGAAAAGTGTAAGAACCTCATAAGCAAATTGTTTTAATTTCTGTAGAAGCGTATGTATGCTGCCTGAAAATGTTGTGGTCATTGCAATTACTTTAATTAAAGAAAGATGCTCTCTGGAAATACCTTTGAACACTACTTCATTCTTTATTTGCTAAACAAAACAAAATTGTTTCTGAGGTCCAGACCAAAAGAATTAAGCTAATATTGTTTCTGTTTATAAATCATTAGTCAGAATGATTCTCAGCCAGTAAACCTCCTGATGTTAAGAGACAGAAACATGCGTACATTAGCCTCTTCTAGCTACTGCTGCTATCAATTTGCTTAACACCTGCTGACGACTGAATAGTCAACTTTAATGCAACATTTAAAGTGCTTTATATTGAAAAACTTGCAAAAGGTCACGTTTCTGTAATTTTTCTATGTTGAAATTCATTGTCAGAATTAGCATCACTTTTTCTCCTTGGGAGCTTTCTAACTTATCTTTTTTCCCATTCTCCCATACATTCCACAATAAAACATTACTTCTTAATATTCTTTGGTTAATATTGATTTCTGCAATCACATTTACAAAAATTTAAATTTATCTTATTCTACAGCCAAATCCAAGATTTTTTGATCAGTGGTAATTCAGTTGCAACAGGAAATTCTAATTGCATTGGGAACATTTCCAGAGAGTATTTAATCTCATTTTAATTTCTAGACAGTTTTTAGCTCAACACCACATGATAGTTTGTTTTACTTCTTATGGTCCTTGCTTTCAAACTTGCTTGTTCTGAATTTTATTACTCTCTTCAGGGTAGTACTAAGAAAGGTTTGGTCCTGGTCAGTTAAAATAGCTGTTAAAATCACAGCCAATTCCCAAATCACCCGTTAAAATTTCACTTTCAATATGCTTTGCTTCCTGCTACTGCTGTTTCCTCTAGGCCATGCCAGGCATTCTCAGCATAGAAGGCAATGCTACCTTCCCTGGCCTACTCAGGTTGAGAAGTTCACAGCTTTGAGGCAAAGGAAGAGGAGATCCATCTCTGCCAGCTGCTTACCACAGCTCCTACTCCCTTTTTTCATCCCCTGATCACTGCTCACCTTCAGAAATAGCAGTTGCCCAGATGGTGTGGTGTTTCTGACATTCTTCACAGGGCAACAAACATGTTTTGAGAGGTGTTATTCCACCCTACAGAAGAAAATAACGTCTTTTTAAAAGCTTACATGCAACACTTTCTATTCCTGATTTGCATAGTAAATATAAGCACACATATAACTTCTGGGTAACTTTTCTGATTGTGAGCTATTGGCATTGATGTGATCATTCCATATGGTAAAACACAAACAGTACTGATAATTTTTCATTCTATAAATCTGGAAAACCCTACGGAATCTCAGTTAAGGAGTACTGGAAGCAGACAAACGTTTTTACATTCATAAAGCTAGATAACACATGGTTCCTACTGACATGCTGTGTCTAACACAGGGAAGAGTCTGGCAGTTAGAATACCTGCATTCAAATTCATGTGGTCAATACACTTCCAGGTGTTAATTTTTAATGTAAGCATAACATTATTAATCTTTCTTACCTCCGTAAATTGCAGTCTTTACATAATATTTGTGAAGGTGCTTTAAATTATTCAAATAAAATTCACTGTGTTCTTTTACATTTGGTTAGTACTTGAGTCAGATTTTATTGCTACAATCATTTTTTCATCTCTTATTCCAAGTATGGTAACTGAAAATGGCATATTTCTCCTCTAAGTCACTGCTGTCACTCATGAGTTCTCTTGGATCTGTATATCTAAATAGTTCAAATAGGGAAAAACAGTAATGTTTTGACATTTTGTTTTTTTGAATGTGCTTTGGTATTAACTAGTAGCAGAAAGCTTCCTGTATTAGGCAATAAAGCAAAGCATTTTTTTCCATAAGTGGAATGTCATGTATTATCAAACTGAGTTCTCCCTGTTTCTAATAGTTTTCCCATGTGTTTATTTAAAGGGTCTTACTGAATCACAGCTTGAATATTTTGATCCTAATTTATTTTGAACCTTTTATTAGATTTGGGTGAGCTGTAAACTTGAATCATTGTTGTTATTTATTAGTGTGCTGCTCCAATACTATGTATGGGGAACAGAATATTAAACATTTAAATTGTTTAGATGACAGTTACCAGAATTAACACCACAGTTTAGTTACAAGAGAAGCTATCTTTTGATATTTTGCTTATTAAAACACCAAATAAGTACTTCAGGAGAAAAAGTCTGACATTTATTATCATTCATTGTTTTATTCTCATTTAACATTTGCATATTTTCTCCATAGATGTATGGAATACTGCGTTAAAATCACAGAATCATGGAATGTTAGGGACTGGAAGGGACCTTGAAAGATCATCTAGTTTAGTCCCCCTGCTGGGGCAGGAACTCCTAGATCAGGACAGCATTACAGAATGTTAGGGATTAAAATGCAACCTATGTTGCGTCTCAAGACATTTAAACACTATACACTTTAAGTAAGGTGTTGTTGCTCACCATGTAAACAGTGTTACACAATGTACTCAGGATTTATGTCACAGTCACTAATGTTTTATAGTGCTGATATTTTTTTTCAAACTGCTATTGGTTCTGGGTGTTTTCCAGCAAATTTTTAGAAATCTTCAACTCAACATGGGAAACCTTAATTTTTTTTTTTTTTATACAGTTAAAAAGTTACTATGTAATAAAGTTTCTAATCTCATTTATCCCTTGCTGATCAGTACAGTACTGTCCCAATTCCAGAACATATTTGTATGGGTTATCTCCTAGTTTGGAAACAGTGTGCACACACTTAGGAGACTGCTCCCTCAACTGTTTATATTTACATTTTGCACATAGTTTTATTACAGCTTGGTGAAAAAAGGGAGAAAAAATCTTCAAAAAAGACATAAACATTTGCACATATGTAGCACAACTTGTTGGAATCCTTTCAAGACTACTATATCTTTAGGTTCTTTCAACCTTACTAAAGTTAAAATAAATTGGAAAGGAGAGAGAAATTAAGAAAACAAATATGACTTGTATTAACAGGGAATAATACAGATATACACTTTAATTCTATGCCCTGTTTAAATGAATGATATGTCTCAGCTGTATTCTAGTTTGAGTGTTATTGTCAAAGGTCACCTCTTTTTTTTTTTCATTGTAGTTGAAGGCTGATTTTTATTTTTATTTTTTAATAAGTTCCTATTCGCCTTTGTTTAAGATACAAGTAGTCAATTTTTCAGGAAAAACATGACTTAGTACTAGAGGAAGCATTCATGGGGGCTAATCTCTTCCCTGGACTCTTTAGGGAAAAAGAAAGAGAGAGAGAAGGAAAGAGACAAAGAGACAGAGACAATCTTCTTTGGAGAATGACTCAGGAGAGAAGCTTAATTTAGACTGGTCTCTGTGTTTAAAATTAGTGATTGTGAATAAGACTTGTTTATCCACCCCACTAATTCTGAGATTATAACATTGATAAAAAATAAAAGCATCCCTAAAAAAAAAAAAAAAAAGGAACTAAATATGTTAGTGTATTGCTATGTGGTTTGTTTCTTATAGAGTAACGCTAATTTAGCCTGTAGGTTTAGAAAGCAATTGAATTTCCACATTAGCATGAAAAATCTAGGAAGTATTTTTCCTGTGGATTTTACAAATAAGCCTGCAAAAGAGAAAGAACTGTTCACTGGATTATTCAACTAATTGTTGTTCAATAATCACAGAGACCATTTATTCTAGTATCTTTAGCTAGATAGAAGGATATACTTTTTCATTTTCCTTTCTTTTAATTTCCTATGTAGGTAATATGCTGTTTATTTGTCAATTAACAACCATAGTAGATATATTGTAAAATACTAATTGGGGGTTGTAGAATAAATAGGAAAGATTTCAGCCACTTTCCTTTATTTCTTAAGGTCTTTCTCCCACTTTTTTAGACAGCTATGCAACTCAAGTTATGGATCTACTTTATGAAGTTGCTTCTGCATTCCAGTAATCTAGTTAAGAGAAGCACAACTGCACAGATCATGTTTGTAGATGCTAAAGTTGAATGTCATCCACTCCTTTCCTTTTAAAACATCTCCAATGTTTTTAGGATGTGCCCTGTTTCAGTCTTGATCAGCAACTGGACTGTCAAAACCTCTCTGAACATCTCAACAGCCTGGCTATATTGCAGAACATGTACAGTGCAATGATGGCTCTCACCCAACACCTAATCTGAATACCACCAATCCTTTTCTAAACAGCCAAAACACAAAGGGTGGCATCAGACTCATCATGGGACTGTCCACTAGCAAACCGAGTAAGCAGGGCTTCTTGGTTTTGAGTCCAAAGGGAGTAAAAGACCCACTCTGCCACCTTCAGCCATTTACTGTGCAGACTCTGATGCAACTACTATGCTCAGCACAGGACATTGACTGAATTGGGAGGGAATGTAAAAGCCCAAGAGCAGAACATCTTTTAAGAATAACGGATTGATTGGGACACCCTTTTGTCAAATATGAGCAATGTGTAGAGAGAAGAAAAGTTGGGCTATCGGTTCATCATCCTGAGAAGGGCTTGACTATGACTACTGCAGCTGTGTAAGGTGTGAAGGGGATCAATTTTACTACCAATGGGTTACTACAGCTAATTAAAATTATACATTATTTTGTTTGGCTTTCTGTCTCTTTATGATAAACTTCTGTTGGTTAAACTCAGGTGTTTAACCTGTTGCCTGTTAATAAGGAAGATGTGTTCCCTTTTAATAATCAGGAAAATGCAATTTGGTTATCCAGAGGGCTGTGTGCTGACTTAAGCTGCAGATTTTGTGTGTTTTATGTCTACAATCTGAAAATGCAGTCCCTGAGGCATTTCTGTATTGTCATAGCTCAGAAGTCTGATGTGCTGAGGTGAGGTTATACCATTACTAAATTGATTGACAAAGAGGTGTTTCGCAAGAGATGTTAGTTTCAAAGAGGTCTTTGTTTTGCTGGAAGACATGGCAGGCAATGATCAGGTGGCAGAAAGGAACATAAAATTGTAAGTTGGGTCAGTCTTGCAACAGGATAGTGCTGTCACAGTCAGTAGGGCTTAATGGAGTAGTTGCAACACATAGCAGGGAAAAAGGGCATGGCCAGGAATAGATAACAAGAAATAAGCTTTAAAAGATAAAGAAAAAAGGGGAAATAAATAAGAAATCATTTGGCCAAGCCCAGCGTAGACAGATGTGTAGACACAGAAGAAAATATTAAAAATAGATATGTTTTCCTTTTTTAAGGAAGATTCATAAAACATAAAAAATATCTATTTTACATAATATTTCAGGTCAGGTTTTTTAGGTTTTTTTTTTTTTTTGTCTTGCATGCAGTTGTTTGATAATCATCTGCTACAAATATTTCACAGCATATGGTATTCCCAAAAATGATGTTTCAGATCCAATAAAGAAAGCCACTTGCTGTTCTTGAAATGTCATTCCAAACAAAGTAACCCTGACTCAGTAGTTCACAAGGCATCAAAAGCTGCTTATTTGCAAACAATCACTAGGAGTTAGTATTTCAGTGCTTGCAATCCTTACGTAAGTTGGATTGATATTATCCCAGTTTGTAAAAAGACTACAGTATGGTGATCATCTTGAGAGCAATGTAACTTTCCTTACCAGGAATGTTGGTGGATCCCTGACCATGTGTGGGGGAAAGTATTTTTAATGATGTCCGTTCAGACAGCTCTGGAATTCACAAGGAACACAATTTATCTGTTTATTTATTTTGGCCATAGAGACAGTAGATGACCGTTCTAATTTTGCATTGATTGTGAGATGTCTATCTTTTTCACCACGTGCAGGAGATTTCACATATCCCTCAGATTTTTCACTGTATTTAGAGAAGGGACTGTAACACCTGTTTCTATTGTGAATTCTGGTGACAACTGAATGCTGAACTAATTTTTACACTGCCTGCAAGGCATTCCTTTCCTCATCTTCTCTTACATATTTTTGCTGGAAAGGATATCTTCCCACTTGCATTCTTCAAAAACTTAGTTTTTGACAACTTTAGAAGCTGTTTTAAAGCTTGAACAGTTTGTTCCATGTTTACTTGTGTTAAGTAACCTTGTTTTCAAAACCACAACTCCATCAGAACACTACCCTCCAGTGATTTGTATTCTCTTTGAAGCAGCTATTTATAGATGAAATCACTACTGAGTCAGAAATACAAACTTCTGTTCTGCATAATATATGTGATTTTTCAAACAATGTTTCACATTAAAAATTCCATCTATTCCACAAACATAGGGAATGGGAGGTGTGGGATTTTCAGAAGCCACATAGAATTAGTTTCCACTAATGTTAAGGAAATTTGGTACCCCAACCTCTCAGGCACATATGAAAACTTTCTTTTTTACCATGCAAACAGAAGACAACTTGCATGTGTTTTGCACTAGTGCTTTTAAAAGTTATTTTTCATAAAGAATTATTTCATTATTTCTAACTTTACTGATGCCACTTAGAAAGCAAAAAAAACAAAAAAAAAGGTGTTTGTTTAGACTGCAAAGTTAAAATCACACAAAGAAACATATTTATTAGGGGTTATACATTTGTAAGACTTTGAAAAATATGTTTTCCTTCTACTAATTAAAATTAATCCTTAATCTTGCTTGTATTTGAGGGCAGCTGCTCTGTTTTTGCTCTGTTTTAGTTAGTGGCATGCCATGTATGTCAAATCTTGTAAAAGACTTCAGTAAAAGCTAGGAAAGCAGCCAATAAAACTAAGTGAAATTTATACCCTTTCCCAAAGTGATACTTCTGGCCTGACCTATAGAACTCACAACTCTCCTTCACCTCTCATGCTGATTTCAACATTGTACCTTGACTGAGCAAATTTTGTGTTTCCTGACACTGCATTCATACAGTTCAGTAGACACCTGATGGAGATGAACTGCTGAATCTCTGTTTTTCATACCATAAATGGATCTTGGTTCATTAGCAGTGCTCAGACAACATGATGTTCTGCTGAGTCAGTATACTTAGGGGGACATTATAACATATTTTTCAAGCTGATAGATGATGGAAGTATTTTCCCTCTGTAGATTTGAGAGGAAAAGACATAATCTGCCAGAGCCCCACGGCTGTTCAATGACATTTTAATAGAACTATTGCACTGTTGGCTACCTGGCTATCAATATGCATTCAGTTGCAATTCTTGTCCTTACCTTGGACCTTAGAATTGAAGCTATATGTATTATTTTGATTTGGTGAAAGTTTATATCAAACATTCAATTACACTACAGGGTGTTCTTTCTTGCTACTTCATACTTGCACACACAATCCACCTAAGATGCACATGCTCTGGACATAAAAATTTCTATTATTTTAACCTCTTTTGCCATTTGTCACGAGCAGTCATGTTGTCTCTGCTCTCCATCAGTTTCTACACCTCCCAACAAATGCCTTTAAGAAGAGGCTGCAATGGGTAAGAAGTCAAGTTTGGCAGACCAGTAACTGAGTGAAGTTGTCTATGTCTAGTGTTACTGATTTGCTGCTGGCTAGGACTGCAGATCAAGTCTGAAGGAGGTTGGGTTGGACCTGTATTCCAGTTAAGTCAACGGAAAGATTCCTTTTGGCTTCATTAAACTTTTGACCAAGCCTGTTAAGCACAAAATTAAATGTTCTTTTTGCACAGACACAGCAAGGTGTAGGTTGCTTAGGTGGTATGTTTCTTATGCCTCATATTTCTTATGTTCAGTTTTAACAAGGTTTTGTAATATTGCAGATATGCAAACATTGCTCCAGAATGTCTCTACTATTTGGAAATCCACATTTCTACAGCAAGGTTACATGTTACCGGATCATGTTGCTTGTTTCAAGGAAATATATAGGTTACATTGCCTAAGATTAATGAGTAACTGCAAGTGGCCCCACTATGTAGGTAAGAGGTACCTGAGATCTTTCACTCCCTGTCCTCCTTTATTCACAATACCTTTGGCTTCAACTATAAAAGCCAGAAGTTTTGACTATTTTTAGCAACCTTATAAACAACAAGAACTAACTAACTGAAAAAAAGTATATATATAAGAAGAAAACTTGTTTTCCTGCAGCCCTGGTTCACCCCTTTCACCTGTAGTGCAGAAGGGAAATAGTGTGCTAATTTCTTCAGTGTTTGTTTTCTCCTTTGCACTTGCTCAGACCATGCACTCCCTCCACTGGCATAAAAACTATTTAAATCCTTCAAATTGCCTTCTAACTCTCTCTGCCCATCAGCTTTGTGCCAAAATAAATGCAGTGTTATCTGCTAAGTGTATCTAATGAGCACTTCAGAAAGAATTCAATGGCTTTCAAACTGAGCTTAAAAAAGAAAAAGAAAAAAAAAAAGCCAACCGACTGCAGAAAAAAATAATAACAATAACAATAAAAACCTTTCCCTTCATTCAGTTTTTCCTTGGGAAGGCTTTCATTCCACTTCATTAATTTTCATGCTAGCTGAATGAGTCCATGCTTCTGGGTGCTGCTGGGTTCACGTGGCATCTATTACATTAAAGATATTGCATATAACGTCTGTTTGCCAGCAGACTTACGAGGAGAGCATAAGCAGTAGAAGCCACGATACGTTATTTAGTAAAATCAAGAGTAAATGAAAATTAATTTCTGATAAGCTAGTACTGTAACGAGATGAAACACATGGGTTAACAGACTTGTGGAGATAGAAATAAACTGTGATGTGAAAATATAATCTCCGTAATCAAAATGACAGAAACCTTGCCTTCAACATGACCTTTCTCTCTTCTCTCCATATCAAAAGACCATTGTTTTTATTCTCTCCAGAGTGTAATTATCCCGGGGAAGTCTAAACTCTTCAAATGAGAATGCTCTCTGGCTGCCAGGCGTGGGTGGGCATTCAAGAGTGTCCTGGTTCCATGTGAGGATGTGGTGTGGGCATCCAGCATCCACCCCATACATGCCAGTTTCTGCTAGAAAGAAATACAAGTGCATAGCAAGGGGGACACAATGTACCTTTTTTTTACCTTTCTTTCTTTCTTTCTTTCTTTCTTTCTTTCTTTCTTTCTTTCTTTCTTTCTTTCTTTCTTTCTTTCTTTCTTTCTTTCTTTCTTTCTTTTTTTTTTTTAAAGAAGTAGTATAAGCAGACTGAAAATTCGGGTGATATATTCTGAACACGTCAGAAGGACAGAAGACATGCAAATATCTACACAAAAGTTAGAAATATGCAGAAAACAAGATAGACAGCTCTGACTTGTATGTACTTCAATTTTTACTTGTTTCCCATCCTACTTGAACACACACAGAAAAATAAAATTCAGTTAAGTAAAGGAAAGTATCTGAGGAAACCCATTAAGCACCTCAGTCCAACCAATTGTGCTTTTACTTACTTTTACAACTGTCCCAAATACTGTTCCTCAGCCTGTTTTTAATCAGATTTAAGACAGTTTGAATTGGAAGTGAAATTTAATGAGACATAGAAATGTTAGTACAAATATTTAATCTCAGACTCAGGCAAATGTTGAGTTTATTCTCCTAATTCTGAAATTCTGCTTTTAAAATATAAAGTACAATCAGCTGTGTCTCTTCTTCATAATTGTATTCTGCTTATTGCTTGTGGTTTTGGCTTTCTGAAAGTTAAAAACAGGTGGTACTCTTGACTATTTTATGTTCCTTGTTCAAGACATTTCTGAGAAGACATTTCTCTTCAGTGTAATCTCTGGCTTGCAGTCTGTCCTCCATCTCTAAAACAGCAGGCCCAAAGCTCCTTCTACTTCTGGCCAGGCACAGTGGCCAGTAAATAACAAGAAAAGCAGCTTCTCTGAAACTAATGTCTTCTTGATTTCTCCAAAGGACTTCCATAATGAGAAAAGCCTGCTAACATAAGGCATACCGTGCAAGTCAATGTGACCTAAACCTTTTATTCTCTTGCAAATTAAGGCAGATTCTATTCAATAAACCTGTCCTTCACCAGACAGCTATGTTCTTGCAGGCTCACTGCAGTCTCTGCCTCTAACAGGATCTCCCTCTCAAAGGCGTTGCTTGCATCAGCTAATATCTGATTGTTATATAGTTTTATCTTTACATTTTGAATTGTATCAAAAAGAAGGATAATTTGAGCTGTCAGTTCGAAACTACCCTGTTCAGGTTATAGCTCCTTAACTATTTGTTGATCTATGCCTTATGTAGATAGTATATTACTTTCCTGTTTCTTTCTCTAGAACCTGTTATTAAAAAGGATGTGAATATTGTCACTTTTCCGGAAATTAAAATAAGTAGGCATAATATGGCATGTCTGTCTTTTTAAGGCATATATTTATTTAAAAAAAAAAAGTTACCATTTAATCCTTCAGTTTCCTCATTTTTACTTCTACAGGCCTCAGCTTTGTAAAGGTTTAAACATGTATTTAATATTAGCAATTCGAAGCCATCAGCTACATTTACTACACTTACTATCATGCACTTACTAACAACTCTGTACAATTAAAAAAAAATCAAAATATTAAAGCATTTTTTCCTAGTTTTTTGCTACATGCTACGTGGATTTATAAATACTCAACTTCTATTGATGCTGGGGGAGCTACAGGATAGTGGCTTAAGACTCTATTGCATAGTGTCTTTGCGTAGAATTACTTTTTTTAATACTTGTGTCAATTTTTAGTGTTGAAAACAGAGTTAGTGATTAGCGTGACATCTAAAGGGACCTGAAGAATCCTTTTCACCAAGCATATTTGAAAAAGAAGCTCTTGACCAAGTATATACCATGGCTGACAAAAGCTCTTCTGCACAGGCTACACAACACTGATCTAATAATCACAAATTCCATCTGATGAGCTATGCTCAATTAACCATCAGAAATTTGAAAAGTTGGATGTAGTCTATGGAGAAATGGATCATCTTTCCAAATAAGTTTCCCATATCCACCAGTGGCTCGAATCCATTGAGAATCTTTCCAAAAGCCAAATGGTTGACATCACTCTTCTGCCGAAAACTCACAAAGAATTTTTGGCTTCATACTGAGTCACATATACTAAGGAAAACTTTGACCTAGAAAAGTGATTTCAGTGCAGTGAACTAAAAATAAAAAACTTTTTCAAACTCTCCTCATCTTGCTGCAGCCTTACCTGATAACCAGTGCAAAGACCTTCAATAAGGGGGAAGAAAAAAATTTAAAGTAGGAATCTTGAAATATGATACTAGATTCTTCAGTAAAAGATATGTATTGTTTTGGAACCTCAACCTAAAATCCAATTTTCTATACATATATAACATTCAGTGATAGATTAAACTTGTATGGACTAAGGATTAATTTGCACTCTTAGTAGCATTTTTATTACTCTTATTATTAAGGAAAAGAGATACTGACAAATATTCCAGGAATATTTTATAAAAGTCTGTAAAAATGTGCTGTAAAATAAATAAATAAATGAGTAAATAAATAAATAAATCCTTGAAGATATGCTTATGATAGTAGTTTGATGTAGCACTATTGGAAGGAATGAATAACAGCAATTTAAAATTTCTCTAGTCACGTTTAGAGTTTCTCATACACTTAGTCAGCAGGAAAGAGTCAAAGGGGGTTTGACAAGACAATGAATCCAAGTCTAAGCTGGCAAAGCATTGTTAGCAAAAAGGATAATTAGGAGAAATTTTAGTTAGATTAGCACAGACTCTTTCCAAATTCACAAACTCCCCTAATTTAGTTCAGGGCTTCATGGCAGTGTCAAATTTTTCCTTGCTTCATGACAATAAGAACATTTAAGAGAATAACCTCTGATTTTTATTTTTTTAACATATATATATATATTTAATTATGTAACTCAACACATGTAAAAATTTATTAATTACTTCTTGTGATGAATTTCATGATAAGGGTGTATTTGCCAGATAAGCCATTACATTTGGTGTGGTTTGTGAAGGTTATAATGTATTTTTATCATTTATTTTTTTTCCTTTTTGTGTTTTATGTATTGCTAAAATTGGAAGCTGTCATTAAAGAGAAAAAAATGTCAGATAATAGACATATTCCTTGAAAGAGCCAGAAGAAGCTAGCAACATCATTTTAAAAACAACATCTACTGCTTTCAGTAAATCCAGCATTAGATATCAAGTGATCAATAGCTTGTATCCTAATAAACCCATGAATATTTTTTTATCAGTCTAAAATTCTCGTTGTCAGAATTTTATCCTGAATTTAATATGCACTCAATCCTAATCCAACACATGTTAGAGCAATATACAAATATCTATCATCTTTGCAATTGAGGGTACTTTTTCATGTTATTCTTTTTTTGTTGTTATTGTCATCATATAGAGAGATCTGATAGTGTCTAAAATCGCAACATGAACAAAAATCATCAAAAAATCTATGCCATCTGTCGATTACTTATTATTTAGTTAACCAAAATCATCAAAAAGACTACGACATCTGTCAGTTAGTTATTATTTAGTTGCCATCATAAAATAACATATGTTCATTTTTCTATCTTTTCTTTCTCTATTGGTTAAATGTTAGACATTAAAATTGAACTAGTCCAATAGATACTGCATCTTTTTGATACAGGGAAAAAAAAGCATTCAGACAAATGTAGCACAAACATAAGAATAGAAACAGAAAGCTAATTATTGCATAGTCATGATGTTAGCAAAAGTGTCTTCTGTAGATGAAGAATTAATTTTCCAGCCAAAAAAGTTTCGGCACCAATTTACCTAATGTTCTAGTGAGTAGATTCAAGAGGCATACTTCACACTCTTGGAATTCACCTTCCTGGCAATTTCCTTCTTCACTGTTCAGTCTTATTGCTCTGTCCATTTTTAGAGGAATGAACTGTTTTCTGGAAGGAGAAGATTTATGTTAATTAATGTTGATAGAAAATAGAAGCAACCTTCCTGTACTAGACTCATGTATTTACAGTCCACTGTGAATTCTTAGGATCTTTTTGAAGCATAATATACACTGATGTTAATGAGTGCAACTGGCATAATATTTCTGGTTCAATATTTCTCCCTCAGTTGTACACAAGAATTCTCCTGCATTAATAAGAATAGTCCCTTAACCTAGAAAGAATCTCTTGGCATGGAACTGTTTCTTCATGCCTGGATTGCCCAGCAGATGTGGTGAGCTGACCACACTTTTCCACTTCCTTGGAAAAGGAAGACATTTGTAATGAATAGATATATCTGTAAAAATAAGGTAGCCTCCCAATACTTGTGTTCTTCTTTAGTTAGATGAAGTTGAATACAAGAATGGCAAATGATTTTATGAGTTTCTGATCACCCCAGGGACTGTGGTGAATTTGCAGAAGTCTCAGAGGATATTCTGGGAACTGTCATTTATCAGCAACCCTATTTGTCCCAGAGGGGCAAATGAATGAGGAAACTCCGTGATGTAATTCTGTAAGGACTGCCTTTCTCTTGGCCATGTCTGTACTTTCTCCCCAGGGAATGGTGTTGATCATGCTCTTGATTTAGGGCATAAGGATTTGGATCTCCAGCAAGTGACTGAATATAACCCACAGTCTTGGAGATGGTACGGAATTGTTAAGTTTCCAAGTAGTCAGAACTGCACTTCCAAAATAGTCAACTTCTTTATTTGTCATTTACTTTTTCTCCCCTAGAGGTTGCTTTGTAATGTGTTTGTCTGTCTTAGAAAAAGTCTTAGTCTTAGACTTTGAAAATAACATATTGCTAGGCCATGTTTTAGGAAAGTGTCTTGTAAAAGGGCAAATATTAACACAAATCAATTTTTTAAATATCTGATTCAAAAGCACTAGTAATAACTACAATTTATGTCTGTGCATCAGTAGGAATTCATATGTAAAGTAATAACCACAACATCAGAGATACTTTGCTGAGAATGTGGATAGATGCTGGCCTCACCGAAGACTCCTTGAAGTCAGCAGTATTTTTTAAATGTCATTTGATTAGAAATATGTTTAAGCATAATTTAAAACAAATCTTTTTAAAACTCCACACTTAAAACTTCACCTAAGTAGTACTGTGCTGAGCACACATTTTAAGAGTCCTGAAAATTCTTGCATTCTCATATAGTGCAATTTCAATAGTTTCAAACCAAAATTTTTTAATCCAACACAAAAAATAAAAATAAAAAATTGTTGCACAAAATATTCTGGAAAAAAATCCCTTTCAAAACAAACCAGATTTTTAATAACATTTGCATGAATAATAAATCAAATAATTTAAAAAAAATAACTTTTCTGTCACACAGAACAGATTTCTCAGACATACCTAAATTTTTTTTTCCTGTAAATATACATATTTTTGTTTAATCTTTATAAAAGGAACTTGTTCCTTCAAGGAAGAAAAATATTTTTTTCTTCATACTGATCAACCTACCCCATTTGAGAAGTTTCCCTCACTGGAAAATTCTTCTAATCTTGTCCAAGGTCAAAAAGCAATTGCTATTTGATGGGTGTTTGGTAGGCTGTGTGAAAGGAATCGGCAATGTCAGTTTTGTTCCCAGTCAACAAATGTCCAACACAGCTGTCATTAATTGGCATTCTTGTTGGCAGCCTCTGTGGAGAGGCGAAAGGCTAATGTACATGGAAGCTGACCTATTTTCTGACTTTATTAGTAGTTCTGCAGAACAGGCTCTCAGTGTGAGGAGGTGGACACTGGTTCTTGCTGCAGTTGCTGAGGCTGTAGGCTTTCTTTGGATAAATAAACTTGGTTTCCAAAGCTCCCAGTCTGGCACCATTCATACATGCTGAAACCCAGTCAAACAGAAATATTCATACAAATAGTAACTTGATGATACACTGTTTGAAACAAAGTGTATTAGTACTCTCACTGAGAAAACTATAGCTGTTAAGTTTCTTTCCAGAAAGCTATTTGTTAATTAAGTGTTCCTGTTTCTTTTGCCAATAATCTTTTCAAGTAGATAATGGACATATGCTGCCAAATACTAATTCTGTTATTCAGCTGTCCATAATTTCTAACATTGAACCACGCTGATTTTCCAAGCAATGTTTGTTGAGCTTGGTAAGCACAAGAAAATGTCTTTGTAGGCAAATACATAATGAAAGTACCTCTTCCTATCTAAGATATGCAATATCTATTTTCTATATGTACTTCCCTATAATAAACAAAGTTTTCAGCACTGTCATTGAGCCTGTTTACAGAAAAGTAACCTATATTCCCTTCTGCTCCTACATCTAACAATTTGTTAACTATGCCCCAATGAACAGCAAAAAAAGATTTATCACATGAGGATGAAAGAGAGAGAAAATATGCTAGATATTGGGGTTGTAAGTACAGTTTGCAGTCATGGTATTACAGAATATTCACCCTCTAGTTTACAAACTGAACTAGCTTAATATGGAAAGAAGTTGAACATGGAAACTTAGGGAAGTTAATTTCAAAACTCAGTGATGTCATTTCTTCCGTGCTTACTTGTACTTTAATTTGCAACACTATTGTTTTGCTTATAACAAAAATCTTAAACTGAATACAAAACACTATTCATTCACCGAGCAGATGTTGATATCACAGTCTAGAAATAAAAATTTACTGAATGCAAAGGATTGTATTTGTTTACTATTTTTCTGTCTGATGAACATAGAAGACACACTCATTGATCAAGAAGTGTTTTACATTAGTCCAAACAAGTGATGGATGTTGTGCAAAAGAATGTGTAAGGTTCCTTTCCAATTCAGTCTTCTCACTTTAAAGATACCTGTCGAACTTAAAATAACTTATTTCCATTTCCTTTTACAAAAGGTTCATTTCCAGCTTTGTGAGCTTTAATTTTATAAGAATCTTTTTGGCTGAAATCAGCTTCTGAATTGGACACATTCTTCTCATTCACCAAGCAGACAATTATAAAACTCTCCAAGTTTTTATTAAAAGCATTTTTTTTCTGTTTATAACACAGTTGTAAGGCTTTTAACATTCATGCATTCTTTGAGCCATCAAGACTGTTCATTGCTCTAAATGTGTTTGTGTATTTACCCTTCCAATAGTTTGACATTTGATGAGTTGTATTTTCTCTATGGAAAAACTTTAAAGGGAAATTACTCACAGTGCATTGCTCTTGTATATTATTCCCTCACAAAGCAGATTTTTGTATGCAGCAGACCTCTTGATAAGGTGAAGTCCATTAAATGTAGCATATAGTTCTATCTTTTTAACCACTGTCAAATCCTATGGCATAATTCAAAGCCATAATTCAAAAGTACCTGATCACTAGTCACCCACTCCACTCTCTCATAAGTTTGTCCTTCAAGATCATTCTAAGTGCCACATATGCACATTTCCAACTTAAAATGTCACAAATCAAGACAAAATATCAAGTCAGATGAAAAAAGCTTGATAACCTCTGCCAGCTCGAATGTATGAATGAAATATATGCCAAACATGTGCTTTTTCCCCTTTGGTAATTATGGAAGTTTTATAACTATTTTATGAGGTTGCAAGATAAGTTATGGAAACAAACAACAACAACAACAAAGGAGCTATTCTTCATCATATGAATGGAGATGAAAAAGAACTGAGCTTTATCTAAACATAAACACTCTCAATCCAAAAGATTTTATAAGTATGCCAATTATAAGAAATTACATGTCACCAACTGTATGTTTGGTCGTCTTTCCTGTAATGTGCCTGTTAAGAAAGATTCATAAAAGTACCATTCATAGAAACTCAGCATTTATACATATGCCCCCATTTTTCTATCTTTTTATCTGTCTCTCTTTTACCTTCAAAGCTGAGAGGTTACACAGTGCTCCATGACATTATCAAAAGAGCAAGTAGCCATAAATATAGACTTATGTCACACAGGAGACAGTGAGACAATGAGACAGGAAAAGGGATGACATGAACTTTTTCAAAAAGCAAATTCCATGCACCCCGTCTAGGTCTGTTATTTGCTTTTAATACTTTTAACTACTTGAGTTTTTTTTTCTTAGGGTTTTCTCAAACTTTCCAGTTGCTTTACTTTCAATGGTCACTGAATGGTCATTGCTTCAAGAGAAAGCTTTCACCATATCCACACCTCTGCTCCAAATTTTCCTCCTTGTTTTCGAGGAGTAAAGCAGGCTCTTCTCTCCAAATTTTTCAGGGATGTTCAAACGCAAAATGCTTTTGTAGATGTGCAGCCTCAGAAGTTTCTATTGCTGAAGTCTTCTACGTAGATGTTTTCTCCTCCTTCTTCCTACTGCTTTCATTGGCCGTCATTTACTTTTGATGACTGAAGTAGTCCATTATTTTAGATACATAATCACTAACATTTTCTTGTCATTTTAAATTGTGTTGGAAACTACCAGGCCTTGAGTCACACGGTTTAACCAATAGCATAGTTTAAAATAATTTAGTTTTGTCCACGTACTTTGACTGAGACTCAGATTCCTCCTGCCTATCTTTACAGTTCTTGCGTGTGCCAAATCATTCTCTGGTGATGCTGATTTCTCTCTGTTGGCTGTAGAAGGTAATGAGATACTGCAGTGGGTTTACATGGCAAGATTTTGGTAGCGGGGTGCTGCCAGGGTGTCTTCTGTGAGAAGAATCCAGAAGCCACCCCATGTTAGATAAGGGCCAGTTTCACATGGCTCCAAAGAGACCTGCCGCTGCCTACAGCTGAGCCAATAAACCATGTTGCTCTGTGAGAGCAGATTTAAGAAAGTGAAAAAAAAACTGTTGCACAACAGCAACTGGGAGAGTGAGGAGTGACAAACAGCCCTGCAGACCCCAGGGTCAATGCAGAAGGAGGGCAGGAGGTGCTCCAGGCACGGAGCAGAAGTTCCCCTGCGGCCTGTGGAGAGGCCCCGGTGGAGTAGTCTGTACCCCTGCAGCCCATGGTGTACCACAGCAGAGTAGATCTCCATGCTGCAGCCCGTGGAGGAGCCCCCGGTGGAGCAGGTGGATGTGGCCTGGAGGAGGCTGCAGCCCACGGAGAGCCACTGCAGAAGCAAGCCCCGGGCCAGAGTTGCAGCCCGTGGAGAGGAGCCCACGCAGGAACAGAGTGTCTGGGGGGAGCTGTCACCCATGTGACACCTGTGTCACCTGTGATGGAGCAGTTTGCTCCTGACAGATGGACCCCATGGTATGGAGCCATGTGGGAGCAGTTCTTGAAGAGCTGCTGCCTGTGGGCAGCACCCCACAGGATCACTTCGGGAAGGATGGCATCCCATGGAAGGGACCCCATATTGGGGCGGGGCAGAGAGTGACTGTGAAGGAGTGTTGGAGACAAAGTGCAATAGACTGATTGCAATCCCCATTCTCCCGCTCCCCTGTGTCACTAAGGGGGGAGGAGAGAGGAGATGAAAGAGGGTGGGTGGGGGGAAGCTGGTTTTGGTTTCTTTCCTTTGTTTCTCACTTCTCTATCTTGTTAGTAATACGCAATAAATTTCACTAATCTCTCTATGCTGAGTCTGTTTTGCCCATGACAATAATTGGTGAGTGATCTCCCTGTCCTTATCTCAACACTTGAGCCCTTTTCATTATATTTTGTCCCCTTTTACTTTGCGGAGGGGAAGTGAGAGAGCAGTTGTGGTGGAGCTCAGCTGCCCACCTGAGTAAAACCACCATAGATGTTTATCCAGGCCTGGCAAAATTAAGACAGGATTCATTCAAACATTTGATTAGTTTAAGACTCATTTATTTCCACCGAATTTACATCAGATTCTAAAACTAATTCTGGCCTCCTTACACAGGGGTTTATATCAGATCTGTGAAAATATTTAAACAAAATAATGCACAACACTGTAGCTTTACTGACCAACCTAAAACATTTTTTGCACATTTTAGAGAAGCAAAAACTAGGGAATAAGGAAAAATAATATGTCTGTGATTCTGTTGCAATACACTTACTACATTCTAACACTTAGTGATTTCAATATTGCCATAACAACAACAACAACAAAAAAAAATGCCTGTTTCTAAGGTGTTGAAATACATTCTTCAACACTGAAAGTGCAACATAAGATTTTACAAAATAGAGATTTACCCATTTTCAACACTGTTTTTCTTATTTGAAGGTAAAGCTACTCCAGTCACTTAAAGCCTTTGTCTTTTAGGCAGACTCTCCTGTTGCAGTATTGAAAACATTCAGGTTATAGAGGAAGGCTTCTTATTTTCAGCCTGGTATTAGCAGAGTTGATGAGAAAACTGATAGTAGGGCTATAATAACTTAAAATATAGACACGTTGCACCAGCAATGGAGTTATTGTACCCACATGGCTCAGTAGACTAGCTTAGATAACCTAAATTTTATGAAATGAAAACCATGAGATTCTTCAACTCCTTTAGAATTCAAGCAGCAATTCAATATCTTGTTACAAATGGACAGAGCTACTTAGTATCACATAGCATACAAGACAGATGGTGATCCAGCCTATTCAAAATACCAGTCCATCCACTAGTAGCAGTCAGAATACTGCATCACAAACTGAAAGCACTTTAGCGATTATTAATAAAGTGGTATTTATTTCAGGTTTAGGAACAAGTCATACTACAGAAACACCCATATGCTTATTGGAAAATGTATGAAATAGGTATTAGAGTGAAATGAAGGAGTTGCCCACGCTATTGGCAACTAGATACATCTATTTTCTGCAGTTTATATTAATAACTTGCAGATATGCCACTCAAACTGTGTTTCTGTCAGATCTCATAAATTCAGCAGGATTGGGTCTGGTTAGGAATGGGATCATAAATCTCAAAGGAATATCATGCATACAGCAAGAAGCAACACTGACAAATCAGTAAGCGACTCTTTTCCCTTTGAATCTGTAATGGCACAAGGCCTCTTAGTGTGTAATGTGCCCTCATGCTGAGTTGGTAACATCTGAAGGAGAAGAATTTTAATTCAAATAAGTAAATTCTCTTCCACTGGTTCAGTTTCAACTGAATACAATATTTTTCTTCAGATCCTGCCCTCTGAAGAACTTCTGTCAAGTCTTGAAATGCACTGTGAAGTGGTTGCGTTTGCCCAGGAGGTTCCCTGAACATCTGCAGGCACTCTTCTGCATTTGGTAAATGACCTATATTTTTACTAAAATGGAGTAAATGACGAGGTAAAACTGCATATCATTTGACAGGTACAATTTTAAGCCAAACCTGGATATGAACCTTTGCCATAAAATTAGTGACCTACCATAACATTGCTTTAGGTACTTAAATCTCATTGCTTTGTTCAGCTTATTTTTTTATCTCCACTGCTGCCTTAGCAGAAGCTACCTGGTATCAGTACTATCAATACTGTACTGTCATCTGCATTTGATCACCAATTCCTTCAAAAATATGGCTGTTCCATGAACCAGAGATCCTCTTTTCTGAAGACGAATGTAAATCACAAGGGTTTTAGTTTGAAGGCCATAACTCAAAACTTGAAACGTTTCATGTTTCACATCTCCTTATCCACAAATGTTAACTATATCCTACAGAACCGAAACAGAAGTTATTTTCTAAAAAGGACCTTTTTGCTTCATTAAGACAAAGCAGGTATACCGGAAAGGAAGTAGTACATAAAGAGCCACAACTCATATATCAGTTCGACTTCACAGAATTGTTACTTCCATGCTAGGACTGAAATCACCAGCACTCACTGTCAGTAATTAGAATGAGGAGATGTGTTTGTCTATGTGTGTGTGTGTACATGTGCAAGTATGTGCTCTCAAACACATGCAGAATATATAAGTGGCTAGCTGTAAATCTGTTTTTAAAAGGAATCTGGCAAAAAGGAAGTGTGCATGTGCCAGACAGGTTTATTATATGAGCAGTCAGACCAGAGCAATGAAGGATCTTCAGCTTATTGTCAGTGGTAGGAAAAAAAGATGGCAAGATTAGTTAAGTGCTGAAGGTCAACGTAGTTGTATTGAGTTGGTGACAGGATGTGTTGGACTGCTGGTGAACAGGCACAGGAAAACACTGAAAAACAGTCACAAGTCAAAGATGGAGACCATGATTATAGAATAATAGATTCTACCTAGGGATGCAAATGATGACTTGGAGCAATTCTGATGATGTTGAGCTATAAAGAATTAGCATGATTCTTGCCTTTATAAACAGGGAATGCTTACAGCGTTTCATCCCTCAACAGAGTGCTAGCAGAGAGGCTATTTTACATCAGCATCTGGCACAGGTATGAGTTAAAATGGAATATTAGAGACAATTATATGTCCACATTTAAAGAAAGATGTTGATACCTCATATAATTCAGAGAAAAGACAGAACAATGACTGGAGGATTGGAAATAATGTTTTACAATGAAGAATTTGAAGATATTTATATCCTTCATTTAAAAGAAAATTAGTGTCACATCCATAGAAACATTTATATGAAACAACATTTCTCAGTAGAAGATTCAATTTCAGAGAAACCTGCAGCACCACAACAGTCCCTATACAGTAAAGTTACATAAATTTAGCTTATGAAAATGTTGGAGGTTTGTTTGAGAGGCATTTTATCTTTGAAGCTAATTTATCAGAGTAATACTTTGCTAAAAATTATGAGTCCTTGTGAACAAGATAAGGCATATTAATGACAGTTATGCTATAGTTCAAAGTAGAGAAGTCTTATGGCTTAGGTGATACAGGAGGTCAAAGTAAATCATTAGGTTGTCCCTTCTGGCATTCTGGGAATGGCATCTTAGATTCAATCTTTCTACAATTGAAGTTTCCATAGTATCTAATATCAACATTAAGAAGAAGATATAAACATTTAAGCTTTTCATACTTTTGACATTGCAATCATAACATTCACAACAATTAATGTTAGTGAATTTCCTGTGCTTTCTTCATGAACCAGAAGCAACACGCACACCTGCACAGCCCATATTTTTAGGGGTGTTTTTGTTGTTGTTGCTTTGTTTGTTTGTTTCTTTGGGAAGGAAGGAAGGAAGGAAGGAAGGAAGGAAGGAAGGAAGGAAGGAAGGAAGGAAGGAAGGAAGGAAGGAAGGAAGGAAGGAAGGAAGGAAGAAAAGAAAGAAAGAAAGAAAGAAAGAAAGAAAGAAAGAAAGAAAGAAAGAAAGAAAGAAAGAAAGAAAGAAAGAAAGAAAGAAGAAAGAGAAAGAAAGAAAGAAAGAGAAAGAAAGAAAGAAAGAAAGAAAGAAAGATAGAAAGAAGAAAGAAAGAAAGAAAGAAAGAAAGAAAGAAAGAAAGAAAGAAAGAAAGAAAGAAAGAAAGAAAGAGAAAGAAAAAGGAAGGAAGGAAGGAAGGAAGAAAAGAAAGAAAGAAAGAAAGAAAGAAAGAAAGAAAGAAAGAAAGAAAGAAAGAAAGAAAGATAGAAAGAAAGAAAGAAAGAAAGAAAGAAAGAAAGAAAGAAAGAAAGAAAGAAAGAAAGAAAGAAAGAAAGAAAGAAAGAAAGAAGAAAGAAGAAGAAAGAAAGAAAGAAAGAAAGAAAGAAAGAAAGAAAGAAAGAAAGAAAGAAAGAAAGAAAGAAAGAAAGAAAGAAAGAAAGAAAGAAAGAAAGAAAGAAAGAAAAGCTTCTTCTTCTCCAGACTAAACAGCCCCAGTTCCCTCAGCCGCTCCTCATAGGACTTGTGCTCCAGGCCCTTCACCAGCTTCATAGCCCTTCTCTGGACACACTCCAGGGCCTCAATGTCCTTCTTGTAGTGAGGGGCCCAAAACTGAACACAGGACTCGAGGTGCAGCCTCACCAGAGCAGAGTACAGGGGAACAATCACTTCCCTAGTCCTGCTGGCCACACTGTT
The DNA here is from genome assembly GCF_964034855.1 of Anser brachyrhynchus. Classification (NCBI taxonomy): domain Eukaryota; kingdom Metazoa; phylum Chordata; class Aves; order Anseriformes; family Anatidae; genus Anser; species Anser brachyrhynchus. The sequence goes on along the minus strand of NC_137696.1, from coordinate 93,295,681 downwards.
TCTGATACAAGCCAGGATGCCGTTGGCCTTCTTGGCCACCTGGGCATGCTGCTGGTTTATGTTCAGGTGAGCATTGACCAACTACCCCAGATCCTTTTCCTCTGCACAGCTTTTCAGACACTCTGCCCCAAGCCTGTAGCACTGCATGGGTTTGCTGTGAAGAAAGTGCAGGGTCCTGCACTTAGCCATGTTGAACCTCATCCCATTGGCCTCTACCCAGCGACCCATCCTGTCCATGTCCCTCTGCAGGGCCTTCCTACTCTCCAGCAGATTAATACTTTCCCCCAATTTGGTATCATCTGCAAGCTTACTGAGGGTATGCTCAATTCCCTCATACAAATCATCAATAAAGATATTAAAGAGAATGGGCTCCAACACAGATCGCTGGGGAACACTACTCGTGACCAGTCACCAGCTGGATTTCATTCTGTTCACCATCACTCTCTGGGCCCAGCCATCCAGTCAATTTTTAACTCAGCAAAGAGTGTACCTGTCCAAGTCATGTGCTGCCAGCTTCTCCAGGAGAATCCTGTGGGAGACTGTGTCAAAGACTTTGCTGAAGTCAGGTAGACTACATCAACAGCCTTTCCTTCATCCACTAGGCAGGTTACCTGGTCCTAGAAGGAGATGAGGTTGGTCAGGCAGGACTTACCTTTCATGAACCCATGGTAACTGGGCCTGATCCTGTAGCTGTCCTGCACATGCTGTGTGATTGCACTCAAGATGACCTATTTCATCACCTTTCCTGGCACTGAGGTCAGGCTGACAGGACTGTAGTTTCCTGGATCCTCCTCACAACCCTTCTTATAGATGGGCGTCACAATAGCAAGTCTCCTGTCACCTGGTACCTCTCCAGATGACCATGACTGTGGATAGATGATGGAAAGTGGCTCAGCAATCACAACTGCCAGCTCCCTCAGCACACTCTGATGGATCCTATCTGGCCCCATGGACAGTGGCAGTCCAGGTGGAGTAGCAGGTCTCCAACTGTTTCCACCTGAACTGTGGAGGGTTTCTTTTGCTCCTCGTCCCAGACTTTCAAGTTGGAAATCTGAGTATTCTGAGGATAAGTGGTGTGACTAGTAAAGACAGATGTAAAGAAAGCATTAAGAACCTCAGCCTTTTCGTTATCCTCAGTAGTCATGTTCCCCTGCATCCAGTAAAGGATGGAGATTCTCCTTGGCCCTCCTCTTGCCATTAATATATTTGTAAAAACATTTTTTGTTGTCTTCTACCATAGTGGCCACTTTGAGCTTGTGCAGGGCTTTAGCCTTCCTGATTTTTTCTCTGCATATGCTGTCAGCTTCCTTGTACTCTCCCCGAGTTACCTGTCCCTTTTTCCACTGGACATGAACTCTCTTTTTCTCTTGGACACTCAGCAAAAGTTCCCCGTTCAGCCACGCCAGTCTGCTTCCCCACCTGCTCATCTTATGGCACAAGGGGACAGCCTGCTCCTGCTCCTTTAAGACTTCCTTCTCAATTTGCATCCAGCCTTCCTGGACCCCTCTGCCCTTCAGGACTGATTCCCAAGGGACCTTCCCTACCAGCATCTTGAACAGCTCAAAGTCTGTCCTCTGGAAGTCCAAGGCAGCAGTTTTGCCGACCCCCCTCCTGACTTCACCAAAAATAGAGATCGCTACCATTTTGTGGTCACTCTGCCCAAGACAGCTCCTGACCACCACATCTCCTGCCAGTCCTTCTCTGTTCGTGAACAGCAGTTCTAGCAGGACATCTCCCTGGTAGGCTCACTAACCAGCTGAGTCAGGAAGCTATCTTCCACACTTCAGGAACCTCCTAAACCTTTAATACAGGTTTTTGCAATGCGCCATCACATCTTATGGGTTAAAGTAACCAGACTGGATGGGCCCAGTTATGCTATGAGTCCTGTGTTATATCTCACTACATCAGATGAACAACTTAAACAGCACTAGATTTCTGCTTTTAGGTAGATGGACCAGACCTAGATAACCTTGGAGGGTGGCCTGAATCAGCTGATGTTTGCAGTCCCAGTGAGTGTGAAATCTGTATCTTCTTAGAAGTGCCTGAACCTCAATAGGGTGAAAGAAATTCCAGAATGATGTTTCCTGCAGAATTTACAAGTTCATCATGAACACAATGTTCTTCAACATTTATTTGATTTCAATGAAATTTTGACTGAAACTAAATCAAATTCAGATAAAATTTCTCTCATTTTTCTTCCAGCAATCTCCACTTACATGCTCCATCATACAGTCCCACAGAATACAACCAGGAGCCTTCCCTTTTCACTGAGAGTGTTCATATTTACATTCATAAATAAATAAATAACCAAACTGTTACCTAGCTTCAAAATATAGTAACACTTCAGGAAACATTATTAACTTTGTCCACACCGTTCTGCTCAGCACCTTGTAGGAATGTGACCCAATAACAGACAGAGTGTGTTTCAGTTCTGCTATTTCCTGTCCATCTTTGGTTACAGTCATAAAAGAAATGAATAATAGACAAATCTGTCTGCAAAAATAGGCTGGAAATAGGCATTCTCAAAGGATTTCTAACATCTTTGGCTTTTCTTCAGGCTGGAAATACCACAAAAGCAACCTTCCGGTAGTGTTTGTATTTCAGCACATCTGTTTTTATGGCCCACTGGAACCAGGAAGTTTAGCTCATGTAAAAATGAAAAATCACCTAAAGAAAATTAACCAAAGCATCAGAGGTCCAGTTCAAGTTCTAAGAAAGATTCAATTGCACTGTTATTTTAGCCTATGTGCTCACTGACTCCTAACTATTGGAACTGCTACTTGAAGCCTCTATTAAATGAATACATAATGGTATAGTAAAGAAATGAGGGCCTCAAAATAATTTTCAAATTGTATTTTTTGCTAATATTAGGAAGGTCACCGCTGCCTTCTCTTTATAGATGGCAGAAGTAAATCACAAAGAGTGAATGTCACTCCCAAATCAGTGATAGGATCTGTAAAAATGAGGGTATTAAGACCCTGAAGTTTCACTTACATTGCCTGCCTTATTCTTACTTATGTTATTTCTGCTATCAGCCATTATTCAGCTTCTTTCCTGTCATACTCTCTTTTGCCTTCCTTTTCTATTCATACTTTCCAGTAGAAAAATACTTACTGAAGATTATAATGTAAAGAAAACTGTGGAAAGGAACAAAAATCCTTTGAGCTAATCTTATATCCCCATAAGCTGGCTGGGGTGAGAAGATAATTAATTTACAAAGAGTTCCAAACATTTAATAGAGCTTTCCACTGGTACAGAGATGCATGAACTATAACCATCCATACTGGTCTTTACTGTGTTCTAATTAAGATCATTGCTTGGAAAATTCTGGATATCCAGATATTCAAATGCTTATAGGAATCAGTACACAATAGAAAGTATCGTCATTTATAGTAACAGACGTAGCAAAGGGCCTCAAAGAAGAAAACCTGAGAGGAACCAAGTTTCTCAAGTAAATTTTCAGGATTTGTAATGACAACTGTGTTTTCTCATTGAACAATTGTTGATAATTTTTTTACAGGTCTATTGTAATGAATTCTTAATGCATGATCATCAACTTTTAGACATTACAGTGTCTAAATCAGTTCTCCTCCCACAGCCAAGAAGCTGAAAGCTATACACTAGGTCAACTCTCCTTCTGTTTTCTCTTGGTTAAAATAGAACCCACAAAAATGTCCAAACTTTCTTTAAAATAGTAGTAATAATAATTAAAAAAAAAATCTAAAATGCTAGCTCTGGTTTCTGTCCAGTTTGCTCCAGCTATTCCAGAAGCAGCAAGAAAAGTTTTTCTTCCCTGTGATGACTAAATTTTCCCATTTTGATGACCAGTGTCATCTGTTGTCTGGTAGATGTGCTTATGCCTAATCAGAAAATAATCTAACTGGGTACAGCTAAAAAGGTAATTTTCTCAGTGGAGGGATCTTTAACTATAAAATTCTGTGTTAGCTTTATGGATATTTTTGCTACTTATTTTCAGAATATCTTACAACATCACTAACAGATAATAAGGCAGAGATACAGGTATGCCTACACGGAAATGCATTCAAGCTTCCAAGGTGGTGTTTTGCCTATACATCACAAAACATAAGCCTGGCTGGCACCCAGACACCCATCTCTGTCAGGCAAGAACATTCACCCATGCTACTATTTTGATGCAGGAAATTTTTTAGGGCCAGGACAAACTATGCCTCCTTGGCATGCACAACAACAGTATCTCATGCTAACTTGGAAGGTGTGACACAGATTTTCCAGGACATTGAAATATCAACTTGATGTGTATGAGTCAATGCATGATCCTTTCACTGCCCTGTCAATCCATAACTACTGTGCTGTAAGATTGCAGCTGTACATTTACAGGGAGGCTCTAACCTATTTCAGGCATTGCAAACACTGTAGCAAGGAGATGTGGCAGTATGTCCATCCTATGTGAAGCAACTATGGCTAATGTTTCTACTAATTTTTGAGGTCAGTGGAGACTGAAAGGTGCCGAGGGAAGTAATTGGTAGAGGAGGGGGCTGCGCTATACTGGAGATGGGGTTATTCTCCATGCCTTCTCCTGGAACTCAGTGACAAACCACTCCTCATTTTAAGACAGCTGGTAGCAGCATGTGTGGAGTGACAATTCAGGAAGCAGCTCATGAATGTTGGCGGAGGGATAACATTGTCTAATTGTTTAAGTATCTGAGAAGCCACAGCCACCTAAATATTCCTTGTCAGGAGAAGAAGATTTTTTTTTTTTTTGGCATTGTTTTGAAAAATGGTAGATTTTCTCTTAATAGGCTCTATAAAACAATATGCTTAAATCCTGTTCAGCACAAAATGCCTAAATATTTACTGGTATCTTTCCCTCTTCCTCCAGCTTCTTCTCCTCCCTGCTCTTCTTTCCTTATTCTTTGTCATAAATACAAGGTGGCTGGAAAAAAGTAGAGCAACAATGTTCATGAAATGATTCATTTTCTATTGAAAACACAAGGGAACCATAAGCATGCATTCCCAACTACCGCAGGTTCAGAAAATGTTTGAAGAGATTAACATGGATGATCACTCAAGGTTGTGTTCTTCAAGACATATTCTGAAGGAAAAAAAAAAGATATGATTTACACAGATATCTTCCTAAACTGCATCTCTTTTTCCTGTTAAGTCTACAAAAGTGTGATTGTAATGTAATGTGCTAAGATAATATTGGGTTCTTCACCAGAGCTGGCCATTTCTGTTGTAGAGATAGGTTTGGTGCCAGAATTACCTTATTTATAACAGTCACTGGTTTCCTGTTGATTAACAGTACTATGTTACTTTTCAAATTTTAAGAAACATCGCTTTAGAAATAAACATACAAATGCTAGAAAAGGCTAAAAAAATTTTTTTGAAGTAACTCCTGTCTTTCTTTGCGAATATTTCAGAGGTCAACACTCTGAAATTAATGCAGTTCAAGTTGTACCTATCAACAACCGTATATATGCTTTAGCTAGGGTGAGGAGTGTTAGGGCTACTTTCTTCCAGTAATCTGATACAGAGTTCATGCCTGAACTTTAGAAAAAAAAAAAAAGTTTGATAGATTTAATGGGGGTGCATGAGCTAAGAGAACTTCCTTTTAAAATGGCAGAATTGCTAGGTGGATGTTTTTTTATACGATATTCTCAGTTTTGTTATTTATTTCTCAAACCCTTTCAACAGATCCACTGATTTTCCAGACATGTTACAACTTATTTCTGTTCTTCCAGAATTTTCTGAAAGAAATAAGATGGAGGATATAAGAATCAGTTGTGATGTGTTTTGATACAGTGGAAGGAAAATTGTATCATAGTCCCCACCTCTGACTCTTCCTTCCTTGGAAAGATGCAGAGCAGAGCCTCAGGGAGCAAAAAACCTGTTGACTTTGAATAGATGCTCCTGAACTGGCATAAGAAGGTCTTGCAATTTGTATGTTGTTACAAGTCAAGCAGCAATGTGAGTCCTGCTTTTTAGTTTCTTCTCAAAATAAAGAAACAGCCAAAAAACAACTTCACTCTCATGCACAGCATTTCTGTGTAAATTTGTAACTCTACAAGTTCTGCACACCGCTTACAAAGCCTCTTCATTCAGCTTCACCCACTGCTTAGGATGCAGTGTCCTAGTTTGCTTTCTTTTCATATTTGATGCTTCTACCTACTCTTCCTCTGAAGCTAATTACAATTATAGTTCATCTTAAAAAGCTGAAAAGAAGGTCTAAGCTGTTTTTCTAAGGTTAGCTGCAGTTTTTCATCTTTTCATTTCAAACAGTTGCTTCCCTGTGTCTACCCTAAAATTGGAAGGATTAGCTGAAAGAAACTTATAAATAACAAAACGTTAAGGAAAATAAATTGTATTTTTGAGAGGCTTACTCTAGCATGGCCTGCAGAACAATACTCAAAGTGAAAGTAGATGTAATTGAATTAAAACAAAAGAATTGTAACTTCCCTATGCACACAAAGAGGACAAGAAGAAAAAAAAAAAAAAAAGGAAATAAAACAAGAGCATCTAGGTAACAGAAAAAAATAAATTGTACCCTTTCTTTTTAGTTTGCCCATAACATAAATGACATTGTTTCAAGCGCTGTCAGAGAAACTTGTGAAATTCATGTAAGGCCTACATAGCTGTGTTATATGCTCCTTGAGGGGCAAAGCATAAAGTCTATGCCAAATCTTGAAGTAATGAGATAGAATGTTCTCCCAACTTTCTTAGTTTTCCATCTACAGGTTTAGAATAATAGATCTGACACAGGCAAATAGCTGACAATTAATATGTAGGTATAACTGCAGCTCTGTAATATCCTTAGCTCAACTTGTCATGGCATTCAGTGCCAATTTCATATAGGCAAAATACTTCTGTAGAACTTGGAGTGAGTCTCTGTTCAGTGACATTCATCTTTTATATCAGCAGTGAAAAGTATACCTTTGTGTAATGAAATGCAGGTAATCATACATCAGACTTCTGGACAAAACTATATCATTATACCAGATTAATTTGGCACAGAAGTCTCTACTTTACTGTTGTTTCAGCAATCTGAGCCTGGTTTGGTACATCAGGTTTTAACAAGTGTTTTTGACCCTCCTGGATTATCTATGAATCACAGTTTAGGTTGAAGCTAAATGCCTCTGTCCCTGGACCTTGATATTCCTGAGTTTATGGGGACCTGGGCTGGAAAAGCACAGACTGATTAATGGGTTTGATTGGGCTGCATATTTCACAAATTTCTGGCAGTACTTCAATAGAGGTCAATGAGTAATATTTAGGAAACAGAAGGCTGAAATATGCTTAGACCAGCGGTAGTGCAATTGTCTGAATATGTCCCTGAAGGACTTTAGTTATCTAAGCCCATTAACAAAATTACTTGAACACCATAAAACATATGTGGTCAGGACTTGTTCATCAAAAAGTATTAATGCACAGAAAATGTAAGGTTTCAGAGAATTTTGAAGTAAACCTTGAGGTAAGGAAATTTCCTGGCTCACAGGACAAAATTTCTGGCCAAATCCAGAGAGATGCATGATCCATGATAACCATACTGTTCGTGTTCTTTGGTGGATCTGAAAAAGCAAAGAGTTTTTCAAGCATGTATGTGACCCATAAATCTAAAATAAATTTAAAATATACAGATTAGGAGAAGCATATGACATTGTAGATAATATATGCTTTCTTAGATCCTAAAGCCACTTAAAGTTGGCTTCAAGGGAGTTTAGAAGGATGTAGATGCTAAAGACTCACCATTGGCTATTTCAGAGTAGGTGAAGTGAACATAACTAACTGGCTTACTTTGATAACAATTACAAATATATATATATTTATAATCTTTTATAAAGATTTGTCTATCTCTATAACATAACCAAAATGATCAGGATACAGAATTAAAATTTTCAGTATTCTAGTGTGATACTATTTGCTTCATAAT
>NC_137696.1:93081342-93283842 GCF_964034855.1 Anser brachyrhynchus | reverse complement strand
TTTTCTCAGTAGAAGGTCCACTGCACTGCAGTATATTTCCCTTAAGTTGACAACACAAACATAATACTTAGTTTACGTTACTATAATTAGCTTGCTCTCAGAAGAAGATGCCACTTCAAATGAGAAAACAAGAACTCATCAAAAGTATATCTTTTTTACATTTAAAGTTCATTTTGTTTTGGTTTTAATTGAGAAATTTTATGACATTCACTTCTTTTAGGAACACTTAAAGTTTCAGCAAGTCTGTACCTTTCAGAGACAAAGACTTCTTGAAAATGCCTCAGCTGACCAATTAGTCTGTGAAGGTATAAAATATAGTCCTTTTAAGTCCCTGAGATAAAACTTCTCCCTAGTGTCAGTAGGGACTAATAGGAGTTTTTTCCTACTCATGCCTTATATGAACAGTGATTATAATTGCATGTTCAATCTTTTTCTGGTCTTCTTTCAACATGAACAGAAAACATGAACAACATGAACAAAGAGAGCTGTTTTTTATTACTGGCTTCCATATGACATGCATGGCAAAGTATTCATGTTTTATATTTCCTGTCATAATAGTTCACCATTTTCCAGTTCCCTTATTTCTATTTACATCGCATGCAACATGGTAACATTTTCATTACTTGATTAACATCTTTGGCTTTCTTCTGTCCTGTAATGACATAAATAATAAACAAATGACATTACAAGACCAGCTGTGTGGCTCTGTCTCATTTGCTCTAAATAAATGCTTTTAAGCTATTACATCATACTGAATCTGTTATAAAGATTTTGATGAAATCTCTACAGTGGAGTATGCCAACAGTCCATTCTGTCCCATGCTGCTTTATTAGTAACAAATAAAACGCAAACCACACTGAATTATCATGCAAATTTTCATGCATTGCTAATAATCCAAAAAGTCCAGATTAAAAAACAACAAACAAACAAAAATCTGTTAGACTGTCACAGACAGGGTAATACAGTTGCTGACCAAAAATATGCAAAAGTTGAAAAAGGATGCAAGCAAAGTTCACTTCATACTGGAGAAATCAAAGGGCTTGAGAGTTGATTACTGGAGGAATCAGGAGGTACAAGCAAGTAACTGGGGAGACTGTGGTTCATGGTGTTGAATGAGAAATCCACCCAATTGCTTGTTTGCCCAATGTAAATGGTGTCTGAGGCCAGTTATGTGAGGAACTCGCAGTGTCTTGGTGTGTGCTCTGAGCAAGCAGCAGGACCGGGGCTGTGGTCCCCAGCTATGGAAGGATCCGTAGTGCATACATGTGGGTCCTACAGTGTGTCTTGGCAAGTGAGATAACTGGAAAGCCAGGAGGTGTAGCACCAGTAACTGGGCAGATGAGCGTCTAAGGCCAGATATTGTGGACAAACATATTGCATGTATACACATGTTCGTGTACATTTCCCACTAAATGAAAGATGTTGTGAGTGGGACAGGCTTAGGCCACATGTGCCATCTGTGTTTGTGCCAGTGTTTCTGCATGTTAATTTGTGTAGCCAGATATGTGTGTACACATATATTGTATATATGTGCATGCGCACGTGTGTGTGTGCCTATTGGGAATACATGCCCAGGTCCAGTGCACTACAGACTGGACCTGGGACATGGAGCTGTGGCAACATTGCCTGCCAGACTGTCAGATTCGGGACAACTGCTTTTTGAAATATCACAAGTACCTTAAGCATGTTATCTGCAGTGTTTTTAAAATATGTCTTCCTTTTGTTCATAAAGACAATATTCACAATATTAAAATTTATTAACAGCTTTGTTATCATGTAAAGACAATTTTTAGTTGGGTATTTCAATCTCAACTATTTTAGTTTCAGATCTTTTTGTTTAGCAGGATGTAATTCACAACAAGAAAAAGTAAAGGAGAGTGAGATTTGTCCATCAGTTGACATTTTTAAGTAAAGATTAGATGTTTTCCTGAAATATGTGCTCCAATTCAGCTACAACTTGTTGGAAGGAGAAGATAGTAAGATTATATATAACTTTCATTATGCAGTGGATTTGATTGCATATATCCATTCCCAATTTCTGACTGCAATAGCTGTAATTTTTTTATTATATAATCAGCAATCTGCTTGCTGCAGATTGTACATCTACATGTAGGTTTTGTGAGACAATAGATTTTTGCATTTTAATCATTATTTGATCCTAACATGTTTAACTATTCATATATTTTGCATAAGAGATATAGAATTTAACTCGGCAACCTTAGTAAAATAGACTACCAATTGTCACATTAAAATTAATTCCATTCTTTACTGATCATGGTGTGAATATATCATGTTTATACATGCTACCATGCTGTATAATCACTGTCAAATTTTTAAGTGTATCCTTGTGTTTTGAGTGTACTGGACTTGTATGGTCTGCATTTCTAGGCATCCTAAAATTGCAGCTTTATAAACAAAAATATTAAAAGGAGAAGAGGACATGCCTTGTTTTTCCTGTAATAGAGGAAAGTTTTGCAAGTCCATAGATAATGTCATAAGTTGTGACTGATATTAGACAGAGCTGCCTACATGTTACTGCAAATTCACTACATCTTCAAGGCCTGAGAAACAAAGGGAGAATTTTAAATGCTTCAGATTTGTGTGGTAATCATTATTTTTTTTGGTATTTATGTGACAAGTTGAACTCCAAATAATATCAATAATAAGCAACTGTTCAAATGTTTTGAAATACGACTCATTTTTCATGCTGAAAATGCTTAAACACATGTTAATTATTAAAATGTATACTAATAAATATGAAAAAGACACTCTTCCTTGCAATAAGTGCTTTTTAGGCAATTCTCCCATCCTGTTACATTACCTGACACTTTTGGAAAATGCTGGGTTTGTAGAAATGGAAATAAACACACAGGTTGTATATTTCTATTCTTAGCAAAAATGCTATGATCTCTGCCAATATTATATCACTTCAAAAGAATTTTGCTGAGATTATGAAAATATTTGGTAACATTTTCTGAACTGAAATTTGACACCCACTTTGCTGAATTCTGCTTCCATTGCAGTCCTTTCAGATTCTACTCACCATCTGTAAGGAAAACCAAAACACTAAGACTTGATGTGACTGTCATCAATAGGAACTTGCCCATGTGACAACGTCTTTCCTGTCTGATAAAAAATAAATCAATAAATAAATAAAAACAAAACAAATCAAAATAAAATAAAATAAAATACTTTGCATAATGCAGATATTCAAATTAACTGAATCTGTGGGTTCAGTCACAATAAATGAACTATCAGCTCACAAGAATTTTAGCTTGACTTTTTTCACAGGTTTAAACACTTGAATCATTTGGCATGTGTATAGCAGATCATGCCCAGTGAAGCCACGGCAGGGCCACATTCAGCTCCATATAACCCTCCCCAGCCCAGCCACTGGCACCTTCATGCTGAGCCCATCTACAGGCCCACATCCAAGTCCTGCCTCAGCCAGCCTCGGCCCCAGGAAGGTGCCTGGTGCCAGGGTATGGGGCTGTTGACAAGCTGTTAGCATTGACTATATTTCCAGAGCTCATGCTTACGCTCACAGAATATTAGTTGTATTGATGATCTTATGTAAAGCAGCTGCATATCACCCCATCTTCTTCTCTGCAGTGCCTTAAACTGAGGGGAAAGGGAAAGTGCCTGACAGGGCTCAGGGGATGTGGGAAAAATATAGTCATGTTTGAAATAAATTCACAGTTATCTGAGCTCCAGCCCTGATTTATATTTTCATTTTAAGTGTCCTTGAATGGGCAGAAAGTAACTGTAGCAGGTACCAGTAGAGTAATGGTAAGAAACACGTAAGAAGGTGTATGACAGATATTCAGTGAAAGAACAAGCATGTCATTTGCTCCTTTTAATTTGTCTTGATAATTTAAGCAATGCAATCATTTTGATCTACTGAAAACCCATCAAATTGCAAATCATAATTGTACTTTTCTCTTTTATATAGCCATAGTTTTATCTATGGAATTGCTTCCTGGTGGCAATCTCTGTAGTTGAGATCTTAATGGGAATCAATAAACATGAGATTTTGATTAAGATAACAAAAGCAGAGATGCTCATAATTCCTACATGAAAATTATTAAGGGTGTAAACTCTCTTTTTCAGATCCATAAAGCAACCATTAACTATCAGGAAGTAAGAGATTTTATTTTATTTTTTAAATCTCTTCCATCACTCTGAGCTGTTAGGTAGATGCATATAGAACACTGTGACAGTTCCTTTCTGGTGGAACCTATTAGGGAAACAGTGCAGCCAAGCACTCCTTTCTAGACATTGGCTATAAAAGTAAAAGCACATTGATCTGAATTGCCTATGTAGTGGCAAGGTCTGGCAAACTCCTGCAGACCTGCCTCTGAGCAAATGCATGTAACAGAACCAATGAGACTGAAATGAGCCCCAGTAAAATTATCCCATAAAATGTTAGAATATAATAAGGGAAGATTGTAAAATATGCAATATCATCTGTTAAACTGAGATTAGTTTCTGGCCAAATATATTAAGATATACAGCTCTTTCTAGAGGAAAAAGTTTGTGTGTGGTTGTGCTATATTAAACTGTTCAAATATTGTTTCTGAGAAAGTAATATATTTAGGAAAAATAAAGTGCTTTAAAGCATATAGGACAGACAGGTTTTCAAACTCATTGGTTTGGAGACACTTATCATCATCTTCTGAAAACTAAATTATATTTTGCTTACATATCCCAAATACCAGAGATATGACATAAGGGGAAAAGTAGATCCAAGATTCAAGGTAGAGTGAGTTCTCAAATTCTTAGCTTCCCAAGTCTGCATCTGCTTCTGCCTCTGAAGTGACTGATGGAGGTGCTAAATTTTCCCAGAGCCAATGTCTGGTCTGCAGTAACCTCAATGAATGGACATACTGCCCATACCAGCAGCACCCTGTATGCTGGAGCAGTGTATTAGTTTCTACCCCAGTAAGCAAAGACATGTTCAACAGTGTAAAAATGAATATGGGAGGTAGGATCCAGGTATCATTCCTCTTTTCATATTTGCTCTACCCCATCAATAGCAAGGCATCTTTCATCTTCCATATGGATATTAAATTAGTTTAGCTAACACATAACAGCAGGTAAGTTTCTCTTAAACGGTTTAAAATGCAAAAATATTTTCTCTTTTGTTGTGACACAAAGTCAATTTTCAGGCATAAAGTGTTTATTTTGTCTAATGGAAGTGATTGTTATAGTGAATAGGGTGTTGGTCAACCAAACTCACTATGTGGTATCATTTTATTGAGTGCTGATATTCTTAGTGAACATACAAACAACCCAAGGAGCTTGTGGCATATGGTTGTGCAATTAGGCAGGAACACTAGGAGGGCAAAGCTTTCTCACAATGGCCTTTAATAAGGGGAGCTGAGACCCAAATGTAAATAGCCCTAGGAGAACAAGATGGAACTGAGTGGGTGTGATGGGAACACAATTTTGTTCTAAATTTTAAAGACTTTGAAAATAAGAATTAAAACTATAAGAATACAAATTCAAGCAAATGAATGTCACAGCTGAAAACAAAAACAAACAAACAACAAACAAACAAACAAAAACTACAGTTACAAGTTACACCTTGGATAAATCATTTAAAATAAGAATTTCCTAAAAGCTAAAGTACAGTGTAGAAAATAAACTTATATTTTCCTTTGGAAGATGCAAAAATGAGTCCAATACACTTTTCAGTCTTTCATGTGTGTTTGTGCATGTGTATTTAGATTTACAGTTATCTTCAATACATCATTTCTTCATCTTCATAATAACCCAGATTTTCAACCTTCATTTCAAGACATTTTTAATTTTCAAATGGAACACACAGGGTTTGCATTAATCTAACAGGATGGGCCACAAATGATTCCTTGATAGTAAAACATGAGGCATTTGGAAATGTCTTTTTTTTTGTTTGTTTTGTTTTATGATATTTTGCTTTACTCTGTACATGGACTTTGGCAGATAACGTCCTATTTGATATTATATTTAATCTGTCCAGCTGAAAATGTTACCTGTTTTCCCTTCAAGAAAGTAAAAGCTGCTATAAGAAAAAGGCAGTGTAAAATGGATTTTGACCACTGCATCTACATACTAGCTACACCTTAAAATTCACAGTGGCTTTCAGAGTTGGAAATGTGAGGATGCATTATGAGGAAGTACCCAAGAAGCAGCAGTGGTAATTTGAGGATGAGAAAACAGGAACTGAGACAATGGTGCTAAGGACAAAATGTTGACTGTATCTCCTAAGTCTGTGAAACCTTGACCTAACATACGTAATACTTTTGCCACAGACAGTTTAAATGAGGCTAGCACCCTGGGGAATCTTCAGTGTTGCTACTTGTATCTCTCTGCATTACCATGTAATACCAATGTTCATTTCCTATAGTGCTTAGAAATGTAATCCAAGTGCTCTTCCAACTTTTAATTTGGCCTATCCACTCAGCACTTCCTTGCTGAAGATGCTTGCTTTATTCATTTCTCTGCCCTGGAGCTGCAGAGCACTTGATTTTTTTAATTGCCTAGGTAGACAGTCTAGGAAGATTCGTTGCGGTCAGGTTTAGATGTCTGCAGTTTTAAACTGCTGTCAATGACTACATTCAAACTAGTTTTATAGACTCTCATTCTAGATAATGGAGAAAAATAGGTACGTTCAGTAAGTTATTCATCTGACTGTAATATAATCTTCTAAAAAAGGTTAAATGAACTATGGTATATAATTGCTTATTTTGCTTTTAGTTATAACAACATTCAGATCTAGACATTGAACTGAACGATCTTCGCAATAAGATTGTTCCTATTCTTGGTATCTCAAAAGACATCAAATGTGGACTTACATGCTTTCCTTTATTGTGACTTGCAATTTTATTTATGCTACTTATGAGGGATTTTCACCAAGATGAGTGATTTCAAGGATTTTTATCTGTAGACTGACAGTATGTTTATTTCTGTGGATTCTATGCAATAGAAAATGTACTTTAATTTGCCACTGTATTTTTGCAGTGTGTGAAAGATATTCCATCCATGGTCTGGACATTGTGTCAATGACAAGAGTACTGCTAAAGTTATGATATGGACAACTGGCTTTCTCTGTTTTGTTTCAAACTCTTTTATCTTACAATCAGTTCTGACTTTTATTAACATTTCTAAATTTATTTTAAAAAGTGAGGCCATGATTCTCTCCATTTTCTTATTCTATATTACAGTTAAAAAGAATACCACCAAACTGCTCTCTCAGCAGGTACTTCTCAATTGCATTGTACTTTTCTGCTCTGCACTTATTCTCCCTTCTTTCAGGCATGCTTTTCTAATAGTTGCTAATCTAATGTTCCTGAGCTTTTGTTACTTGTCTCCCTTTTAAGTCTACGTATAGCTCTTCTTTTGCTGTTGCATCCAACCTCCCAGTGTACATCAGCCTAATTTCTGATCTCACCTCTTCAGTTTTGTTTCGTGACTTCTGCAACTTCCATCTGCTGTTCAGTTGTCACTTATGGCCTAGCTAATAGCTTTCCTAAGGTCAAATTACCTGTAGTTTGTCATTTTTCTTGTATCCGTTTTGAGCTTAATCATATGAAGAACCATTCCCTCAGCTTGCCAATGAGTGCTGTGTTCTCTTATGAACATTGTAGAGGATACCTATTCCTCAGATTTTTCATCTAAGAGTGTCTTTCTATGGAGTTATTTTTTTTCACATTCTGACATCAGTAGTTTCAAGTAAATTGTCTAGAATTTGTTTTCTATGGGCCTTCTCAAATACGTCTTTGCAGGGTCTTCACTTTGCATCTGCCTTGCAAGGAGGATCTCGGTTAGCTTTATTTACCAGTCTCATTACCTGTAGCATTTCCAGTAATTAAGTTCGTAGGCTGGTTGCAACAGGTGTCAGTCTGAATACAAAACATGCCACCCTTGCTTGTCTTGTACTAGACA
The DNA here is from genome assembly GCF_964034855.1 of Anser brachyrhynchus. NCBI lineage: Eukaryota > Metazoa > Chordata > Aves > Anseriformes > Anatidae > Anser > Anser brachyrhynchus. Next base: position 93,275,916 of record NC_137696.1, on the reverse strand, counting down.
GATTGCAGAGTTTTCCCACAGGGGAAAAAGTAAAGTAAACAGGATTTGATTAAGACTCTTTCAAAGCTTGTGCTAATAGAAGTTCAGCTAAGGAAGAAACTATTTCAGTCTTACCTCCCTATTTTAATAAAGGCATAGATCATTACTTACCTCACCATTCATGACATTATGCAAACAGTATGTAGCTGACAGACTGGACACATTTATCAGATAATTGTAATCAAAACATTTATTCTTGTGTCTTACTAATTTTTAAGTTGTGAAAATTTTATTTCTTTACAGCTTTTTATGTGACGCAATCAAAAGAAGGATATATTTTTAAATTTAATTTTCATAATGAATATAATAACAATTACTAAAAAATCTGTGAAGAACATTACTAACCACATTAAAATAAATCTATTTTAAGATTCTTAACTTTCTAGTATTTTATTTTCAAGTTCTTCATTCTAACTATGACTCTTGCATAGACTGGTGATTCTGAAGGATTAATTAGATCCACCAATTTCAGCTATTCCCTGTCAACATATACATTTTATACATATTATTTAATTTAGGAAAGATATAAAGCTACATACAATGTACCAGCGTTTGGGTTCCAGGAAGACTTTTGGGAAATTCAAGCATTCTATGGTTAGATGTTTTGTGTGATTAACAGATCATAATTGTCAGATTTTCATTACCCTTCAAGAATTTTCTATGGAAAATATGAAATGAAATTATCTGTACATTACAACAGACTAACACAAAAATCTTTGTTGCTCTTGGATTTCTTGAATGGCTCTTTGCACATAAAAAAATCAATAACTGTGAAGAAAAAATAATTTTACATTTATTTAACAAGACTATAACTCAGAAAATAATACTGCCAAGTAATTGATATATTGATTATATATAAACATTTCTGGCTGATCATTTCTTACTATTATAGCATCTTGTTATCACCTTTCAGAGTTCTCTTGAACACTTTTGTATGTGCTTCAAGAAGACTCCACCATCTGAATCCAATTTTGAACCAGGAGCTTGGGTGAGATGATGAAAACTAGAGATTAGGTATCTTTCTCTCCAGGTATAATATAAATCTCCCTATTTTGAACCTTTCTCTTTTTGAGTTGCTAAAATTGCATGTTTACTCTTGCCAAAACTTTGTTGGAAGAAGGAACTTGACATTTCTGCACATCATAACAAACATGGAGCTGTCATTTACAGACTAAGAAGGAAGGATGAACTCTTTTGCTAGTTTAGATAAACTGCAAGATCTGCACTGGGAAAATACACAGGGAATTCTAGATCTGAGAAGTCATGAGTGCATTGGCAGTATTACAAATCACACTTGCAAGCTCTTTTGAGTGCATATTCTCTCATTAAAGACACTGCAGACCCTCATTTGGCCCTTGTCAAGCAATCTCCATTGTTCCAGTCTTTAGTTTCCATCTGTCAAGTTCTTTCTCATAAATTATTATTCCTTTTAGGTTTATATGACTTAGTGCTAAATTCAGTCTCCCCTTTATTTTACCTTTCTATCAGTGTCTCCACATGCTCTCTCTTATTACTGTCCTCCACACCCACCTTTCTATAATTGGTCTTTTGCTCCTGATCTAATTTCTCCCTCCTGTTATCTTCATGTGGATATCATGAAGACACTATCTTCAAGGTACACAATTGGGGTGATTTATCTTCCTATAGTCTGCTAGAATATCCCCTGTTATTTGGCCATGGAGTTCAGGTGGTAAAATTTACGTAAGTGAGATCTGGGGAAAATATGCAAACAAAAGACTGTCTGAGGTCTTCTGTCCAAGACCTGTGATCTGTCTTCTGTTAATTAGTATCTGCATGTTCTGGTGCTGCTTAAGCAACTGTGACTCCAGTTATAAATGGAATTGCAAGCAACACTCATATTCATTAAAGGTGTCAATTTACCACAAGGATAATATCAAGTCCGGAGCAGGAAGGCCTGTAAGCAATGCTGATATAAAGAACACTGCAGAATTTTGAAACCTGGTTGTTTTAAATTCAGTGATAACATGGTTCAGAGAGGGAGCACAAGCTGCCTTTAGATTTTCCCTTATGAACGTTTGCAAACTGATTCTTAGTATTTGGTATTTGAAATCAGTAAAACCTAGGAAGTTACAAGGTATTTCCAGAATTACTATTTATTTATTTTTTCAGTTAGGTCAAGCAAAATTGTCTTGAAACTAAAAACTGAATTATACTCTTTCATAGTAACACCATCTTTTTAAAGTTTCAAGAGTTTGTGTTAGATTTACCCTCAAGGAAAACTCAAGTACCCTTTGCTTTTACTCAGTTTTTCCATCTGCTCTTTTAAGAGTAGTTTAGGTTACAAACCAAACAAGCTTTGTGGTCTGATTAATTCTTGTTTACTTTTGATCAGTCTAAAAACCCACCATGCTATTCAGAAGATTTAGCCAGTGAAAACCGCTTGCCAAAAGTAAATGTATGTATGTTGTTTGTCAAGTCACATTGACAAATTAACCTGTACTTACCTTATCTACTTAGTGGTGTCAGGGGCTCACATTCACATCTATTAACACAAATTAAAACCATAATTTACAAGTTATTTGTCAAAACAGTTGTGTGTGTTTGTATTAATTGACTGTGTTCGTCTGCCTAGCTTAAATATAGACATAAATCAAAGATACTTTACTCTCTTAAAGGAAAACTGTACATGACAATGCAAACAGAATACTTTTAGTGATACTCAGAGAAGAAATCATCTGCACTACTGAACAAGAGCCAGCAGCATGTAGGATACATGGCATTTCAAGAGAGAATTACTAACTGCTCCCATTTATGCACTAGTGTTGCCAGTTTCTCACACAGGCCATCCTAAAACAAACACACAGCTTCTTCCAGATGTCTTCCTTGTACACATAGCCCTGTCCAAGCACGTGTGAAAAGTGACACATTGAATCTCATTCACAAAAGGCCCTGCGCACTTGTACTGGAACACCTCACTGAACATTGCTTTTCATTTTTACTGCTCATTCTGCTCTCCAGGGAATCTTACTGTTATATTTCAGGCCTGGTTTATATCACTATAGTCATAATCAAAATTATTGCTTCAGTCTGAAAGTTTAAAGCATTTGTTAAACCTAGCTATTGGTGCATAACTGCATGAAGGCTGGATTCTTCATATCAAATTTCAAGTGCAGAATCTGCAAATCTATTTTAGTAAAGGTACTGAGGCCAATATACACAACACAAAATCTTTACGCTTACAGCTAACAGCAGTTTAGATCCTTTCTCCAACCAAAATCAGGAATAAAAGTATTTTTGGCTTTAGTAATCCATGGTGATCCAGGTTCCTAAATACCAAATGTACCGAATGTAATTCTTTTGGGGACCTAAATAGAAGGGGGAGAGAAAGAGAGAGTGCAAGAGAGAGATAACCTGCACTTTTTTTTTTTTTTTTATCAATTCCTAGCAAGGCAAGAGGCTAATATAAAGGGCACAGCAAGAAAATTAAGAGCAGAGCATTTAGTTCCTGACTTATACTGATCATGTTTAAGCTTTGGGAAACTTTGAGTCTCAGGTCATTTTTTGAATTCCCCTTTCCAAAGTGCACTGCTGGGAGGATAAATTGAAGTGATATTCAAGTGTATGCCCTGGACAGAACATTAGGTGCAAAGCACAATGTGATTTGAAGCTTAAAGACAAAATTACAATAGGTAATTTGATTTCTTCTGTTTCATTCTCATGTAACACATATAAAGACTGTACTACAGAAAAGTTTGACCAGGTAAACACTTCCAGGCAGATAAGAATTTCACAGCCTGTGAAATACTGGGAAAGTGTCTGTTGATCTAACATGTTTTTGGGTTTATATGTGTTCGTACAATGAGTTATAGATTCTCCTGGCCAATTCCTTTTTCTTAAACATTGTGTGCTACTTGGGGACCCAAGAACATTTTAAAATGAGAAGTGCCATTAACATCTCAGGAGAATTGCTTAAGGCACAGGCTGTGCTTTTTCAGAAAATGATCTTTGCCATGTCCATAGTAATATAGAGGTACCACTCCACTATTTCTATAGCATTTTTTAACAGCAGTCAACTGCTAATTACTGTTGAGTGAAAATGGTATTCACAGTATGTGACAAGCTGCATTTTTGCTTTCTCCATATAAAAGGTTTGTATTAGTTCACTCTTCCAAATTGATTTCCTTTGTATAAAAATAATATGTTTTGTTGCTTGTATGTACAAAAACAATTTATCAAGACCTGACAAAGTAAATCTATGTGTAGCTGAGACGTGTTCAATGATTCCAAATTAAAATCCTGGCTCCAAATGCTGTGCAGTTTGACAAAATGTCGGCAGATGTTCGTCTCTCATGTGTTTTATGAATGCTTCTCCATCTGAACCTTTACTAAAATTACTAGCTCTCACAGATCCCAAAACTAGCCATGACACAAACATTTGATGTTGTCTTTAGAGATAAACTCATAAATGCACTACATTACCACCTAATTAATCTTATTTTGTTTCAATAAATGCTATGAAGAAGTGTTCTTTCTCTTGAAAGAATCTCAAGAATTATTCATGTTTTCTTCCTATCCATGCAGCTATATTTATTAATGTTGAAATAACAGATATAAAGTGAGGGAAAACATAAAGGTAAGCTTTTCTTATATCTGTGATAAGAATATTGAACATAGGAAAACAATTACTATAATTAGAACACAAAGGAGACAATAAGTAAAAGAAAAAATGTGGTGTTTTTCCTTTTTTTTTCCCCCTTCTATTGTGTTTTGATTTTCATTTTACCAAGGACACAGCCAGTAGCAAGTGTGTCATCTGCAACATTATTTTGTTTTGTACAGCCATCCATTTGGCCTCTGAGGAAAAAGAAGATCAGCTAACAGTTCCATATTTGGATGAAGATTTTGTGATAACCTAGGTAGTCGTGGGAGTTTCCTAGCATTTTTTCAGTGAGTCTAAAAGCTGTATCCAGTTCCAGATTTCTAACCAAAGGAATAGGAGAATGATTTGGTGTTTTGCCATGGTTCTAAGGTGCAGACTGAATTGTGGAATTGAGTCAGCATCACATATAGCATGCATGGAATGAAAGTTATTGGAGTACTGTAAGTGTGCCACACAGATAACTAAAATTTAACCTCATTCTAGCCTACTTCATCATCACTCATTCAATGGTAAGCAGTGGGTCAGATTATTTTCTTTAATAGATTTAGTTGCTGAAATCATAAAACAGTGGTGAAGAGATTTCCTTTGTCATTAAGTCACTTCCTATGTTACTGCAGGTAATTGGATCACCTAATCCCTTTCAGAGACTGATGAAGTTGTGGGATAAGGCCTCTGTTCTACCTGTACTATCTCAGTCCTCAGTCCTACTGCAGCAGAAACAGAAATATAGTTAATGTATGACAAGAAGAATGAGATAAACATTACTTATTTCAGTTGGACTTAAAACAAGAGCCTAGTTCTGGGGTTCCTGGGGTTTGGGTGATTCCTTCTCTTCTATAAAATACAGTCTCATGCACATGTTTAAATTAAACTGTTACTTTGCTCTTGGTTGTTGCTCTGTAAGATGGCATTTTTAGCATCATCATGACTGGAACCCAGTGTCTTCCAGTACAAACACACTTGCTTTGCAAGTACAAATACTTTTTCCAGTTGCTAGGACTGCAAACACCATGTAGGAACTGAAAACTAAGGCACTTGAAGATGAACTGTGGCTAGGGCGATGAAAAGATTTGCTTTATTTCCTTTTTCCAAAGCTTCTTACCTTCTGCCCAAGAGTCCCTTTGTGGCCATTGTACACCAGATCTTACAGTCCTGAAAAGGTTGTGGAGATAAAACCTGAGTCAACACTTCCATTAACGAAGAACCTACAATAAGATGAAATATCACTACAAAATAAATGGCCATATAAAGAATAGGATGTGTTGCCTCTGACAAAAATCCATTCTGCCCTTTTCAGACATTCAGCTGCCAGTCCTTCATCTTTCTTGAATTAGCAAAATCACACGTAATCCTTCAGGAATGCAGGAGGCTCTCTTCCTTAGTTTTTTCTTCCACAGAGAGAGAATCTCATGGAAATGCTGGTGACTCTTACATTTGGAAGTTTGTTTTTCATTAAAGATAGCATATCTTAAAGATCCACCGTTTGATATAACAAGATTAAGTCCATACTAAGAAGTAATTCCTTGACTTTTATCATCAGAATGCTTTTGAAATTTTCTGGTTCAAATCTCACTTGATGTCTTTGGTATCACATGGATGGGATCATATGACCCCTCTGGGATCTCCTGTCTTCAGGAAATTGGTGTTTTAGCTCTGTGATTTCAACCAAAATCTAAGTTCTGAACTCCCTAATTCATGAGACCCGGCCAGTTAGAATTAAAAGGTCCTGGATAAGAGGGTATTGAGGCTTGAAGTAACAGACTTCATCTGATTTATAGCCAATTGCTTGGGGAAATTGATCCTAGTTGCTTGATGAATTCATCAATATACCAGTAAATAATGACAAGACTCTAAACATTTAGGAGAGAAAAAAATCAGTTTATCATCTTTGTCACACATGCTACTTTATGACTCTTCTTGCTTGTCTAAGCAAAATTATGTCTCCCCAAAATTCGTTAGACTTTTGACATGATGTACCTATGTAGTTCCTTTTTAACTCTACAGAAGTGATTAATTTAAAAAGATATTGAAGTGGGGATAATGCTGTCTTCACAGGATCTGTTGTATAAATTTTGATGCTATTGTTTTACCGCTACATAGCTCTAACCAGAAATCTGCTTAAACCACAAAAAAAGATGCTGAAAACCAGATTCTTCTACATGGTCAGATATAGTTATTTATACTCTTTTGTCTCTGATGTTTCCCATACCCTTATCCACATGAGATTTTTTTGTCTTTGTCTCAAATACGGCCCTTCAGGTAAACAAAGCTTTGCTGCTGTGGACTTAGACTGAGTTTCTTTATGAGTTTCTTTATGTCTATCTTACTCAAATACCCACAAACCTACTGTGCTCCTGAATTTCCATAGTGCTGCTCTGTGGCTTGTATGCAAGGGTTATTTTAGTTTAATATCTTTTTATTCAAAACATATTTTAGATGCCTGAGGTTACAGACTTACAAAGAGACAAAGCCTAACATTAAATATCTTAAAACCATTAAAAAAGAGATGGATAAGTATAGTAAGGCTCAAAGGAATATAATTTTACTGCGCTATTGCCTTCTTATTACTTATCCTGTCACAGTCACATAAAATAATGGTTATGAACAGTCACACCTAATACCTCCAAAACAAAATTTGTCTGATTTGTGCATCATTGAATGAGGAAATTCCAGCAGAACACATTGTGTCACCGACTTCAGGTACCAGCCTTGTTTTCAGTTCTGCTTTTTGTCATTATTTGATGACACTCAGTTCTAAATACCTCCACAAATGCATTCGAGAAGAATGTGGCCCTTTGGAGCTTAGTGGGGTGATTGTATGTTGTTTGTTCATTTGTTTTTTGTCTTTTGGGTCTCGAAACAGAGATACTAATAAAAGGATATATTGTTATAAACTTATACTACTAGTTTTTGGATAAAGTACACTTTCTGTGAAAGGCTTTCCCTTTCCTAATGCATTATTGTGTTTTTTAATGCTTATTTCATTTTGTGTTATGATATTTGTGTGATTCATAATGTAAATTTTTCTTTTTCATATTAACAATATCAGGTGAAACACTGAAAAGAAGAAAAGAAATAATTTTACACGATTTTCATCTCAGCAACTTTTATAAGCAAAGCCATCATCTTTTTTCTTATATATACAATACCAGTAACTACTCCTACATTAAAAAAAAAAAAAAAAAAAAGGCATAATCTTCAATAGGATAATGTTTGAGTTTCACTTAAACTTTTTACCTTCAAAATTACATAAACAATAAACATATCTAATCTTTTTCAGAGGCTGGCAAAAATTTGGAAATTCCTTCACCCCATTTGTTTCTGCCCCTTTTTCTTCAGGTATGTTGTTACTCAGTACTCTTTAGTGTAATATGAGATATATAATATGTGTAAGAGTAAAATACCGATGTGTATAGGAAGAACAGCAAACCAGCAAATGTTCTTTGCCCTCTGGAAGGTCTTATCAGATCCATAAAATGTCAGTTGGAGAAACACAATGACAAAAACATTTGCAAGTCACCCTTATGGGAAATATTTCTAGCTCCCAAATTATAAAATAAAAAGAAAGCTTTTTCAATATTGGATTCAGCATCAGAAAAGGAAAGATATACTCCCAAGCAATGGTCACTCTTAATTGTATCTTTAAAAAAATGCAGAACTCCTATGGAATTCAAAACTCTTTCATGAAAACTGTCATATCAGAAGAACGGAATAATAGTGGAAACAGAATACCCAGAGTAGACAGTGAAACACCACAATACTTTCAACTACACTTTTCAGCAAGGCCTATAGACCGAGGGGAAATTGGTCAACTTCCTGAAATGTCTGTTTTTTGAATGAGTCTTTCCTGTTGGCCTTGATTAAGATTGAAGTTGAGAGGAAATATGGCTTCCACAATCAGCAAAAATACGGTGAAAAGCGGTCTTGTATTTATTTTTTTTTTCAGATGCAGCCAGTACTATCACAAAGATGTCCCAGTGCCAGCTAGATATCTCTACACAAATAGAGAACTAAATCTTCCATAAAAGCCCAGTCAACACTGAGGGCACTCCTCAGTGGAAAAAGGTACAATATTCAAGTTGGTTACTGAGACACATCTTGAAGCAACAATATGTCATTGCTAATGCAAGGAATGGGTCTGAAATGAATAGGAAAGCATGAAAAGTTCACAGATCTATCATGCTACGTAATTTCGCTAGAAGAGCAGTTCACTTGTGTTCAGGCAGAATACAAAATCAAACTACAAATTTCAGTAGCACTGACCATGAAATATAGTGCATTTCATAAGTACCTTCTGAGGGAACTTCAAGATTTATTTAGTCTTTCAGAATACTGGGTGTATAAATTCATATATCTATTCATTTTATCCTCATTGGGAAAAGGAAGTCAAAAGTAATTAATTTTACTGAAGTGAGACACATTAATTTCAAACAATAGAAAAAAATATTTTAGGAATGACCTGAGATAATTAAATGGTGATGCGAAATATTTGCTTAACCTCCTTTGAGTCTGTTTCCTCTTAATCTTACCAGCAGACTGTGCACAGAATTTCAATCAGAAACCTATGTTCTTTAAGAGCTCAAAGAATATACAACAAATATGCAAATAACAGAAGTCAAAACTATATGTCTTGGTAGTGTTTTAATAAGGAATAATGATAATAATAATAAGGAAGAAACCATTACTGGTCTCTAGTGTTGTTTTCATTTGCAGTGCTCTGCAAAGGAGTTGACACAGTCAGGAAGCACTTACTAGTCAAAGCACAGAAGCAAGCAAACAATTTCACCAAATAAATGGGTAACTGAGTTACCTGTGGAATTTGGACCCTAGAAGCCAGACTTATGCACTTGCAATGTTCTTTGACTTTACTACTGATCTAGCAGCTATAAAATTTCTTGTGCATTATTTGGGCACGTTTTTTTCTGATTTAGCTTCTTAGGTTATGGAAGACACTACTACTGGACAGAACAGAATATTTAAAATAAAAATATCCCAGAGAAGATCAATGACAGACTTAGAAAAGGTAATATGGTCTGTAGGTCTGTAGAAAGAGATTAAGGTTGTGTGCAAGAGACTTCTAATCTTCAATAACATTTAAGACATTAAAAAGCCCTGACAGCAGTTTTTAATAAACAGAAGTCAAAGCCAATCTCTCTGTGATTTACACACTAAATGTTCAGCCATGCCCTACAAAACAATCCTGATATTTACTTTAGAGCACTTCTTGTCTCTCAGAGGTGATAAATTCATGATATACCCTTTTTCACCGGTGTCTGAAGATTGCCTCTCTGGTTAAACTCATTGTCTGACTCTTGCTCAGGAGAGCTTTATTTTATGGAATAAATGGTCAGGATATCTCTGCAGTCCATGTCTGCCTATCTGTCAACCAGATGTCTAAGAAGGCTGAAAAATTAGTTCTGATCATGACTTTGTCATCTACCATTGTGGTTATGGCAGCACTTGCTTTCTGCTCAATTTATTTTTATTTTATTTATTTATTTTAAAATCAATAAAGCATTTAAGAAATATTAGCTTCTTCTCAACCTAAGGAACTTCAATAATAGTCCACAGGGTCTAAAAGAAACATCTCTCTCCACTTTTATTAAAGTAGGACAACTCTTCAGTCAACTATGCAAGAGTTATTGGTCGTGGGTCACAGGGATCCTTAGTTTACCAAAGTGATTAGTGTACTGGGCAGTTGTTTGTCTAACTCTAAATGATGTTTAGGCTGGTGAAAACCTAGCATTCTGTTTTCTGTGATGGCCTGATTTGAAAAGCCAATGCACTTGAGGAAACTGAAAGAAGTTTGAGGAAGTTCTCTCTTGCATATTTTACTTATGCCATCTTCTCACTGACCTATTTTCCCGATACTCCAAATGCTATAGGGGACACTCTCTCCCCTCACAGTGTAAAAATGATGAGTAGAGTTGTTTTCCTCCTCTAAGAAAATCCTGTAATATCTCAAATAATAAAAGTGATGTAACCCTTTACATGGCATGCTGCACATTCACTGGAGGCTCATTCAATGCTGCACAACTTGGTGTTCCCAGCACCTAAAGGGGATAAGATCATTTTATTATTGTCTTTCTTCATTATGTTAGCTCTAACAAACAACAGTTTAAATGATACTTTACAGAACCTGAATGTCTTTCTTACTGATATCATAATAGATCAGTACCTCATGGTATGAAACAACACAGAATAGTGGTGTAATGGAGCTTCAGAGAAGGGAGAAGGGTCTGGCTGAGATGAAGTTAACTTTTCCAACAGCAGCCCATATAGTGCTATGCCTTTCATTTGTATCTAGAATAGTGTTGATATTGCACCAGTGTTTTTACTGTTGGTGAGGAGTGCTGGTACAGCATCAAGGCTAGCGCTCCAACTCCTCAAAAAGGCTGGGGGTGGGCAAAAGGTGGAGAGAGGACATCACCAGGACAGCTCTCTTAAATCAACCAAAGGGATATTCCATAACATTTGACTTCACACTCATCAATAAAATCTGAGGGGAAGAAGGAGAAGGGAGTACTCTTTTTATGAAAGCATTTGTCTTCCCAAACAACCACTACATGCATGAGGCTCTGCTTCCCAAGAGGTGGCTGAACATCTCTTGATGATGGGAACTAGAGAATTTTTTTTCTCCTTCTGCTTCCATGCAGACTTTGATTTTTTTAATTTCATTACACTGCCTCTATCTCCAACCCACTAATTATTTTTTTTTCTTTTTCCTCCTTCTCATTTTCTCTCCTCTCTCCTCCCCTCCTCATCCTGCTGAGGAGTGAAAGTGAAAGAGTGGCTGTGTCATACTTAGCTGCCTATCAATGTTAAACCACAACTGAAAGGAATGGTGAAGAGAGATGAAGTAGCTATGAAAGGGAAGAAAATCGTCAGTGAGATGGGAAGAGCATTGGTCAAAAAGACAACACTCGTGCTATAGCAACTGTAGACGTGAAGTAACTTTTACACAAGCTAGCATCAAACTAATTGGATTACATTCCACTTATGGTCCAAACAGTAATAGTGAGCATGCTGTGAGTTAGTTTATCTTTTTCATACACTGGTTTAACTGACTTATTGTAAGTATGCTGTTACTGTAGCTAGCCTCCAGTATTTACCTCAGCTTTGTCAGTGCAAAACTTGTATATCTTTATATTATATACACTAAAGAAGACATAAAGCTGAAAAATCCATTTGAATGGGAGAGCTGAGTCAATGTTTCAGATTTAAAAAAAATCAAAAAAAAATAAATATTAAGTAAGGTCATCACTTGAAAATGATGATTTCAACAAGCAGTGTAGAAAATTCTTGGGACAAGAACAGTGAGAGACAGGAGGCAAAAGCATTCAGGAAATACTCATGGAAGAGAGTATTGGATAATAATGTCAAATGAAGAGACACTGAACACAAGAAGAACAGAGGAGTCAGGACGATTTTAAATTGTACCAATAAGAAATAAGCAACACAATACTTCCACCAATATAGCATTCAAGAGTTAGAGAATGAAGACAAAAGGCCTTCTTCATAGGAGGTAGCTTCATGGGCATGATCAAAGTGTGATACTGTTCTTTTTTCTAGTACAAGAAGACCTGAATCTGATGTTATTCACATAGTCACAAAAATCCATGTCTTCATATTTTACTATTTAATTATCACTTCTGGATTTTCTAATGACTGAAAAAAAGAGAACTTCAGTTGCACCACCTGGTTTTCAATGAAATGAGGTTGTGAAACTGTTTTCCCCATGAAGTTTGCCAGAAGCACAGAAAATTCTAAGGATTTTCCCAGTATCTTACAGACAACAAAATATGTATTTCATGTTTTAGTGTAAGGTCCAAGTTCATGGAATTTTTTGAAGACATATAAGAAACTCATTTTGCCCCAGGTGTTTTTGTTTTCCAGCCTGTTTTGATCTATTCCTAAATTTTGATTTACTAACAATACAGTGCATAAGCATGTGATATAGTTTCATTGAAATACTGTGAAAATTAGCAAAAATTGTCTTTAATTAGGCAAAGCTCTTTTAGCTTCAGTCACTGGGCCGGTCTTCATATTGTGAATACGTAAACTGCAAGTAAAATAAGCATTGAATTGTAACATACCAGTTAGCTGTACATGATAATCCTTTCATTTTACATTTCAAATCGTAATCCATTAATTTCCTAGAACACAGCAATGAAAAAGAAAAAATAGCTGAACTGCTTCTATAAACATTTTTGCTCATGAAGATGCAAAAGTAAATGCATAGTTAAGAAACAGATCTAGGAATCAAAAGCTCTTGTCCTCATTTCTAGCTACGACATGTCTCCTTCCTAACTCTAGTAACTTTCCTGTTTCTCAGTTTTCCTGCTTACTACCTGTGATCATAATTTGTTCACGTCATTTATGAGAGTCATAACAGCGACAGGGAGACATCTCCATGACATTCAGAAGTGAGAACAAGGAGACTGCAGTGGCTGCTGACCCCCAAGCAGGAGCAGACATTGGTGAAGAGAAAGAGATACAGCTTTATGCTGGAATGTCATTGTTCATCTCAAAACATAATCAAAATGTTTATACATCCACTTGCTGTATAAAAACTCCCCAGGTGAAAATCCTCTGGTGACCTTCAATGACAAGACCAACATATATAAATTCACAGAGTATATATGTTCCTGCCTTTTTCCCCAGTGTCCAGACACTAGACATGGCACTGTGAGATTACTGACTAGGGACAGGTTTCCCTCCAATGTAGTCAGGAAACAAGTGGGGCATATAACAGAGAGAGGAACTGGACGTCAAACCTCAGTCCTACAATTCACATAGTGCTATTGGAACAAGAAAGAATAAGCTATAATTCTCTTACTACTCTCAGAGACTTGGGAAGCTGCCATTTTATCTGGCACGTAAGCAAATGCAAAAGCTGAAACAAACAAACAAAAAGATAAATGCAGCTGATGAAAGCTTCTGCTCTCATTTACTTGAAATTTTCATTTACTTGAGCAACCTAGCATTCTTCACTGAGTGGAATAATTCCTGGCTTATCCAAGTTAAAGGAGAGAAGAACTGGGCCTCATGAGACTAGCTGGAAATGTTTCATGGATCTATATTTCTAAAAGGTACATATTCAAAATAAACAGCTCCAGATGCTTCTTGATACCAAGGAAAGTTAAACTGTGATCATTTGTTTAATTTGGTTCACTCAACCAAAAAGAAAATAGAGGATTAGTCCTTCAATCACAGTCTTAGTCATCGTTGTTTGTCATACGCATCCAAAAATACAAGCAAAAAGATCAGAAAATAAAGAAAAACAATTCCAAAGACAGAAAACAGATTCATTCAAACTGTGGTCATAGCACAGTTCTATGGTATCTAAGTTTCTTGTTTTCTTTTTCATAATTTCAGCAGATGTTTCCAGTAAGGAACAGATTGGTTGATGGTTTGTTTGTAGAAAACTATCAGTCTTGTAATGCTCTCTTAAGCAATAGGGAAAGTTACAGTTAATAAAGGAAATGAATACAAGCATCTTAAGCCCTCTTGCTTTACTGAAGTTATCCAGCCTCATGGAGGAAGGGAAGGGAAGGGAAGGGAAGGGAAGGGAAGGGAAGGGAAGGGAAGGGAAGGGAAGGGAAGGGAAGGGAAGGGAAGGGAAGGGAAGGGAAGGGAAGGGAAGGGAAGGGAAGGGAAGGGAAGGGAAGGGAAGGGAAGGGAAGGGAAGGGAAGGGAAGGGAAGGGAAGGGAAGGGAAGGGAAGGGAAGGGAAGGGAAGGGAAGGGAAGGGAAGGGAAGGGAAGGGAAGGGAAGGGAAGGGAAGGGAAGGGAAGGGAAGGGAAGGGAAGGGAAGGGAAGGGAAGGGAAGGGAAGGGAAGGGAAGGGAAGGGAAGGGAAGGGAAGGGAAGGGAAGGGAAGGGAAGGGAAGGGAAGGGAAGGGAAGGGAAGGGAAGGGAAGGGAAGGGAAGGGAAGGGAGAATGAGTCAAACACTTTCAGCTATTTATATTCTTAACATATAAAACAGCATTTATGCACTTGGGGTTGGAAAGCTATTGCTGGACTATATTCTTTCATTTTGATCTAATTATGCTGAGCTATCACTTCCTACAGAATTGAAAATTAAAACCCCTCACAAGCAGAAAATTTCAAAAATCTAAATTTCAAAAATCCATTTTTTTTTTGTGGCCTGTCTTGAAATATTTTCCTCCATTTGTTATATCAAGATCAAAGACTTTAATAAAATTACATGCTGGACATTAAAGAAGAAAAATGTGTTCAAGAGACAAAAACAGCTTGTGTTTACTAGCTATATGTTTACTTTTGTGTAAAAAAGTCCATTTCAGCTGCTAAATAGCTCTCCTAAAAGTATGTCATGTGATATAACATGAGTAATATGTATATTTTCTCATGAGCTAATAATGAACTGAACAGTCCTTGATAGTTCTTTCTGATACTTATTTTAGAAGTTCTTTTCTTTTTTTTTTTATAAGAGATTTATATGCATGCAATCATCAGCAATCAATGTACAAATCTATTGAGCGATAAATTCCAATATACTTCCAATATGTTAAAGCTTAATGCCAGCAAGAAGATTCTTTGTTATTAGGTGTCTGAAAACCAGGACTGTAAGGCAAAATGTCTTCCAGAAGAGGACTTCCAGACTGGAAGGCAAAATGCCAAGATGAAAAGCAAGTCTACACTGATTCATAACATAGTTCCCTTCTATGTCATTCCAACTCCCACTCCTCCTCGCTGGTGTGCTAACATCTCTCCAGAAGGGAATACAATCTTAAAATCCACCATAAAACAGCTTGTAGACAAATATCTGCATTTTGCATGATATTTGATCACATTCCATTAGTACCATGTTAATTACCCTTAGAGTTCCAGTGTTAAAATATCTCACACAGACAATCAAGATAAGTACACACATGCAAGAAAGCTCAGGACCATCGTTAAAGGAGCAGATTTCAGACTAAGTATTTGTACAAAATATAAAAACAAAGCCACTTAGAATTTTGGACAATATTTCCATATAAATTAAGTAAAAAATAGTGGAGTCAGTTCTAGAAAACAGCTAGAATGTCTCAGCTCATTTCTGCAGTAACACACTCTTCCACGTTACTGTTTCCCCTTTCTTCTCTCTCCCCCTACCCTGGAGAGGTCCTGGGACTTTTTATCACACACAACAATCAAGGACCAGTAAGCCCCACTTTGGGTCTCCATTTAAAATGAAGATGTGTGTGGAGACATATACTGAACAGGGAATTAAGATTGTTTTTCCTGGACTGTAGATTAACTGGCGGCATTGCCACCAGTAGCATCTGACAAAAGTCATCACAGCAGGCCATGAGGTAGTCTGGGAGGGGTTTTACCCACTGATTCTTGACCTTGTGGGACACACCTGTGGGACTGGAGACTCTTATACTGGCATACGTGGAAAGAAACAGTTAGACAAAGCAGCAGCAAAATGGATTTGTCAGAGGGTTTTTGACTGTGCTAGAAGCCTGAAAAGCCACCGCCTGCAGCAGCAGCTGCTGCCAAGAGACAGATTGAAGTGCATATGATAGTCTAAGAATAGCAGCAGCATTTGTTTCCCTTCCAAATCCCCCACCTCAACTCCACCACTTACCCTTCTCCCTCACCCCCCAGACAGGAGCTCCCCAGTCCAAACATGGTGGCAGAATTTAAGTTTTGCTTCCAGTGATGAAAGGCTTTGAATTGCTCTGCTGGCAAGGCAGATTTGTGGGGGACTGCCTAGCAAATACAAGCCAAATGATGCTATCTATCTTACTGCATTTGCCAAACTTAACATGAAAGCTAAAAAAATTCTTTTTGAGGAGATTTATTGCAATAATATTACCACACTGAGTTTTGGTTGGGATATGACATTTTAAACTGTAAAAGGGTTCTAAACACTATAAAATTGTGGTAATAATGGAAACAATGAAGACTACAATAATACACAAATTCTCCTTCGAATTATTTCTTAAATGGTCTCAGAGTTCAGCCATAGTGACCCTGCTTGGGTAAGTCATTCCAGGCAGAGCACCTGTAAAGTATTTGACTTTCTGGTGTCCGTTTCAAATTTATTTTTATTTTGTGATAGACTGAACTAGTGTCTGTTCAGATCAAAATAGCAAACAGAGTAGGTTTTACCTATATATGGACTTACACTTCTGACAGCTTAATCCTCTATAGATCTGGGTTTGTTTTTCTTTGCTTGTTTGTTTAGTTGATTGGTTTTTGTGTTTTGTTGTTGTTGTCATTGTTCATTTTGATTTGTTTTGTGTGTGTGCGTGTGTGTGTATGTGTGTGTTTTGGTTTGGTTTGTGTTTTTTTTGAACTGGCTTACTTTGGAGGTCTGAGAATAGGTAACCTATTGGGAATCAGGAAACAATCATCTAAAATTGTAATGGGAAGCACTCTTTTAAGATATTTTTTTCCGAACTGACAAAAACTAAATTAACATTTAATTATTATTTTTTCCTCCTTTAAAAATGTATCCAAGTGCATACATTTCTATTGTATGTTCCTGTATGTTGAGTATCATTGATTGTACAATAGTTAAAATGACAGTATTGTTTTATCTCTGCATAAACCAAAATGATCATTTCTTTCACTTTATTTTATATAAAATAGAAAATGAATTAAAAAGAATATTCAAAGATGTTATAGTTGCAAATGTGAACATCAAAAGTTGAAAAAGCCAGTTATTTTTTCTCAATCAAGTTTAACTTACACCTGTCATATATGTATGCAGCGTCATCTGTCAAGACTCTATAAATGAGAACATATCCACAGCCTCCTAAGAACTTTGCTTCAATAAATTTGTGAAATGAAACCAGCAAGGTCAGGAAGACACTGGGAAGAAGGAAGCAATGGAAGGAAGCCATTACCTCATCTTCTGAAGGTTAGCACAGGGCCAGTGTTGACCTGAAACTGGTGGCTGTGGTTGAGGCAAAAGGTTTCCTGACTCACAGTGTCCCTCCACAGTTTTCATTAGACTTTGTCTCCTTTGTGAATTGCCTGTTATATTCTAAGAGCTGATTCTCTAAAGTAGGATGTGTCCTGCAAGGTGAGCACATCTTACATTGTCACTGGCTTATTCTGGATATACATGCGGGTGTGAAAGCAAACTTCTTACAGACAGCTCCTTTGTCTGTTAATGGAACACATATTCTCCTAGAAAAATGTCTCAAGTGACAGTGCAGTTAGAAGCTTTGGTTCTTCATATGACATACACCTTTCCTGAATCTGCTTGTTGCATGAAGAAAAATTATACTGACATGCTGAAAAATTTTAAATCACAATTCAGATATTAGTATAATTCTTAAAAATACAGAACAATGAGATATACTAGATTCCATGATGTTCCAGAATATGTTTCCATCTTTCTAGTCTTTAGAGAAGAAAGAGAGCTCCCAGTAAACAGATCCCAACCTCTCCCATGAATTGATGCAGAGCTCCAGAACTGAACTAGTGGTTGGTTTTAGCAAACGTATTTTATCATCCACAGTTCATCTTTTTCCCTAGGCTATAGCTTTTACAATTTTTGTCTGACACCTGCTTCTAACTTAATCATTTAGTATCCAGCATTTTTCCCATGTAACCATATACTCTGTTTATTTTTCCAAACTTTTATCCAAACAGTTTAAATTGCTTTCAGGTTTTCAGTCTATACTTTCAGAGCTGTGATTTTTTTTTTTTTCAGCTGAAATAAGAAATGCCAAGCAAATAATTTTCTCCTTCCCTCCACTTCTCTGCTCCAGGCTAGAAATGGAAGCACAAAGCAGGTCTTACTATAAACTCCTACCCCAGATTTAGATCATAGATTCATAGAATTGTTTGGACTGGAAGGGACTTTAAAGAACAGCTAGTTCTAACACCCCTGCCAAGGGCAGAGACACCTCCCACTACACCAGGTTGCTCAAAGCCCCATCCGATCTGGTCTAGAACAATTCCAGGGGTGGGGCATCCATGGGTCTTGAGCAATCAGTGTCTCACCACCCTCTGAGTAAAGAATTTCTTCTTTATATCTAATCTAAATCTACCCTCTCTTAGTTTAAAGCCATTCCCCTTGTCCTATCATTACACTCCCTGACAGAGAGTTCTTCTCCATCTTTCCTGTAGGCCTGCCTTTAGGTACTGGAAGGCCTCTATAAGGTCTCCTCAGAGCCTTCTCTTCTCAAGACTGAACAACCCCAGCTCTCTCAGCCTGTCTTCATAAGAGAGGTGTTCTAGCCCTCTAACCATTCTCATGGACCTCCTCTGGAATTGCTCCAAGAGGTCCACATCCTTCCCAGGGTGTTGAGGGTCCCAGTGCCAAACACAGTACTACAGGTGGGTTCTCAACAGAACAGAGTAGAAGGGGAGAATCACCTCCCTCGACCTGCTAGCTACATTTCTTTTGATGCTGACACGCCACCCAGCTCAGCTCCTTCCATTATGGTTTAACAATTTAAGTAAGCCTTTTTGGATTACTGATGACTAAGACCACCATTGAAGAAAGAAAGAGCTTTTGAATCTTTTGTTTGTTTGATGCAAAGCCTAGCACTCAGCTAACTTATGGGCTACCTTTATTATGAGATCATTTGCACACCCCAGCTGGCAACTGTCCTTTCATCTGGGTGTCACTTTTCTCCAAGAAGGATAGGTTGTTGCCACTGCTGAGTAGAGCTCCTATCCCATAAATGTTTTATGTTCTCACAGGACTCATGATTTTTTTCCACATGCTGCAGACTAGGTGCCAGAAATATAGTACTGAAGGTAGAACTTACTCTCAGAAGAACCTTTGCTTTACTAATTTGATTGCAGTCTTGGATGAAGTTTATTGTGGGGATAAAACTATTCAGAGAGTTGTATACATTTTTCTTCTTGGGCTTAGGAAGACTGGAGTTTGAAAGGCTGCCGTACAACTTCCCGCCATTGCTAACATGCCAGAAGCAGCTGTAGGATCTCTTAATGAAAAAATAAATTGACTGCTCTCTAAAGCTCAAATGGATATCCTTTGACCATTGCTTCCATGTCACCAGTAACCATAACTGATTTTTTCTTTTTGTTAGTTTTTTCTATTCTTTCCTCACCTGTATCAAACATGGAACACAATCCAGAGTTTTCCTAAGAAGCTTCCAGTCTAGCCATTTTTCTATAAAATCTGGCTGTAATTTATTTATTCCTCTCCAAAGGCCTCATTTCCTCTCTTTTCCCACTACTGCATTGTGCAAAAGATGATGTAACAAGTCTATTCTTAACCTCAGCTATGTCTGTGACACAGTTCTTTTTTTATGCTAGGGGATTTAGCTACATATGTGTGATTTTTCCAGACAGAAGTCTATTTCTTTTCCTTCTTCTGCCCCTCAGTATTTTCTCAGTAATTAGGAATGTGACCTAAATGACATTTATTTTTTTCTTGTCCTTGCTGAACAGTTGCCACATTAAATTATTTGCTATTATAGATATTACAGTAAGCCTCAGGAGCTCACTGAAAAAGTCTCCACAGTGCATGTGTTGTGTACAAATGCAGTTTGTTCTGTAGCAAGCACGAATAGATGGGGGAGACAAAGGGCAGAGTTGGAGAGAACAGGCAGCAGAATGAGCCCAGTGATGGTATGCCATCAGCTGCATTAGCCCAGAGTTACTCCTTCTCCTTATTAACTCCATATATGTCTTCATTTGAAGGGGGATTAGCTACCAAGAAAAGGGAAAACCAGACAAAGCAAAGGCAAGGCAAAGCAAGGCAAGGCAAAGAAGAGTGCCATACATTCTTCGAATGTATGTTGGGGAATTCATCCCAGGGAATCTGATGAAATTCACTGCAGTTTTACAAAATTACTGTAATTTTTAAAGTGAAATACTGTTTTGGCTAGTTTAACTTTTTTGGTTTCAAAACCAATTTTGTAACCAAGTCAAATAGAAGTTTTCTGCAACTAAAAATGAATAAGTAAATAACAAAAATAAATAACTTAAAAATAAATAACTTAAAAATAAATCAATAAATAAAGCAACAATGGCAGCTGAGCAATCAGAAGTGATTCTCACTCTAAACATTACATTTCCAACTATATTTCTATAATGTGCCTATTCCAAAGACAAATATACATAGAATCCAAAATAACATGGCTATGCTTTTGCCACAAGTTAGCCAATTAATAAAAATGAAAAAATAAACAAGAACAGGGCATGGGACTGAAGAAGAAACAGAGAAATACATTTTCTAATTTACATATGCATTTGAAAACAAAATTCTTCAATATTAAGCCACCTTTTCTGTTAGGTTTTCAGTGCATGAATCCTCCTTTCTCCACAACTTTTTACGGGTTGAGGTAAAGCTGACCGGTCTGCAGTTACTGATATCTCCTTCTCTGTGGATGATTCACCCCTCTTGGAAGATGAGTGCAATGTTTGTTTGTCTTGCCTTGTGCAGGGACAATGGAGATCAGCCTTGCCGTGGCCTCTGCCAGTTCACCATGCTGCACCCCACCTGGTTCCATGGACTTAAGTCTATGCTTGGTTTACTGAAGATACACCAAGCACTCTCCCTCTTTGCCACAGGCAGTACCCCTCTCCCCACAAAATTTTCTGCCAGGTATACAGACCTGGGAAGCCTAAGAGTATCTACACTGTTATTCATTCCTGTAGCAGTGTTACATTTCAGTGGCAGAGCAAACTTTTTTAAGTAACACATCTTCCTTTCTGAAGGTATCTTCCGTACGACTCCTTCTTCCCTTTGTCCACTATATATCTTCTCTGACTCCTAATGTGTCTTTGGACAATAGAAATTTTCCTGATCATCCTGTCAAAGGAGCTAGTCTGTTTTGGTTGTGATATTGAACATCACCTTCAGTGTCAGTAACTGAAAATCTATTCAAAACATAATATATATCTCACAATGGGGATTTCTCAAGTGTCATTCATTGCTAGGCAATCTCTTATTTTGAACGTTATATTCTGTCCTATTCAAATTAATATTATAGCAGTTAAACATAATATTTTAATCCTCTAAATAATAATTTGCCTATTCATTTAAGAAGGTATTTTTTAGTTCTTTTCAGAATTTAAAAAAAAAAAAGTAGTTTGGTATATAAAAGCAAGCAAAAAAAAAAGCTTGTTTAGTTAACCAATAGAGAAATTAAATAGAATGTTTTATTACAGAAAATCATGGTGAAAAACTACCTGTAACTCAGCAGAAAAATTATTCCCAAAGAGGTAATAAGGTAATAAATGTCATAGAAAATAAATCAAGCTCTTCTCTCTTTTCTCACCTCCTTTACATCATACATGGATTTCACATGCTATTGCATGTACCTGCAATATCTGTATGAAAAATTAAATTAAACTAATGACACCCTATGCAGTAATAACACTAGACTTCTCTTTGCAGTACTCCATTTAAAAAATAAATAAAATAAAATAAAATAAAATAAAAAACAAAATAAAATAAAATTAAAAATAAAAATAAAAATAAAAAATAAAATAAAATAAAATAAAATAAAATAAAATAAAATAAAATAAAATAAAATAAAATAAAATAAAATAAAATAAAATAAAATAAAATAAAATAAAATAAATAAAAATCTTCTTTACAGACAACTGGATCCGGACTGGAAGTGGAATGCACTTTTGTTTGTGTCCATGATTATGTCAAACTGTCC
The DNA here is from genome assembly GCF_964034855.1 of Anser brachyrhynchus. Lineage (NCBI taxonomy): Eukaryota > Metazoa > Chordata > Aves > Anseriformes > Anatidae > Anser > Anser brachyrhynchus. Next base: position 93,253,638 of record NC_137696.1, on the reverse strand, counting down.
ATTCTGAAAGAGTGAAGACAGCTTACTAAAACAATTATGCAGGTCTTAAGATATCATTTTATCTTTTCTCCTTCCCTCTTCTAATTTTCATCCTTTATGGATGAAATATATATGGTCATTCGTATTGGACAATGTTCCAGGATGAACTAATAGTGTCATGTAAATTTTATACTGAAAACAGTTTTGTTGTTTTAAACTCTCTGTACTTTCTAAGATAGGAAAAGTGAGCTTTTACAAGTCTGTCAGTTTAGGAGCTCTCTACGGTAAACTTTTTGGATTATCTGTCTGACATCTACCAAGTCATCTTCCAAATTTGAAAATGAACTCTGTTACCTCCTGGACTAGAAACTGTGTAGGAAGTTGATGGAGTAGCCCTCTGGTATTTTCAGAAATCCCTTCTGTTTCTTGAGTAATAGAAAAAAGAGGCAATATGTACTACAAATAAAAAGCTGTTCTATGTGAGTGGAGAGAGAAATGTGTATTTTGGGTATGGTGTTATTAATAGTCATAAAAAGATCACTCTACGAATTTGATTATCCTTTACTCTGCAGCAAAGGGCAGCCAGAAAGATTTTGCAGTTACCTTAGAAGAGCAGTATAATAGTGTTGTATTTAAAGAATATACATTAATCTATGTCCATGAAATCTGTGACCCTATAATCCTCTAAGTGTAGGAAGAAGTCATCCATCTTTGTAGCAATGCTAGGCTTATAGACAGTCACCATGAAGAGTGGCATGAAGATGCCCATGTGTAAGAAGAACTACAGAGCAGGTAGAACTGCAAAATGACAAGATGAATCCTATTTCATGACTATTGCGAATTATCATGTAATTTGCATTTAGAGAAAGGCAATGGCAAAAAGAGCTGGAGGAAGGCTGGTAAAGAGGAAGTAGCAGTTCACATCAATGATGTTGCAGCCACAGAGGAGTCTGAACACTGCACAATGAAATTTTATGGACTGCAGTTCTGGTCAATGAAACTAAAGGTACCTTTCTGTTACAGGCTTAATCTTACATGCACATTGCAATCTGCTCCTTCACCCACTGTTGAGATGGAGTAGGAAGAAAACTAGTGTTGCCAAGAGTGACTTCAGCTCAAGGGGTCTTTGTTGGACAAGTTGAGTAGTCAAGAGTAGAGAGCATGATGTAACTCAGTATTTGGACACAATTCCTACTGGCAGAGATGTGGCAATGACTTGCCTAAAAAAAAAAAAAAAGATGCCAGTGATTTCAATCGTTAGATTTCTGTTATGAGAACAGAACGCAGCACTTGCCTATTAATAGCATACATGAACCTTGAAGCAGTCAGTTTTACCAAATTTGAAGCAACTGATGATAACTGACGAAGCACATGTGTTTAATGCGGAGTCTTTTAATAAAAGCCAGGAATTGTTCATGAATATCCTATTGGGTGCCCCGTAAACCACAATTCCAAAGACATGAAAAAAAGGTTATTTTGGGTAGGAGTCCAACCTACTAAAAAAGAGATGTCAAAGCCCTGCTGGAACAGAAGGAAAGTTAATATTAAGAGGAATGGACTACAGGTACATGTCCATCTAGATGACTCTGGCAAAAATATGAATTACAATGCAGAAATGGCCAATAGACATTTATGTGCTGTATGTGGATAGAAGCATAAGGATGTATGTATCCCAGATGCTGTTTCTGCTGTAATAGCAAGTTTACCATGTGTAACAATGAAAGATATAAAGGAACATCTGTTGAAATTAAACATTTGCAAATCAACAGGCCCAGATAACTGACACCCAAGAGCCCTAAGAAAACCATCTGGGAGCTTTCAGAACAACTCATGTGATATTTAACAAGTCCTGGGAAACTGAAGAAATTCCAAATGATTGGATAACTATAAATGTGGTTCCAACATTTAAACAGGATAAAATGAATAATCCTGCGAAGTACAAATAAATTAGCCTGACTTATAGGAAAGCTAAAACAAATAAATTTAAAGAGATTCATATATATATATATATATAAAGATAAAAACTGGATTTTAAATAAGTCACCCTTGTTCACAGACAAAAGTTTTGTAACAAATAATGCGTGGTCTATATTGACAACAATACAAATCTGGTTTCCAACAGCAATAGCACTGATAAAGTATATTTGGAAGATAGCACATTCTGATTTTTACATTCAGTAGTTGATTATTACTATATGATATTTTCAATATTGTACTATATGCTAATAGCACAGCAAAAATAAATAACTTGAAAGCTATCTTTTTGAAAGATCTCAACATAAAAATTTACAAAGCCAATATATGAATGATAAAGGATTCACTAATGAGAAAACTTCTTGAGCTAATGCTAGCAAGTATATTTATTTTATCAAATATTTCTGGTAAAAAAAAGAAAGAGAGAGAAATGCATGAAAGTAAGCAATTAGGACAAGTAACTGACACAAAGCATTCTAGATAGTTTTCTGAAATTGTTAGAATTCAACCAGACATGTTCAATGCAACCTAAGGAAAAGTATTGGTTCTGGGAACACACCATGTGAGCTACGCAGCAGGGTGCATTGCTTTCAGAATAGAGAGCAATGCCAAATAGAAGATGGATGTATGGGACTGTCTCAGGGAAAACTGCTCAGTTCACCTAGTTGAAACAAATTAGGATGGAAGGGGTTTATTGGTTTGCTAATGACACATAACTAATCAGTCATCAGTGAACTGTATTTTTGATATCAGTATCAGCCATACAGCATTAACCATCAGAGCCTTCTGTGGAGATGCGGGTGCTCCAGCTGTGCCTGCACTCCACTAAGGAAGGTTCTGGGCACACAGACACACCTGCACCACAAGGAGGGGTGCCCTCCTGCCACCCCCACACTGTGGGCCACTGGATAGATGCAGACTACTTCTGAGCCCCATGGAGAACTTCTGGTCCTGTCCCAGGCAGGGCTGGGTATGACGTGGAGTGACAACTGGAAGTGCCTAACCAGTGTCACTGCTCCTCCTCCCACTCCAATGCCTCTCCCCCAACCCCATTACGGACTTTCTTGCTTACCTTATTCTGCTTCTCAAGCTGATGCCTACATTTTTTCCGAAGCCTCTTTGTAGGATTCTGTTGAATTGGCTTATTTTCGTCTTGCTCTTTAACATGATCAGTGTGGGGAAAACACTCAGATTTGGGTGCCCCTTCACACACTGTTACACTCTCATCCTTACTTAACCAGGCATTGTTATCTGACCATTTTCTCCAGGATTTTGCTGGAGATTTCAACACTGCCATAAAAATGTTCTGGAATTATAGAAGACCTTTTGCCCTGTGTGCTTGATGTAGCCTGACAGCAGGTGTGGGATTAAACACTGGGAGGGTGGTCCAAGGATGATAGCGGATTGACCTTTGGTTAGGATTCTTAAGGCACAATAAGATTAATGTTTTAAAAGACATGGTTTGTTTCCTGCCTCAATCAGGTGAAGTCAGAGCTGAGAAGGTGGGTTAGGACAGCCTTTTTGATGCCTTAGAATACAATGTTTGTGGCTTTATAGCCCAATGATACTTACTCCTAAATCTTTAGGTTCAGAAGGTTAGCAGTAATTGCATAAGATGACTTAAAACTGAGGTCAATTTTGATCAGACCATTTTATCTTTCTCTACAGCATCAGGCATTGATCACAGAGTGCTAAGCTTATAACTGAAAGCATCAGCATTGTGAGAAAGGCAGATTGGTGCTCAACTGTACACACAGAAGCCTCCCTGGTGCCTTATTAAAGTATGCTGAACAAAATTTATACTGGTCACTGGTTCTGTCTTTTGGAAGGAGGGGTTTTGTTTGCTTGGTTGGTTGATGTTTGTTTGTATGTGCATATGTTTTCTTGTTTGTTTCCCAGAACAAATAAGCTTTTCCCTCCTTCTGTAACATGACTTGCAGTTCAGTGATCATCTGGAATCTCATAACTGACTTGCTTACACCATTTATATAGGTCTCAACCATTTTGCCACCACTGAGGAAAGATTAATCTCTTCAGTTTTCTGTTACTGTTTTTAGAAGTTTTTCATAGGCAGTGGTTCATTTGGGTGACATTAACAGGTCTATGAAACACGGATTAAATTTAGGAAACTTTGGAGTTCCTTTTGATACTATTTTTGGTGGAAAAAAAAATCTATGAATATATCAATAAGACTTAAAATCAGAAAAGAATTTAAAAGCTCCATGAAAAAGTAGGCAATGTTTCTAAGGTCAAAAAATAAAAAAGCTGGGAAGCCTGGAATCTAAATCAGAAAAAAAAGAAATTGCTCAATTTCACTTGCATGAGCACAGATGGTCAGAGTGCTACTTTGTAAGGAAAACTTTGCCAGAAAAAATAATGATAAAATACTGTTTACACTATGATAGCATTTTTCTTTCAGTTCTGCGAGAGCATGTCCTCATTTGAGATTTAACCAATGACCCATTAGAAACAACAAGTTTTGCAACAGTCTCAAAATCATTGGATATAAATGACACTATTATTTATTAACTCTTTAATATTATTCTTTATGTAAGTAACAAGGGTGGGCCAGGGAAATACCTAGAGGAAACCATAGATCTTGTCAGCTATAAGATTGTAGAAATTTGTGACAACTAGGGGAATTGTAGTAAACAGCAGGCAACAAAGAACAGGATGTGCTGACTGAACAGCAGGACAAACCTAATATATGAAACTAGAAAAAGAACTAAGAAAATAAAGAAAAAAGGAACAAATGAGTTTTTACAAGTCAGTAAGCACTGACGGAATGAATTTGTACAAAATCCTGAATTTTAGTCTTAAAATTTTAGTTGAGTTTAAATATTTATTATCTCACAATGTTTATTTTAAATTTTAAATATTTCTCTGAAGAAAAAAAAATAAAACACCTTGTATGAATAATAATTCTGTATTAGTTAATACTATGGATGCTATTGCATATGTAGTCTACAGGAGCCTAGTGTGAGAATATTTAATCTTAGCGAAAAGAGATTCAGAGACATTGTTGAAACATTTCGTGTGAGAAGTACTGTATATTGAATTCCCCATGTTACATCCTAAAAATACGGATGAGCAGCCTATAGGGCATTTCTTCCTATTCACCCACGACTCACTGTAAACCACTGAGATTTTTCCTTTCCTTGTTCTAAATTCATGTTTAAAAGCCATCTTACTATCTTTTGCTCAACCAATCATCAATATGCCATCCCTTTATTAACTGCATTACAAATTGATTTTAATTCATATGATTTGATATTTACTTCACTTTTTCTCATTATTTAGATATTCATTCTTCATAGTCCCTTTGTCTCTTTTTAGAAGGATGGAATCTAGATGTGGTGGAGGAAGAGGATGCACCTCTGAGTGAAGGAAGATTACCTGAGAATATTATCATTCTAAATAACAGGGAAATACTTGCAAACCATCCCAATGCAATCAGGAAGGGTTCTGGAAATGTGATACAATCAATTGCCTAGCTGAAGTGCCTCTACACCAATGCATGCAGCATGGGAAACAAGCAGGAGGAGTTGGAAACCATGGCACAGTTGGACAAATATGATCTGACTGCTATCACAGAAATGTGGTGGGATGAGTCACATAACTGGAACACTGGAATAGAGGGCTACAAGCTCTTCTGAAGAGATAGATAAGGAAGGAAGGGAGGGGGTGTTGCTCTCTACATAAGGGAAGGAATTGATTGTGAACAGATGCCTCTGAGAGGACAGGTTGAGAGCTTGTGGGTGAAAGTTAAGGACCACACCAATAAAGGACAGCTTGTGGCTGAGGCCTAGTACAGGTTGCCTGATCAAGGGCAGTCTGTGGATGGGGCGTACTTGCTTCAACTACGAGAAGTGCCACACTCTCAAGATCTCATCCTGATGGGGGACTTGAACTACCCCGATGTCTGCTGAGAAAACTACACAGAAGGCTGTAAGCAGTCCAGAAGATTCCTAGAGTACGCTGTGGATAACTTCCTGGTCCAGGCATTAGACAAACCAACCAGAGGAGAAGCGTTACTTGACCTGGTGCTCACCAACACAAAAGAGCTGATTAAAGAGGTCAAGATTGGAAGCAGTCTGGGCTACAGTGACCACGCCCTGGTTGAGTTTGTGATCTCAAAGAATACAGGCCTGTCAAAGAGCAAAGTCAGGACCCCAAACTTCCAAAGAGCAAACTTCAAGCTATTTAAAGACCTAGTAGATGAGATCCCCTGAAACACCATCCTTAGGGACAAAGGAGCTGAGCAGAGCTGGCAGCTCTTTAAGGATGTTTTCCTTAGAACACAAGGACTTTCCATACCCCTGTGTAAAAAAAGCAGGCAGGGAGGGCAGACAACCAGGATGGCTGAGCGAGGACCTGCTGGTCAAATTGAGGTGCAAGAAGGAAATATACAGGCAGTGAAAGTAGGGACACATGGCCTGGGAAGAGTACAGGGATGCAGTCCAGATGTGCAGGGATGGGATCAGGAAAGCCAAGGCATGGATGGAATTGAGTTTGGCAAGGGATGCAAAGAATAACAGGAAAGGATTCTATAGGTACATTGCTCGAAAAGAAATGCCAAGGAGAGTGTCCCCTCTCTGGTGGATGAGAAGGGTGAACTGGTAACGACAGACATGGAGAAGGCTGAGGTACTCAACAACTTCTTTGCCTCAGTCTTCACTGCCAGTCAGGTTTCCCAAGTCCTTCATTTCCCTGAACCCGTAGATGGAGGCTGGGGGAGCAAAGTCCCTCCCACTGTAAGTGAAGATCATGCTTGAGACCACCTGATGAAACAAAACAAGTACAAGTCTATGTGGCCTGATGCCATGCATCCCAGGGTCCTGAAGGAACTGGCTGATGTAGTTGCCAAGCCTCTCTTCATCATATTTGAAAAGTCATGGCAGTCAGGTGAAGTCCCCAGTGGCTGTAAAAAGTCCCATCAGTCCCATTTTTAAAAAGGGTGGAAAGAAAGACCTGGGGAACTACAGACCAATGAGCCTCTGTGCCTGGCAAGATCATAAAAAAGATCCTTCTGGAAGCAATGTCAAGGCACATGCAAGACAAAGAGGTGATCCAAGACAACCAGCAGGGCTTCACCAAGGGTAAATCATGCCTGACCAATCTGGTGGCCTTCTACGGTGGAGTGACTGCATCAATTGACAAAGGAAGACCATTCGATGTCATCTACCTGGATTTCTGTAAGGCTTTTGACACATGACATCCTGGTCTCCAAATTGTAGAGATATGGATTTGATGGATGGACCATTCAGTGGATAAGGAGGTTGCTTGAAGGTCCCACCCAGAGAGTGGTGGTCAGTGGCTCTATGTCCAGAAGGAGGCCAGTGATGAGTGGCGTCTCTCAGGGGTCTGTTCTGGGACCGGCACTGTTTAATATCTTTACCAGTGACATAGGCAGTGGGATTGATGCACTCTCAGCAAATTTTCAGATGGCACCAAGCTGAGTGGTGCAGCTAATACAATAGAAGGAAGTGATGCCATCCAAAGGGACTTGGACAAGCTTGAGAATTGGGCCTGTGTGAACCTAATGAGGTTCAACAAGTGCAAGGTAGGTGCTGCACATGGGCTGGGGCAATCCTGGCCATGAGTACAGACAGGGAGAAGAATTCATCGAGAGCTGCTCTGCAGAGAAGGTCTTGGGGGTTCCGGTGGATGAAAAGCTTGACATGAGCCAGCAGTGTGTGCTTGCAGCCCAGAAGGCCAACTGCATCCTGGGCTGCATCAAAAGAGGGGTGGCCAGCAGGTCGAGGGAGGTGGTTGTCCCCCTCTGCTCTGCCCTTGTGATGCCACACTTAGAGTACTGCATCCAGGTCTGGGGCCCCCAACACAAGAAGGATGTGGGGCTGTTAGAGCAAGTCCAGAGGAGGGCCATGAAGATGATCAGAAGGCTGAAGCACCTCTCCTATAAAGAAAGGCTAAGAGAGCTGGGGATGTTCAGCCTAAAGAAGAGAAGGCTTGGGGGTGACCTCATTGTGGCTTTTCAGTACTTAAAAGGGACTTATGAAAAAGATGGAGAGCAACTCTTTGCTCAATCAGATAATGACAGGACAAGGGGGGATGGTTTTAAACTCAAATTGGGTAGATTTAGATTGGAGGTTAGGAGGAAATTCTTCACTCAGAGGGTGGTGAGGCACTAGAACAGGTTGCCCAGAGAGATTGTGGATGCCTCATCCCTGGAGTTGATCAAGACCAGGTCAGATGTGGCCCTGAGCAACCTGATCTAGTGGGTGATGTCCCTGCCTATGGCAGGGGGGTTGGAACTAGATCTTTAAGGTCCCTACCAACCTGAGACATTCTGTGATTCCGTGATTCTTACCCAAAGTAAATTTTCACAGTTGTGTTCTTGTAGAATAAAATGGAAAAGCTTTTGGTCTTCAAAGTTTTGTCCCATTTTAATTTTAAGAACTCTGTTAGTTATGCTATAAGCACCATTATAAACTCCAAGCAGCCCATAAAAAGGTCTCCCCAGGGGGGTGGGGGAGTGGGGTGGGGGGGAGAAAAAAAAAAAGCTCTATGAAAAAAATTTACTGGTTGATAGTACTGACAGTTTTTGAAAACCTTTCTCTGCAATGCAGAGAGGAAATTGCAAAGAGGAAACCTAAGGGTGCAACTACCTTGTCTTGCTGATGTGGAGTCTCCACACTGAGTGGGTCATATTAGCTGATATTCATATCAGGAAACCTTAGGGATGTTAGTGGTAGGCTGCTGGCATCCATTCTGCCTGTACAGATTATCTCACAGCCACTTGATAACTATTTCAGCTGTTTTTCCCGCTCTGTAATGCACTCTGTTTCAATTTAGGTACCTACACTACTACAATTCAAATTAAACCAAAGCCAAACAAATTCAGCAGCAACCCTGAGATTCTGCTCTTCATGATCTGAAAAGACTTTCAATATGTGGCTCATGTTGAGGACATGGGTGAGGCTCAGACCCTGGGTCACTGCTTGGGTCACTCATACCCAGTGGAACTGGGCAATCAAGCCATTCTTGACCAAAACCCTGAGAAAAGGCAGGGTTGTATGGGCAGCAACATTTCACCTTCCCACCCAGGTATTGGTTGCAATCTTCTGTCAGGAAGAGAATTATTCCAGGCAGGATTACATCATCTTGTAGAAATGAGATGACCAGGAATAGGTCCAAAACATCTGGCTATTCTCAACAATATCCCCAAGGTCATAAAAGAGCTCACTCACTGTAGCAGGGCAATAGGCAGGATATGCATTGTCTGACACACGGCACATATGGCTGCATGAATCACAAGGATACTCAGTCATACTCTAAGTCTCTGTTAATCATCATGAAAGATTCATTACACCATAATAGGTTACACTGGCTGAGTACTTGACACCTGATTCTAGAACTGGGGTGATTTCAACACCAGCAACACACCTTTATTTCTATATAAATTTCTTCAGCTACATGTACACTTCACTTATAAGTGCTTAGTTAAAATATTCCTGGCAGATACCTGTTTAATTAATCCTTAACAGTCCCTAACAATGTAGACAAGTATTACATAACTTTCTTTAGGCAATCTATCTTGGCATTTCACTGTCTTTAGAAAGTTTTTCCTAATGTCTAGCCTAAGTCTCCTTTGCTGTAGTTTAAGCCAATTATTTCTTACACTATCCACTACTGATATACTCCCTTCAGCTGTGTAGTAGCTTTTAAATATTTGAAGATTTTTATCATGTCTCCCATCAGTCTTCCTTCTGTAGACCAAACTATAATATTTACATTTTTCCTTATCCATTATATTTTCTAGGATCTTACTATTCTCTGTGCTTTTCTCCTACAAAGTGATGTACACATTTCTTAAAGTAACTCTCCCCTAACTGGAGACAGTACTTCAGCTGAAGTGGTACTTATGAAATTCTTCATATGAAGAATTTCAGAAATTCAGTTCATCAGAAATTCTTCATATGTCTTACAGAAGGCATGACTCTATTGCGTCCAGTATTTGGCTTGCCTTCCTTGCTACATACTGTGATGCTATTGACTCATGTCTAGCTATGATCCACTACAACCTTAGGATCCTTCTGAACAGAACTAATAGGTAGCCAGTTGTTTCCCATTCTGTGTTTATGTAGTTGACAATTCCTGGCTAAATATAAAGCTCTTCACCTGTCTTTATGCAATCACACCCTTCTTGTCTCTTATCTCCCCTCCAATATGCCAAGATCTTGGTTAAATCCTAATCTTGTCCTCTATGGTGATGTTCCAGCTCGCTGTTGTCTGCAGATGTAATAAAGTTGTACTGAGATGAACTACACATGGGTACAAAGAACCCATGTATATCTGGCTACAGATATATTGACCTCTAGCAGCATGAGAACTGGAGTGGAAATGTCAGACAAGTGAGGAGAGTTTCAGAAGAAAGGCTAAAAGTGAGATGGCTGCCAAGCCATTTCCACAAGAGAGCAAAAGTGGAATTGCTGGAGGGTGTTCATTCATACAGGTGGGAAATCTTAGAGATGATAGCTAACATTCGAAAATGAGAGAACATTCTTTTCTTCATTAGACTTTGCAACATTAGATGAAGAATTTTGGGAAATGAACAACATGCTTCAAAATTAGGAAAATGAGTATAGGGAGATAGGACATTTTCTGAAATTATACCTCTATGACACTTCATGTGAATTCAATGGTTCCTACCACAAAGTCCAAGACAGTCAGTACAGTATGGGGTACCAGGTAAGAGGTACTGCTTAATGTAAACCCTTTGGTGAACTTTGAGTTCTATTCAGATGACCTCCTACAGGTACAACAGAGTGGAGTACACGGTTGGAATTTAAATTCAAGAGAGTATTAGCTGACAACCAGGTTTGTCAGACCTTTCAGAATGAAAAGTTTTCCAATGGCTGAAATAGAGGGATCAGGAGTTCTGTTTTAAGCCCCTACAGGAAAGGACATATAAAAGCTTTATAAGCTTTATATTGCCTCAATTTCTAAGAAAATTCTCAGTTCATCAGACTATTCTTCATCATAGACTGTGAAGAAGCTGGAGGTAGGGTAGAGTCTCCATCTCCACTGCAGAAACAGTCACTGCAGAGTCACAGTAGAGTTGATATCTTTGACACAAATACTGGCCCAGACCCTCCACTTACTTACTTCCTGTGACCATAAGCTTCAAAGGGAAAATATAGATTGGTTTCTTTAATTACTGATGCTGGCTCCTTTCCAAGGCATCACTGAAACTAACAGTTTCTGTCCCAAGGCAAATTACATTTAGTCTCTATCAGTAAATATCTGTGCCAAATGGGACTGTGTTTTGAAATAATAGGAAGTCAACAGGAAACTCTTTTGTTTACATGGAAGAGTTCTAGATAGATAAAATATGGCTTACCTATACATGTTTATGTGCAATGCATGTTGTGTTTCCACTCTCTGTTTATAATTCTGTGACTGATTTCAATTAATGTTGTCAACATGAAGACAATTTATTTAGGCTTATGTAGAGTTTTATGTTGCTTGCCATTTTTTTCCTTTTTTTTTATTTTTATTTTTTTATAATTTACCTTGAAACAGACTCCGTGATACTTGATGTCTTTAGAAAGATAGAAAAGCAAACAAGACACAAAGATAGATACAAAGAAAGATACAAAGCGAACGTTTTTCTAAGAATATTACAACCCAAAGGAAATGCCAAAACCTTTAAACAATGTATTTTTCTTTATGAGTTCATATACACCAGAGTTTGCTTGTTTTTCTGTTACTATTTTCTCTGGGGCTAAAACACACTATTTACTAGCTGTATTCCTCTTTCTAGATCATGTCATTTTCAGTGAAAAATTTATAGGAAGATAATTCAGTAAGGTTAAATTTGTATAGTTCACAAGTTAGATCTAGCAATCCAAAACATTTAATTTTTTCCAGGTCAAATTCACTACATAGGTGCTATCTTTAAAAAAGATAAATAAATAAATAAATAAATAAAATCGGTGTTACATATTATACTAGTGTATTTTCATCCACTACTTGAGTTCAAGATTAACCAAGTTCCCCATGAAATTTCACTATAAATGTTCAATTTTCTTCAGTATTGGTAATGGTAACTATGGACAACAGTAATAGATCTCATGAACAACAGAGATGTTTTGTGTTGTTATTTATCTATTTATTTATTTATTTATTTTGCTTTCATCAGTAATGAGTAAATTAAAAGAAAGCGATCGCTGAACTAAGTGCAAAGGAACTCCACTGTGATCTCTACGCTGCTTATTTCTTTCTCAGGCAACACATCTCCTCTTATCTCGGTTTTGGCTGGGACAGAATTAAATTTCTTCACAGAGGCTCACACAATGTTGTATTTTGGAGTTTTGATGAAAACTGGTGATAACTGGTTTTAGTTGCTGCAGATTAGTGTTTACACAGAGGAAAGGCTTTTCCTACTCCTCGTGCTGCCCTGCCAGCAAGGAGCTGGTGGTGCACCAGGAGCTGAGAGGGGACAGAGCCAGGACAGCTGGCCCAAGCTGGCCAAAGGGATGTCCCACACCAGGTGGTGTCATGCTCGGCAATAAAACTGGGGTAAAGAAGGAGGAGAGGGGGACATTTGGAGTGATGATGTGCATCTTCCCAAGAAACTGTTACACATGATGAGCCCTGCTTTTCTGGGAGTAGCTGAACTCCTGCCTGCAGGAGTAGCAAATTAATTTCTTGTTTTGCTTTGCTTGCAAGTGCAGTTTTTGTTTTACTTAGTAAACTGTCTTTATCACAATCCATGAGTTCTCACACTTTTACCTTTCTAACTCTTTCCCCCATCCCATCTGGGCAGAATGAGAGAGAACAGCTGTGTGGTGCAGAGCAGCCTGCTGGGTTAAATCACAACACTCTTTAAGGCACTTCTTGTCAAACTCTTGCCAAGTGCCCACAGTCTTCTTTGTGGAACTGTATTATGTCTGTTAATGATCTCCAGATAGATTAGATTCATTGTGGGGTTTTGTTTTTTTGCTTGTTTTGTTTTGTTTTGTTAATGGTTTCTGTTGCTGGTTTGGTTTAGTTTGCTTTGGTTTGGTTTTTTCTTGAATGTTTGTAGTCCTGTCAAATAAGTTTTTCAATTAGTTTCACATGAATCCATAAGGCTTTATAACTTCTTTCCTAGTGGTCATCATGCCTTTCACTGTCCTTCCTTTCAAAACATATTCTAGAACCCAAAACACAATTTCTCCTTTTTAAATATAGATATCTTGCAGCAATTCTAGGGCTTCCATTATCTATCTCACATTTCCTTTACCTTCAGCAGGCTTTCATGAACCTTCTCAGTTTCTTTTCTATGACCCAAAGTTTCTTGAACTCCTTTCAGTCTCTTGCCTTCCACTTTATATAGACATATGTCTATACTTTCATGTATTCCTCTTTATTCATATCTTTCCTAACAGTTTGCTCAGGCATGGATACAGATATTCCTTATATTTGAAAAGATCTTCTTGAAATGTTGTTGATATCAGTCATAGTTCCCATAGGCAAGTTCTCACTGTCAAGACAAAGGCTGTAGGGAATGATGGTACTGCAGCAAAAGCTCTGCAGAAAGTAAAAGGAACCATTTTACATGAGGAAGGTTTCATGAGGTTTGAAACAATAAATATGAGATCATGGGAGATATAGAAAACTCTCAACTGAATCTCATAAGACATGTAATAAAATCATAACTGTTGGCAACACTCTTGATCCATCTCATAAACTCTATATAAATATAAACAGATGTAGATAGTGTAATTAAATTGATTGGGAAGTTTATTTCCCCAGGAGTCATTCTGAGAATCAAAATCAGACACAGACCCATTGAAATCTAATTGATTTTTAAATCAACTCAAAAATACTACAAAGCTTTTTGCACTCTGAAGGTTTACTCATAATACTTTCATATACTGAAAATATTTTTCTATCCCTTGTAATAATATGAAATATTAATTTTACCAATGATAAAGAGAAAATTGAAGCTGGGATAGGAAAAACAAAGCCCTTTCTAATACACCAGTGGAAATTTCCCCAAAAAAACAAGGGAAATAATATTGTTCTTTAATTAGTTTGTTACAGAAATTTTAAATGTAACTCAGAAAAATAAGTGGTTGAAAGTCCAGAGCTTTTTCAGGAAATAGATATAAAAGGAATAACTAGAATGGAAGAAAAACAGGAAATCATAGACATGCTGTTGAGGACACTGGAAATGTTTTCTGAAGCTTTTGTGAGAATATCTTCACTGCTATCTGGACACCATACATTTTAGGAACCTAAAGACAAGCTATTATAACAGTCTACAATGTCAAATATTTGGAACATTCTTTTACTTAACTATCCCAGCATTTCAGTCTTCTAAAGTCAAATGTTATTAAATAAAAAAATATTTTTTTATATACTTACATTTTTCATATGTTTTTTGAGATTTATTTAGTTATTTATTTGTTGCTAACATGTTGAGTACAATGGCCAACATGAGTCCTGTCCTCAGTTTGGCTGAACTCTAGCAGACAAATGACAAACATAAAAAGCTCACTGTTCAATGGGATACCTTTAAAGCTTAAAGTAGAGATTCAAGACAACTGCACAAAATCAAGAACTGGCAGATGTGTTGAGCCTCAGTTAGGGTTATTCTATTAAAAAAAAAAAAAAAATTGGGAAAGGCTGTCTATTCAGGGAAGTTGGGAGAAGATAGAGAAAGCATTTCAGTTGTCCAAGAACAAGTTCATTGCCTAAATTCAATTGAAAGTCCATCTTTTGGGTGATCTTTTAATCATCTTTTAGTCCAGCTACACCTACATTAGAGACCTTGCATACTTATAGTTTCTAGCCTTATCTAGTTATCATGTGTTATCACCTTTTGTAATGTAATAAACTCCTTCCCCAACATAAAACTGCCATCCAGAAAGCCATTATCATAACTGCGTCTTTCGTGCATCCTAATATGTGAGATGTGTTTATAGCATACTTCTGTGAGATTAGCTGGAAAACCTGTGATAAGTTTCCAACCTACAGATGTCATGGAAGGCTGCTCTTCATTTAAGATTTAATTTATGCATATGTGATCTAGTTTGCCTGAAGTATTAAACAATAAATCATGCTAGAAAAGCATTCACTTTCCATACCTCTTGTTGATGCTGGATCCATCGACAGTCAAAACCACAGTGGCAATGGGTGCTTAACTTATTAGTGTAATGTCTCAAGAACTTTGCTGGAAAGGCAGAGAAGCACAGTTCCAGTCATTGTTCTCTTCAGTGTTTCTGTTTCTTATCCAGTGATGATCTGAAGTAAAATGCACAAACAGTTCTGGGCACATGGCCCAGGAACCAAGCTTTTCCAAAAGCAAGCTGAGTTCTCTAACTACTACGTTTCAGAGCCAGTTTGTTCTCTTGCATTCCTGACTGTACCAGAACCCATCATCATTCAGACTGAGGATTGCTTGCTGTGAAAAATGTTCGGTGATAGGTGCTTTTTCTTCAGCTAAAGCAGGCCTAATAGCCAGGTCTCCCACTTCCTGACCAAGCACTCTAATTGTCAGACTGGTGTCTAAAACCTCTTAATTAGACATTGGGATCTGGGCATCTAAATCCTATAAGTGGATTAATGCCTTGACCTGGAGCTTCGCTAAGATGTCGAAATTCATATAAAAAGTGTGTTTCAGGTACATCTGACTGTGGATTTGGAAGTGGGATAGGGTCTGACTTGGACATCCTAACATACACAGCAAGAATTAAGGGGCCAATTTTCTCAAGTATAGGAATTAGGCCCCTCAATAATGACAGTTAACAGAAGAAAAATTACCACATGTAGGTACACTCTTTGTTTCAGAATTTTCTTTATATCACTATTACCAAAAGTCTTCATGCTTTAACAGTGCCTCCTTGGAAAATCAACATGTGCCTTTTTCACAAGCTTTCCTCAGTAAATATTTTAGTGGAGATAAACAACAAAACCAGTCTTGACAAAGCAGCATAACCATACAAGAAATGAAAATTAATGTTTATTCTCTTGAAATCAATGTCATTTTCAGTTTATGTGGCAGCCAGGTACAATGGTAATGCCTTTGAATGTAAAAGGTGATACATAACTAGTTTTTACCATATTCAGATGCAAATTCATGTATTACAGTAAATCACGGAACTTCACAGATTCATCTATTTTATGAACTATGTTATCATTAATTACTAAATATATGTTATGATTTAAAAAAAAAAAATAATTATATTAATTGTAATAGTCAATTGGAATTTTCTTTTAACCAGACTTTTCATCCATTTTGCCCACACTTCATTTTCTTCTTGCACACTGCAAGTCTCTGACCCTAGGAGAATTTTGTTTTGCCTGTGGCTGTGTGGTTGCCATACCTAAGCAAAAAAAACATATAAAAATTTTCCTGGATCTATACCAACAACTTATCTTTTAAGAATGCCTGGAAATGGTAATTAAGAGTAAACCAGAAAAGAATTTTTCATCACAGTTTCAAATAAAAAGCTTGCTGGAGACCACATTTGCTTCCTTCCAGTAACACTAAAAGAAGGAATGATTAAAAAAAAATGATATAATGTATAATGAAAGCCATGGCGCAAACTGAACCAAAGGAAAATACAAAGGCTGGGAATTAATTAATGAAGCTATTTGTATTAATCTGTCAGAAGGAAATGAGAGGCAGCCAGTGAACATGAAGAAACTGAGGAAGCATCCAAACAATTAGTGAGAGTGTAACCTTGAAAGAATATAGGAGTGGGAGAAAGGAGTTTCTTAGGTAGATCTCAAAATAGAATGTTAGGAATGTGAAACCAACACAGAGAAATTCCTCTAGGTATCTTATTCCTACGATGTTCTGGAAAATAGGGTTTTGTGTATGAGATTTGGTAAATTATCATATGAAAGAAATAATACTTAATAAAATTTTCTGAACAGAAAAAAAAAACAAAGCCTCAGATATTGACCAGTTTCTCAGGCCAAGTAATTTTCATTTTAATGTAATTCTTAGGATTAAGTTTCCATTTCTAAGTCCATAACCAAGTGTGATGGTCCAAACTCAAAATAATATTTTGACTAGTTGCATGACTCCTGCCATTTTCCTTCAGCCATTGTTCAAAAGCTGAAGTGGTGCCAGAGTGCTCTTCTTATCTTTGCTTCAGCTCTGAGGGATAATGCAAGAAACACAATTTTGAACTATACAGCTGTGTGCAGCTGAAGTGAAAGATGACAAAATGCAACTTGTACAAAGGAAGTAGTTACAGAAATGGTGTCTCTGCATATCTAGTATTAAAACAGGAAAGGACTGTGTGGAAACTTTTCCACTTCAAGTTTTTGATTTAAGAAAATGAAATGAAGAATTCTTTCTGTTCTAGAATAATATGAAGAGTTTAAGCCCTGTTCCCATGAAATTCATGAAGCTCCTATAATTCAAATGTTCAAGATCAAGCAGTCAGTGACTAACAAGACTCAGAATTTGGAATTCACCCTGTCTGTGAAAAAGCTTCAACCTCCCCTAGACAAGCGTTATCCACACAAAGATGGAGATACTTTGCATCTATCACTATAAACACATTTGGTGCTTTTCCAATAAGAAATTATCGGAGAATCCCAGCCAATTCATATTTCACAGTGTACCAGTGATAATTGCTTTTACCTACAGTTTACATCCAATTTACAGCAATTTCTTGCAGTTCATATTTTACTAATCAGTGTGTGAGATGTCATTCTTGTAAAAGGCTGTCAAAAACATTATTAAAGACCATCCTATTGTATTCACTTCTTCCATCCCCACCTTTCTTAGATGCCACATAACTGAACTAGTAAAAGGATCATTTACTTTGGAGTGGCTTGTTACAATAGAGCTATATGAGCGTTTTCTCTCAATCTTGTTATATTATGTGCATTGTATGTGTCAATATTCACAAGACAGCTGCACCAACACCTTTCCAGATAATGATGTTTAAAAGATCAGTCAGATTCTTCTTGTCCTATTGTTAAAGTCATATATTTGCCCTTCTCAGTTCTCAGGATCTAGTCTATCTTTACTAATTTTTAAAAGATTGGCTAGGATAGTTCTTTAAGTAATTACAAATCTTTATCTCATGGCATCTGTAAATTGTCTTTCCGAAATGCACGTTGACTAAATTGAACAAGAACCAGAACAGGACCCTAGGACAGTTATCACCTACACAAAGTCGTCATCATCATTAGCAGACTTATTACTTGGTACAGCTAATTGTGCTTTGTGTAATTAAACAATATAATAACTTATCATGAACACAGTTTTATTGTAGACCAATCTTCTATAAGCCATTCTTCTAGAAAGAAAAAGAAAAAAAAAAGAGAGAGAAATTAATTTTGAGAAAGGTGTAAGTTTCTTATGAAATTCAATTCCAATGTTTGTTCTAAGAGCTCTGGCCCATTTAGTTATGTCTATTTATTAGTTAGTAACAGCTATTAAAAAGGGCATGTTAGGCTGAGGGCCCCTACGAGTTGGAGTACTATGGTGCAATATAATAATGGAAGAAGGTCTGGGGGAGAAAATAGTAATTTTGGCTTGTGTTTAACTTGGTCGTAATATGCCCATAGTATGGTGATATTTCATACTTCAGTGGTAATTAGAAGTTCCTGATCAGAGATAAGCCTTTACCACAAAAAATGTTATTGCTTGCATCTCAGCTGAGATGATAGACAGTTCATTTTATTAATCCATTTTTGCTTTTGATCCAACAACAAATTAAAAGAGAATTTGGTTTTAATAATTATGTTTCCACATATCTTGAATCTTGATATGTTGTGAAAATTACCCTCTGAAGGTAAATTAATTAAACTCACTGCTCAGCAAACATTCAGGCAAGATTTTCTTTCAACTTGTTCTTACTTGTGGTCAGGATGAAACCCATCAGGGTTAAATCTAAAGATTTATGTGCTGATTATTCTTTCAGACAAATTAGTGGACTTACTCTGAATCCTCCTTCTGTCTCTGTATAAAAGCAACATTACTCCATTGAAACTAAAGTATATGTGATCAGGTCTTAATTGATACAAATTATTTTTATACTATAAATTTCCCCTAAGTCTTGGCCATGAGTCAGAGTTAGTTAATCATATAATCATTTAGGTTGGAAAAGACCTCTAAGATCATCTAGTCCAACCTTTATTAGTTTTTATTGTTGAAATGAGTTTGTTATTGAAATTTGTTTAAGCATTTAAACAACACAGAGAAATAAAATGTCTTCAGGTAGGTATATAATGCAAAATTTTACTTCCATATTATTGTCACATGTGACTTCTGATTTTCTTTTCCATAAATGTGCTTTTTTCATCTTTTATACAGCAATTCAACAATGGTACTGAGTGCTATGATAGCACATTAGAAAATTCCTACAGCCTACTTTTATTTTTAAAGCTTTTTTTTCCATAGTTCTGCTTCCACCAAGTGAGAAAGCAAACACCCAAAAAAATAGAAAAAAAAAACCTTGTCAAATTAATGTGTGTTAATTCTACCAGCAAGTACTCGAAAATCTCACTTTAATTGAAGAAACAGTCACAGAATTTTTTTAATGACCTTAAAAAATTCCGTAATGTGTGAAATTTGAATGCACCAGAACCTAAATACATGGTTCTGAACCCAGACATCCAGATTTAGCAAAGTACTTGTTTCTCTCTGCTGGCCAAAGCACTAATGCCTCTTTAGTGCCAACAATTCTTAAAGTATATTCTTCTATATTTTAAAGTGGGAAACCATAATCTTTCTTCCCTCTGTCCCTGAGCTATTCTATACCCCCCAAATAATCAATTTTTGCTAGAATTTTGCTTTAAATTAAAAAAAAAAATCTTCCTTTTTATTATGAAAAGATTATCTTATAAGGCAAAATACCCTTCCCATTAAAATTTCTGAGATGTTTGCTCTTGACTAGACGGTCATGGATTGCAAGATGATGAATTTCTGCTAGAAAAACATCAGTGATCAGAAAGTTATGCAATTGCCCCATACATACTAACTTCTCATCAAAAGCTTCAAATTTATTTAAAGCTTACAGCACATAATTTAGAAAACAGATTCCTTCAGAGGTACTTATTCATTTTACAGAGTCATTTTAATATTGTATCACACAGTACCTCAAATTGTCATCTGGCAAGAGCTCTGTGTGCCAACATTATATTTAACCAATGGGCAGCTGAGAACAAGGAACTTCAGAGTGGTTTCCCTGGGGTAGCACAAGAAGTCCTAGGGAACAGTATAGGTCTGAATTGTCCAACAGTGATATCACAGGGGTATTGCTGTCCTGTCCTCTGCCTGGACAAATGACATTGTAATCTTTTGCTGGTAGAAATTTGCATGTCCAAACATGTTTTCAGACTTACTTTGTGAGAGTGTGCTATATTACTTGTACAATCTCGGTGATCCGAGCATCTCTACTACTTCCAAGAAGCGAATTCTGTACCTCTCTTGCTTCTCTGAGCTGAGTTTTGAAGTAGTTTGCTGAACCCATGCATTCTAATAAAGTTTTAAAGATAAAATACTAGTATAAGGAAAAGAAGATATAAAATCAATAAATAAAGAAATAAAATAGATAATTCACAAAATTCATAATGACAAAATATCTTATGCCAGTGGCCCATCAGAAAAAATGTGGTGTCATCGTGTTTTTTTTCCTCAAAAGCTATTTTATTTCTATGGTTGCAATTATCCTATTATTTTCAACTTACTAAGTTACTTTTAGTTGTCTTCATTCCTAAGGATGGACTGTTGACACTTTTTTTCACTACAGGGCTTCACTTTTGCAGTGACTGTAATTTGTATGGCATTTTGACGTCTTTTCAGATCCGTGTGGCTAGAGAAGAGACACTAAGTAAATATCCAGAAAAGAAATAAAATAAAATAAAATAAAATAATTAAAATAAAATAAAGTCTATCCCAGAACAACTGAAGTTAATGTTTTCTCTGTCTTGTCTGGTAACAGGTCTCTTTTATCTTCTGAAACTGAAATTTCTGTGACTATATTGATGACCATATCAGACTGGATCTGTTAAGGGTACCCCAAGATTCCTGTCAGGATGTAATCAATGTATCTTCTTCACCAGATGAGCTGCAGGGAGCCCTACACGTCTAAGTATGTGAAGCTAGGCATGCCATACAAGTTGTGCACTAGATGTCCACAGGGCAATCAAGAGAGCAGAAAACAAAGCTATATTGACACAGACATCCCAAGATGCAAGATGCCTGATGCCTTCCACACATGTATATACTGTTCACATACCTTCTGTGTTTTTTTAACGCATTTTGGCATGACCTACAGCTGGGCAGTTCTGAGATTTTCAGTTTGAAGACAGACAAATGTGGGGGAATCTAAATAGTAGTACCTCCCTGATTACCAGTGGAGTACAGAAGGTCTGATGAGAGCCGAAATCCAGTGTTAAGACAGGGAACTGGTGAAGTAGGAAGTGGCCATGCTGGTATCTCAAGACAGAGATACAGAAGAATAATACAGAAACAGAAGAAGAATATAATCTCTTTCTTATTTTTAATATATGTGAAAATCTTCAGAAGTGGGGATTACTATTGCTCTAAATAGAGTGACTTTTGACTTCTGCAGGAAATCAAAAAACACTGCTTGCCAGTGAGCATAAATCCATTACATTTCTGATTTGCTGATGAAAAGGTAAAGGCGGTTCAATACTGATGTAGCTGATATTGCTATTTCAGTGCTCTAAATAAATTTCTACCAGAAGCCATATCAGTAAGGTTTACTAGTATGGGGTTGCTTAGAGAATTCACCCTATTGATGAAATACCATCTATCCCTAAATACTTAATTCCTATCCATTTTCCTTGTAAATGGCACAGCTCCCAGGTCCACAAGGCACATCTTAATATGTATATGTGGTACCTCTTTTGATGCCAACTGACATATCATCAGAGGGCTTAGGGTATAAATAAATAATTCTCTCTGAAGTGATAGTACAATCTGCAGGGTTATTACTAAAACCAGGTATGATATACTTGTCATACAATGACAAAATAGATTTGTTTCACTAACAGAACGTGTCCAAGGCTGTAGACATGAGAAAATAATCAATGTCTGTCAACTGAGCTTTCACATTTGTGTTGGGCAACACTGTACTTTCTGCACATTTATTACATATCCAACACTATTATCACTGCCTTGGGAAGAATAAGGAAGCTCTGAGAAGGAGGGACCACAGACAATAAGACCTACAGGGAGTTCAACAAATCATGTAGTTAATTCCTCTTCTCTAAAGAAGGACCAACAAAACAGTATCATTCTTAACTGTGGTTCATCTACCCTGTTTGTAAACCTTGAAGCATCCACCATCTCCCTATGCTCTGTTCAACAATATATCAATGTTGCCGCCTTTTATCTCCCTAATATCAGTCTAAATCTTTCTCTATAGAGTTTACCCCACCACCTCTTACCCATTTGGCACGAGGAACCATCTATTCCCTTCCTCATATTAACAGCCATCTAGCCTTTGTCTCCCTAAACATCTCACGCTCCTTTGACTCTTCTTCATATGTTATGTTATTTCAGGTATTATTCTCACTCCATTCTTCATTGATTTCCTCAGCTGATCCACCTCTTTCTCAAAGAGCAAGTGCCAGAAATGGACATAGTGTTCCAATAGAGTTTCTTGTAGTGTCTACATAAAGAAAAAAATTATTTCACATTTTTGCTTTATCCAGAGCTGTATGACATTGTAGATTCATAGTCAATGCATCTGCAAACCAGGTAGTGGTTATTGTCTAGATGCAACATTTTCCTTTTGCTCTAATCAAAACAGTAAATTATTTTTACTAATTTTTCAACATCTCAAGGACTTTGGGGATGCTGACCCTCCTTGACTGCATTAGACTAGATCACAAACTGTCAAAGTTTAGATGAGGTAAACCTAACTAAACATTTTGCACTCATCCCTACTGAACAGCATCCTTTTCAGACAGTGTCTCTAATATGATAAGTTAATTTCGAGTTCTCTGCCTGTCCTACAGAGTTCTCATTTTGCCATCATTTTTGGCAAACCATTTTTGGGAAAAAAAAAAAATACCTGTTTTTCAAGCACAAAATCTTTCAGTAAATAAAGGAATCTGAATAGTTTTGGGTGTAGAAAAAACAGTCACTTCACATTTCCTTCCATTTTGACACCAAACCAATGACAGCTGTTCTCTGTTTTTCTTTCAGCTAGTTGTGCATCGTATTTGACTATTACTTATTGACCACATTTCCCTCGTTGCTTAAGAAAATATTACATAATAGTGTGAAAACTGTTAATAGAGCCAAGTAATATCACACCTACCATTTACTTCTTATCCACAAGGGCTGTTACCTCTTCCCAGAACGAAATTAAATGGATCTGAAATCATTTGTTCTTGATAAATCCATTTTGATTTTAGTATTGCTTCAAGGCATAAATAATTCAGACACCATGCCTTGTGTTTACAGTTCAAAATGGTCATGATGAGGGGCCCAATGCTGTCTATAACTGACTTGCAGGTATGAATTGCAGCCTGGCTTTGCCTGCACTTTACTTGCTGTGAACACAGTATCCTCCTCCACACCACGACTATGGAGCCTGGAGGGTTCCCAGCTCTCCCAGCTGTGTGCCTCCTCAACTACTTTGAGTACACTATGCCCCCCAATCTTTTTTTTCCCTCCTCTGCAGGCCTGCCTCCATGCAAAGGCAAGGCAGCAGCCTGGCTGGAAAAAGGCTGGAGTGTGGAGTATTTGGTGTGGTAGGTGCCCCAACCTGGCAGATCAGGGGATCCACACAATATGGCTTCTCACACCAGTGATCCTCTCCTGTGGGCAGACACAGCCACTGTTCATAGGGTGCAGGTCCGCAATGTGACTACTCAGTCACTCTGACTTAATGTCACAGTCTTTTTTTTTTCCTTTTTTTTTTTTCCCCGTCTGTATTTCTCTTCTTGAGGAAAGGCATCACAAGATCCTTTCTGCAGTCTTGTATAACTCCAACCTCTTTTCATAATTTTTCAGAGGAAATCATGAATGTCTCCAGGCATGGGTCTCACCTGCTGCAAAAATACCAACATACAAATTCCTAGGGCAATAAGAAAGAGACAGCAAAGATTTATCATAAAAAATGTCATTATCAATAATTCCTTAGGATAAACACACCATCTGCTTTTCTGTGCCCCAACAGCTTTCATAGCTCTAATGGGAGAGGCTGCCAAGACAAATCTTGGCAGGCCCTGCTGATAGCTGGTAGGATGCCAGCCAAAAGAGTTTGTCAGGTCAAACAAATTTCTTTCTTTGACAGGATAACTGGTTTATATGGTAGACAGGAAGCAGTAGATGATATGATGTGATATGATATGATATATATGATATGATTGATATGATATATGATACGATATGATCTGTCTGACTTTAATAAGCTTTTGAAAATGCTTACGTAACATGCTCATAAACAAACAACAGATGTACAGTCTAGAGTTCCCATATTACAGTCACAAGCCAATTTGGGGTTATGACAGTCATTAGTGGAACTATAAGCTTAACAAAAATACAGTTGTTTATGGAAGCGTTTAAGTTGAAGAAAATTATCAGTCTGTGAGTAGTCTCTCACAACTAGAGTAAGTTTGCACATTGCTAGTCAAAATGAAGTCACCATGATTAGGTGAATAAGAAGTTGAAAAAACTGAATTGAAATAGTAGTTATCAATAGCTTGCTATCAAACCTAACGTAGTTATCCATTATGGTCTAAAAAAGGTTCTACCTAGGTAAAAACTCATTATTATAAAATTATTATAATTTCTTAAATAAATAAAATTACAAAGTGTTATGTGTTATTATGCATCATTATTTATTATATATGATTGTAAATATCAATATTTAAATGCGCAGCTTGAATAATAAAACAGAGAATATACTTAACAACAAGATAGTTGCAAACAAAGTACACGAGTGTCACCAGCAAGTGTCATATATAAGGCAGATGAGGTAATGATGCTTCTCTAGGCTGTGAATCTTTGTATTTTCATTCAACTCTTTATTGTATGCAATGTTGCAACCTTCCAGAAAGTTGAAAACACTGCACTAATTTGAAGCAGCAGCCCTGTATCCAAATTTATGTAAATGTTATGGTCTAAATAAAGTCATAACAAGATTAGGAAAGGCAATAGAAATAAATAAATAAATGAAAGTAGAGGAGGGGTTTAAGAAAGGGGTACAGAATGAAAATGAATTGCCTTGGCATTTTCTTTCAGTTTTCTTTAGAGAGGAGGAAACAACATGCTGACAAACAACCACCACAAAGGATGACCTTAAGCTATGCTCTGCATATTTATGCCTTATTCATATATCTGTTTCACTAAATGATCTTAGTGTGTTTGACCTTTTAAATGCAGGAAATAAGTACAGAAATAAGAAGACAGAGATTCACTTTAATTATTGAAAAATCAACTTCACCTTCCTAGACATTATCAAAGTTTTCAGTGCCTAATTTAACTAAGGCATTGTTCACCTGATGAATATTTATGAATATAAGTCCCTTCTTTCAGCAGTGTTTGGGTAACTTCCACAATTGCTCTTTCATGGGAAGCTTTCAGATCTGGCACTCCTTTCTCATCTTCCTATCGATTCTCTTCAAGCACAGGTGTTTTCCCAAGTCCCAGTCATGCCATCACTCTGCTTGTGAGCCAAGAGCAAACAATGAGGCGATTCAGAAAGAGAGTGGGATTTGGACACCTGAGTGTGTTAAGTATTTCCATTTATCTAACAAGCAAGTAACAACAGCTCACTGATGTATATATAGCTTTGTTTTGTTTTTCAGTGATAAATGATGATCTATATTATGGGAATTCTGGGATTTTTACAGAGAAATCTGTAGAGTAAATATTTCATTTGTCTGTTCTATGATTCTCTCAATATTTCCAGGAAAACTTTTGCTCAGAAATATACCTGAAAAGATTAACTCTAGAGACTAGTCAGAAAAGGATTATGTTTATTTAGTACTCACCAGAGAAATCAATGTACCGGAAAAAATAAAGATTAGATAATCTGCTAGGTCTTCGTACTCTCTGTTTTCTATCATATATTTCTCTGCTATAGTAAGTTAGCTAGTATTACAGGAGAAGGCCATAAATTATTCCAAATGTCTCATGAAAATACTGTTAGTTTTCAGAAATAAAATACTCACCACATTTCCAATCCAGTTTGAGTAAATTCATTAATGATGAGGAACAAATATGAATACACTTTGTACCAGCCCAGGCATCCTGCTTTGGAAACTATATCCAAAGACATAAATTTTAAAGGTCCCATATTTTGTGAATATAGTTCTATAAACCAGTTGGCATGGTTGGCATGCCAGGATAAGGTCCAAAGTTACAAGTCTGAGCATAATAACTAGCAAAAGAGCCTAGAGAGTTCATTAAAAGTCAATACTATGCTTACATACAGGATCAGATATTTGTTTTTTGACGAGTTTGTGGCTTTTTTTGTATGTTTTTTGTGTGTTCTTTTTTTTCTTTTGAATGAGAAAATATATGTATCGTAACCATAACAATTATTATTAATAAGTCCAAGTAGCAAATACTTCCACATATGGGCCCAAGCTGAATAAAGACAAGGCACTAAATGAAGCTGGTTGTGTTTTTTCTTCATATATTACTCTGACTATACAGGCCTGACCATTTTGCTTTAGCAGTGCTGATATGATCTGCTCCCAGGAGAAGAGAAATGCTCCTTACTGACAATACGTAGATAAAATTCTTCCCTGGATTTCATATTCTGGGGCTATGAGTTCAAGAGGCTGGACAGATTTCCTATGTATAAATGAAGTCTCTCAGGTCCCTCTTTAGCCTACATCCGGATGTTAATGAGGTTACTTGTGGCTTTGTCTAAAAATAATAGTCAGGTCACAGCATTCATTCTAGTCAATTTGTTTGGCCGTGTTACAAGTGAAGAGAGAGTAAAAAATCAATTTAAGCAAGAGTTCTGAGCCCTGATAGACATTGAGTGTGAGTTCTGACATAACATAAAAGGAGCATAATTAAAGAGAGCTTCTGTGGAAGGAAAAAAAAAGGCAGGAAAAAGACTGAAGTCAACAAATCTGAGTTCTGAAAATAGAAAGAGCAAATCAGACATATTTTAAATTTTTATTTCTACCATGTTAGCATGGTAGAACATTCCTTGATGAAGAGAGGATCCTGATGTAGAAGAGGAAGGGACAGGAGGAAGATTCCTTTGATCTTTGATCTTTGATCTTGGGGGGCGGGGAGGGGTGCTGTTTGTTTGTTTTTCCTAGAGAATGAATAAGGACACTTTCTGTGGAAGAAAATACAACTAAACTATTCACTATTCTAAATAATTTCCCAGGAAGATTTCCACCATTTTAACTACTGATCATTCAACTCTTCTACAGAGTTAACACTTGCTATATCCTATCAACATGCCTGGGAACTGATGGAAAGCTGGCTGGTTTTGGCAGAGCTACATGGCTTTGGAGGGACGTCACAGCAAGAGTTAAGGGCTATTCAGTTATACTGTAAGTATTGTTTCTTCTTGTAGATATAAAATATTGACTGCTCTGAAAGTTCTGAAACACTTTGTTAAATGTTGCCAAACTCAGCTGTTATTTACTGGATGCTCTGCATCTGGGTATGCTTCACTAAAAATCACAAAGCTGGTGATGTTCTGGTGATGCAAATTTACACCATTTTTGTGCAAGAAGAGGCTATCAGAAGGGAAAATTCCAGTCCAGAGAGTGAAAGCTTCCAAAGCAACCAAGTACATGTTAAGTAGAAACAATTTTGACCACTGATTACACTGTTCCTCCTGACTTCCTAACATCACAGTATTATTTAACTAAATACTTTATATATATATACAGTGTTTCAGTTGGGAGTTTCAATTGCATATGTGTGGATATGCACATATCTTTCCTTCTAGTGAATGAATTCCTCAGATTCTGGCATTCTTTCAGATGAACCTGTTGAGCTTTTTCTCCTTTTCCTTTTCTTTTTCCTTTTCCTTTTAACTCTCAGCTGATTTTCAATATATTAAACTAACAAATATTTCTAACTTTCTTTTCCTGAAAAGTGGACGATAGAAAGACACAAACAAGGTGGATAACTGATAGAAATCTGTTGCATATATTTCAGTACAGAATGGTGTCTAGACAACATAAGTTAGGCTCTCCTATCAAAGAGTGAGAAGTACTAAATCTCAGCATCTTTGGGAATCAGAGAAGAGGCCATTTGATCACTTTTGGTAAATTAAATGGAGAAGAATGGCAGAGGAATCATCAGTGAAGAAACACCTGTGGTCACATCCAGTCTGTTGCCACTGCAGATCAGTCCAGTTACAGCTGTGCAGCTAGACCATGATCCCATGAGTAGTACCAGCACCCAGGCTGCGTACCTTTAAACACTTATAAGGAAGTGCTTTCAGGGATGCACAGTAGTATTCCTATTGCATGTGCTGCTGGTGATAGAAATCAGCCATTAGTTAATGCTGGTTTGGTTGGAGTTGCTCTCTAGAGAAGAGTAAAAGGAAGTGGGCACCTGTCTGAACAAGAAATAGTTCAGGATGTATCACGGAGAAAATAAAAATAATAAATAAATTTAAAAAAAAAAAGAAAGAAAAAAAAAAAGAAATGACAAATGATTCAAAGTAATTTTTGCAGCTAGCAATTAATGGATCAGATTTCTATTTGCAGATTTCCAGCACAGCAAGTTGAGCTGGCAACATGACACATATTCATAGACGTTGGATGGGATTTTCTGGTTTTGACTATAAAATTTTCCCCTACCAAAATTTAAAAAGCAATGTGAGGGGATCCGTAAATTCCATGAGCTCATGCTGCCAATCTCAACCCTATCAGAAGCCATGCACCTGAGACTAACCTGCTTAGAGACTGAGTACAAGATGTTCTTACAGAAAAAGCTGTACATAGCCAAAACCAAAAAGAGGAAAAATATATGGAAAGAAATCAAGGGAATAAATAAATAAAAAATAAAAATAAAAGTTAAAAAAAAATATATAGTGCAAAAGAATATGTTTGAGACTGAAAGCAATGAAATATATTTTGTCTGTGTGCTGTAGAAAAAACATGAAGGTTTTCAGACACAAAGTCAGTAAAGATTTCCTACACACAGCGTGGATATTTACATTCTTTTCTTTTTTTTTTTCTCTCTCCCTTTTTTTTTTCTCTGCAGTGTATATTTCACTGTTTTTTGGACCACCAAGCAACAGAAGCAACGATAGTAGTGAATGACTCATACCCAGACATTTCTGACCTATTAGTCACATATCTGTTACTGGAATAAGTATTGATTCTGTGCCTGCTGAAATGAAAGATGTGTCTGATGGCTCATGAGGGAAGGTATGTGATATTCAAGGATCGTGGTTTTCTACAGTAAATGTGCATCTTTCCAGACAGAGGTTCCCAGACTGTGTTGTATATACTGCTAGTGGAGCTGGAACAATTTCAGACTGGCTCTGCTCATGACGATCCCTAAATCAATTAAATTTAGGAATCTTTCTTGAAATTGAATCAATACAGCTTGCTGGTGGCATCCAAGGGAGCAGGTCTAGCTTTGTCTATACCAAGGCTGTCTGTCTTTGAAAACATGGACACACAAGCATTTACCAGCTGATCATCAGTAATTGCCTACATGGAGGTAGGTACAAGAGCCACAGAGCAATTGACTTTCTAGGTTGCTGATGGGTGCTATTTGCGTGTGTGGAGATTCTCCCATGGTAATTCAGAGCCAGAGAAGAGATGAGAGGAGGTAAGATCTGGTTTAGGAAAGCAGAGGGTGAGAGAGAGTGGTGAAGACTGTCATGCCAAGGGAGGGGAGAGGAAGATACAAAATGAACAAAAGAGACTAAAAACACCCCACCCTTGCGTAACCACACAAGCTGGCAGAGTAAAGCACTGTTTCTATGCTGGAGGTGCTCAAGCAAATAAATGGATAACCCCCATTTTGAGGACCTAACTCCACTTAGCTTTATTCTGTTTACTTCAAAGGGACGGGTCAAATATTTGGAATTGAGCAAAGGCTGAACTGGTTTCCTGGATCAGGACACAAAAAACTAAATGGTTAAGATGTGTTTATAACATTACTGTACTGTATTCTTTAATTATTGGCTCACTTACTGGCTAGCAGAATCATGCATATTCAGTCTTATATGCCCTTCACATTTCTTTGTGACTCTCAGATTCATTTTTTCCACAGATGAAAGACAGCTAAAATCCTTGCTATAAGGTCATAATATCTCCTTAACGATTTGCACTTATCCTCTTGAAGTAAATTAGTCTTCTTTTAGAACTTCTAAAGAATTGGTACTAGTATATGGAGAATCATTACCATGAGAATACAGAGTTTTTTTGTTTTTTTTTTTTTTGTTGTTGTTTTGTTTTTTGTTTTTTGTTTTAGTTTGTTTGTTTGTTTTGTTTTTTTAACAATATTTTAAGTATTATATATATTAGGTTTTATATAGCTATAGCTTTTTTTTTTCTAAATAAAAAAAAAATCATGTTTGCACAAGATATGGAGACCCTGATAAAGAACACATATGAAGTAATTATTTTAATCACAGTTTTTTTGCTCTCTCTCTTCAGCATTCATTATGTTCTTGATTCAATGTCCTTCATAAAATCAAGTTAACAGCATTTACAATGCCTTTCAAGCAAAAATGAAACCTAAAAACATAGAAATGGGAGTCAAGTCATACCAGATACTATGAGTCTTGTAGAACAAATGATAAGCCTGTATCCTTTCTTTGGAAGAAAGATGTGCAGCTGTATTAAAAACAAAAAGGTATGTATGCTAAGGTGGAAAAGAAAAAGCAGAACCTAAGCACACGTTTACGCAATTCTGATCTTTGCTTAGTTCCTTCAATATTTAGAAAAGAAACTGCACGTACAGGCTGATGACAGGATCAAGTCAACATGAGTTTAATCCTGATTTCAGATGATACACGTTTAAGACTTAAGACAAAAAAAAATGGTGCTGTGCTAGCTCCTCACAAAATCTTTATATATAAGACAGCAATGAAAAAAATGTATCTGCTGAGCGATACTCTAAAGTATCTTAAAATTAACTTTTGAGCTAAGGAGGAAAACTGCATTATTTCTCAGAATTGCAGAGTTGCAGACTGGTTGAGGTTGGAAGGGACCTCTGGAGACCATCTGGTCCAACCCCACTGGCCAAACAGAGCCATCTAGAGCTGCTTGCCCAGGACGATGTTCAGACAACTTTTGAAGATCTCCATGGAGAGAGACTCATAACTGCTCTGCACAACCTATGCCAGTGTTTATTCAACTTCACAGTAAAGAAGTGTTTCCTGGTGTTCAGATAGAACCTCTTGTTTTCCAGTTTGTGCCCGTTGCCTCTCATCCTGGCACTGAACACCACTGGAAAGAGCCCGGGTCCATTCTCCATCCCTCCTCCCCCCGACATTGCTTTCCTCCAGTCCTCAGGCATTTCTCTCATTCACTGTGATCTTTGAAGATAATTGACAGTGATCTTGTAAAGACATCGCCCAGCACCCTCAGCACTTGTGGGTGCATCCCATGAGGACCCATGGACATATGTACCTCTGGTTTGTTTAAGTATTCTCTGACCTGATTCTCTTCAGCCAAGGGTACATCTTCACTCCAGACTTTCCCCTATGGTCACTGGGACCTGGGATTTCTGAAGCCCAGTCTTGCTATTAAAGAAAGAGGTGAAGAAGACATTCAGTAACTCAGTCCTTTCCAAGTCATGTGCCACCAGAGCCCCTATCCCATTCACTACATGCTCATGTTTTTCCTTGCCTTCCTTTTGCCACTTATCTACTTGCAGAAGCTCTTGTTGTCTTTGATATCCATTGTCAGATTCATTTGTTCTGCTGGAGCCTAAAATATTCAGTACTAATTCTGGAATGCAAAGTTAAGAATGCATTTGTGCTAAAAAAAAAAAAAAAAAAAATCACTAATTTTTAATTTGATGGGGTTTTTGCTTGCTTCTTGCAGCATTTGGCTCTCCTGTGTACCTTTTTTGTGTCATTGGTGGTTATTCCATCTGCTTGCAAGATACTGTGTGCAGATATTAAGGAAACTATGTTCTGACATGTCAGGCAACCGTTATTTGAAGGAACATGAATAACATGAATACTTACACCCCACCAGTCTCAAGATGCAGACCATGATTTAGAGTTAACAAGTCTTCCCTGATGGTTTGAAAGCTTGCTCTAAGCACATTCTGCACAGCAAGCAAGGCCAGGCCTTGCACCCCCTGGCCAATTCACATGGGTGAATTATCTCATAGACAGTATTGTCTTCATATTGTCAATTCATATTGTTAAACAATGTGAGGAAGCAGTAAGAAGTTAACCCAGAAATTGAAGGAAACAAACAAACAAAACAAACAAACAAACAAAAAGAAGAAGAACAGAGGAAACTCACAGGGAGGAAAAAAGGACTAGGAGAGATTACATGAATCATCAAGTCCATCCACAACCAGGTAACCCTCAGAGTCTTTCCCAATACCTTATAATAATTTTCAGGCCTTTGCTACAAAAGGAGCTGAAGACAATATTCTTGTCTTGGCATGTCCCCATATCAAAGGTTTTATATTTTCAAAAAAAGAGATCCTTCCTAATCTCACCTGGGGGAAATTCCTTCCAGAACCTACGTCAGTCAACCTAACTCTGGTTGTTGGAGCAAGAGCCAGCAGACAGGCATGAGAGAAATGTTTTCAGTCCTAGCTGACTCATAGTCCCAGATCAGTATGAAGGAATGAGAGACCAGGGAAAGAAAAGAAATCTGTCCTTCCACCCACCAGGTGCTGGTGGGAAGTGAGAGAGACACATGCTTTTTGCCTCTTTGCTATTTTGGAGAAAGCAGAACTCACAAGCCACATTAAGACCGTATCCTACACATCCCAGGACTACTTCTCCCATCAGAGCATGGGGGCATATGCTGTTTACCAGTAGTCATGTGCAGTTGTCAGTAAGCTCTGATCTTCCTGACATTTTATGTGTTCCCCTATATTTATCACTGCAGCTACGTTTCACAGTGCCAATGAGAAAATTGATGTACCAAGCATTTCAGCTGCAAAAGCACCAGTGCAAGGCTCAGACAGCTGATCTCGGAGCTACTCTAGGACCCCAAAGAAAAAGTTAGTATCTGGTCCCAGACCCACTAGATGGCACTGTGTATGGCTGTTACCAGCCCTTACAAACCTGAGGCAGAGTTTGGTGTGAGCCCAGCAGCTCCAACCTCAGCTGGGTGGCTTCGATTTCCAGCACAAGTCTCTTAGCCTGGAACCTCATGCAGCTGTTCTGCCCATTCAGCAATTTTCGGGTTCCCTCAATCACTCTAAATTAGTGCTCTTTCAAATGACTACCAGTATTTTTTTATTTTTTATTTTTCTCCAGAAGCTCCAAGGTTATATTTTTCCAGTTCCTGGACCTTGCCCAAAACATTCCAGAGGTTTTAAGAAATATTTAGAAAGTCGGTAAGTCTGAGTATCCTGTCTGGCTGGTGTGCAGTACATGTGTGAGTGGAAGGGTACAGACTTCAACCAAGCCTCCCAGAATACTGCAGATTACAGGAATTTTGATGTGAGCCTAACTTTCCGTCTTGGCTACACCAGTTCTTCTCTATGGGGTCAGTTCATATCCCAGTGAAATTAGTGAGGGGGTTCCACTGAGATCACTGAGGGTTGGATAGGGGCCTCTGCCAGGTTTTCAAACACTGAAGAAATGTGTGCTGACATTTGGTAAATCCTTCTCCCTTTTCTGATCAAGGTTTCTACTCTTACTGTGAGCAGTGTTTGCTGGTTTATGCTCACAATGAAAACTGATGGGACTGTCGGGAAAACTGATGGGGCTGCCATTTTCAGTCTGGCTAGCAGGAGTTTTGCCAAGTACATTTTTTCTAAATGAAATGGGAGTTAAAATCCCTCTGTCTCTCTGCTTCTTGCTGTCTCCAGTTTTTAAAAGTTTTTCTTGTGTTGCAACTTCAGCGGCAACCTGAGCATCATTTTGAGCCTTTTTTAAGTCCTTGGAACATAGTTTTGCCTCTCCCTAAGCAAAAGTGATGTTTGAAACATCTCCTTTTTGTCCTCTCACATCGTTATTTACTCTAATAAAGTGCATTAGGCATTTTCCAATTGTGCTTTTCAAGATTCAGCCACAAGCTGATCTATAAACCATATGTAAAATGTGCAAGTTGAACAAACATCAACAATAATTCCTAGGCCTCACATATTTGAAGCAGTCACTCACGGAGAGCCTCCATGATTAGGTGGTGCAGGTCAGCAAAGCACTGCGAAGAAGGTCAAATATGCTCATCAAGCACTAAGTTGCTAGTTATTGCCCCTTGTTTGAAGGTCTCCAGACACAGTAGACAGTAACTGACTGTGTGAGGGTCCCTAGACCTCTTTCATATGGAAACCATGGTCCACAGGGAGTAGAAGATATAAGCCCTGGGTAGCAGGTGTAAGTTGGAGAGCACGAAGTGCAAAGCAGCTGTGTGAGAGTGGGCAGCACTGGAAATGTAGTTCTGTGCCCAAGTCACCATGTCACAGGGTCACAGGGTGACTGCAGGTAAAGGTCCTAAAGGGGGGGAAAGAGCAAAATGTCAATGTCTTGGTTTTGTCTTTTTTTTTTTTTTTTTTAATTTTATATGTGACCGCCTCCAGGTGTGTCTGGAGCTGGCACAAAATCCAACAGCATCACAAGGAACTCCAGAAATTTAGAGGTGTATCTGAACACAAAGTTCAGGGTTACAACTGAGTCGGTACATACTACATCATAACTGTACAGATTTTTAAAAGTGGCATTTCTCAACAACAAGACAGTAAAATTTAAAAAGAAAAATCAGTATCTGTAGTCAGGGTCCCAAAGGAAGAATAATTTATTGTAGTTGTTTCACCCAGTATGCCCCAGAAATGGGCATGATGAGGTTTTGCAAGTTCAGCTGAGTTATACCCACTGTAGGACCTTAAGAAGGAATTCTTGGGAGAGTTTGACCTCCAAATGTAGGATAAAGTAGTCTTGGGGTAGCTTTAGTTTACACAGATTAGGAATAAATCCCAGGAGGTATTAAAGAAGAGCATGTTCTGGCTTTTACCTATCCTGCAGGATATGATTTACTGTTCCGGTAAAGAAAAAAAAAATCGATCCCCTTAACTTCTATCTCAATGCAATGATTTCTTCCCAGTTGTGATTGTATTCACACCAAAAGTGGAGGGTACATCTCACTTTTGTATTTTCTCTACACCAGAAGCAAATCATTTTGATGATATTTTGTTTATCTGCTTTTGAAATGCCAGATAATTCCTGGCCTCTCTGAACACAATTCTTGAGAACCTTGGATCAGAAAACAGGGTCAAAATAGTTTGCTTCATCATTCCTTTAGATCATGAACTCAAGCCTTCTTGTAGTGTTGTATGGTCTCGTTCATAAGTTTGTTTCATAAATTTGTTTGTTTGTTTCTTAAGGGAAAGAGGTGTTTTTGGAGGAAAAAAAAAAAAAAAGGAGCCAAATACAAAAAGCATTGCCATTATATCACTAGGCTTTTAAAGAAACTTTTTCACTGATGCTGACACATATATGATAATAGTTTGTTCTTAAAGGCTGAAAAGTTAAACAAATATGAAAATAGAAGCTGTGAAACATCAGTGTTAGTTTTCTATGAGGTAACTAATTGCACACCTGCATGTTCACATATTCCTTTGTGCCCTTTTCCACTATTAATGACTAACATTTAAGCAGCTTGAAGATTATGTCTTCACTTTGCTTGTAAGTTCTTGTTTGGTCCTCTAAAGAAATAATTAATGTGAGCATATTATATTACTAGGAAAGCTGGCAAATACAAATCAAATAAGTTTTTGATTATGAGATTGCAGGAATCCTCCCTGAGCTCAATGTGTGTATGGAGGTTTTATAAGCAATTAAACTCTATCCCTGAAAATCCTACCTTTAAAGCTTTTGGATCACCTGGAGGGTTTTATGGTCTGCTGCAATTAATGAGAATGTAGAAGCTGGCAGGGAAAGTTCAAGTAAGGAAAAGGAACATGTACCAGATAAGCTCAAACACACTTAACCTCTCCCCTGCTAGAGGGTTTCTTTTCAGGCAGCACTGACACAGCCTTAAATAGATGCTGCATTTGAAACACTGTCAAGATTAATAGGCAGCAGCAAAGGTTCTTGTTTCCTTTGTTACTTATTATGCTGCAGCAAAAGAACTGAACTTTAAGAAATACGACAAATGGTACAAATAGCCTTTAAAACAACAAGATCTCTATGGGATGGAACAAATAGATATTTTTTTTCTGAACACTACAATATTTAGGCAGTGGCTTTAAGGGGGTATAAGATGTCAGCCATATTTCTGTGCATGTGCTGCAGCATAACATCTGACGTCCATCACCATCCTCACACAACTTTAGCTGGCAGCAGTACAGATATCTTTTATCTTTCTCTGCTCCTGCTCATATCTCTTCAACAGCAGATTGTTATCGTCCATGCTGTTCCCCTAGAAATGTGCAGGGACTTTACCTGCTGGCAGAAAGAAGACATGAGTTACAGCCTCATGTTGTCATTGCTCAGGAGAGTGGATGTTTTGTGAAATATGACAGGGGTTGTCTGTTCCCCATTAACCTCATGGCTGAATCTAGTCTGATAGCCTTTAAACTAGGAGAGGTAGGACCCAGAGAAGCTGCTTTTGCCCATTTGCTATTGTATGCCTGGGTATGAAGTCAAAGAGAAAGCATATGGAGAGGCCAGATTTTGAGGGCAAGGAGTGTTTCGCATCCTCATTTGCCCCATGCAGGCCTGGAGACTAAGGCACAAGCTGACCTGTTGCCCTTTAAACAGAGTGTCCTCAGTTAAACTTGCCTAGACTCCACAGGTCTAGCTATTCTTTCCTTTACAGCAGCATAACACTGCTGTGTTTAACATCAAGAGAGATAATCAGATTCAGTTCATCTGTGCTATTATTTGCCCATTTCTGTAAACCACAGCGGCAGGGCTGCAGGTTGCGTTTGTCAGTGCATAAACATGACTTCAGCTGGTGTTCGTCATGGCAACGTGGCTTGTTTAAAGAGGTATGTATATCACAGTTACTACTGAACCTTCACCACTACAAAGATGCTGGTGGCAATACAGACTTGACAGCAGCAATTATGTTCACTGCCTCCAGAGAGAGAACAGAGACGACAGGCTCTTCTGAGCTTCTGGTTGCTGTTTTGGTGGATCAGGATAAGGTGCTGCTGAAGAGATTTTTGGAGCTATGCTTTATGCATCCTGTCCCAACCACAAGGAAAGCAATCACATGTTTTTCATAACACCACTAGCCTGCTACTCCCTTCATTCCTGAGGAGAGCAGCACTCTGAGAACACCAAAAGCAATCGCTGCTGAACCAGTAGGAGAACACATCACTGCTGAGCCAGATGCCTGGAAATATGAATGCTGCTCTGTGGTTTCTTCAGGAGTCTGAGCCAGTATTTACCTCATCAGATGTATCTTTACTTTGTTGCCCTATCCCAGCCTGTACTCTATTCACAGTGCAATCTATTTTCCACAAGTAACAAGTCTGGGGGTCCCTAAAGGTAGTTAAAGTAAAGCAGGATGCAAAACGAAATATACAGAGTGTATGGGAAATGGGGGGGGAGCGGAGATGAAAAATGCACCCACTACAAACATGAGAAATCCTGGTCCCAGGGAGAAACAGGCGCCACAGACTGGAAAAGGAGCTTAACAGAACTGGGGAGGAAATTTAGGGGGATGAGGAAGCAAAGACTGTGATTCCAGCCAAGGCTAATGAGACTGCACAGGAACTGAAGCTGAATGACTGTACAGAATCTACAGAAGCAAAAATAGAGACCTGTAGCCATCTTTTTCCACAGAGACAGTACTATCATTCTTTTCTTCACAACTGGAGGAACAAAATCCTTAAGTGATTTGCCTTTAACAGATTTGTAGCCCAGGTTCTTCCAGCCCTCAGGCACAGACATAACCACGAGATTTCCGTTGTGTTTATTACCTTCAGGTGACTTGGAGAATGTTCATTTAAGTGTCTTCCACTGTGCAAGACTAAAAATTCATGTACTGGATAGGGGGTAAGGTCACAGATGTAAAATTGGCTCTAACATCCATCTCACTTTCTTCCTCTCCTTTTTTCTTTTCTTTTATATATATATATATATATATATATGTATAGTGCTAAAATGTATGAAAGGAAGCAGAAGAAGACTAGTCTTGGCTATTTCCCTATACATATGTAGTTTTTGGCCTAGTGATATCAGATTCATCCTGTGAATCAGTCAAAGGAGCAATAAATCTAGAGCTCATTAGGATTACATGCATATTACCTTTACTCTGTGGTTTCTGACTGATGTACCTACAAGTTTTCATGGCCATCAGCATGTATTTTGCCTCCAGCAAACAAAAAAGCTGGGGATACCTCTTAATCTATCATCCTGACTCTTCCATTCAGACAGATGGTCTCTGTTGTTTGCACATCACTGCTTGCCCTTCCATGGTACACAACATACTGCCTGTTCCCTGATGACAATACATGTGTTGGTAATAAATTTCCCATTCATAGTCCAATACAACCTTCTTAAGCAGCTGATCAGCTGACAACCTTCTCTATTTCGAACTTTTCAGAGTATGTGGTGGGGACTGACTGCACAAGCACCTGGCTTCTTTTCCCACGCCAATTTCCCTCGACTCACAAATACCAGGGGGACAAAGAAGAAAAGCAAACGCCATCTTACTGCCTTTTCGGTATCTGTTCATGCCTTTGTGTTACTGTAACAGTGCTTTTAAAATGCACCTTAGTTTCATAGTGATATAAGGCAATAATTCTTTCCTGACAAGCAACCATGACTGTGGTTGGTAAGTGCCTATTTGAAATCGGAAAAGCTAAGTAGTCCTTACAGTAATTAGGTCTCAAAGGGTTTTCTTTTCCTACTGCAACACCAAAAGAGAATCAGCTTCAAAACACATCTTACATGCTTCATCTGTATATTAGTAAGGGCATTTCTCAGTAAGGGCTGAGGATTCAAAATATGGGGATATCGATTACATCCTCTTTTTTCTTTCCACAGAAGGTTTCCAAGGAGGTGGCTAACTAGGACTGAATACACAACCACATTTGTGCTGAATAGCTAGAAAGCAAAGGAAACCCATTATGTGGTTTTTAAAACCTTTTGTGAATTTTGGAAAAGATACGTAATGTTTCTGCTGAAGAAAATCCATCACAATTATCTATATGTTCTTTATTTCACTCCAAGAATTTTCAACAATGAATCTTTATCGGGACCTTCATAAATAAATAAATAACCAGCAGTACTGCTGTCATGGAGAACACTTATAAATGAGCTTACTACTACACAGCTGCTCTGAAGACTGCATGCATTTCTTGTAAATAATTAGTTTTCCACCTCTGACAGGTACGGTTATAAAAATGATTACTCTAAAATAAATAATGTTGCATTTAGGGTGGCTTTTTGTTTTTGTTTTGTTTTCTTTTTTTTTTTTTTCTCAGAGAATCATACTAAACCATTCCACAGACACCTTTGGGCTTGCACAACAAAAGGCTCCATATGTTTTTACTTTCCAGAATTACTGCCAGACATGGAAAGGAACAGATGTGGAGCAGCCATTGCCTTGTTAGTTTGACCTGCAGCATAGGCACTTGATTCTTATTACCCTCCACTTTCTACTGATCATGCATCAGATCCCTTTACAGCTTCTCTTTTCTCACACATGCCTGTTCATGTCAGAACTGATTCTCTTTTGTAATTACACTGTTCTTCAGATTCCCTTCATGATAAGAAAAAACATTTGCTTTACTTTTGCTTCTCAGTTCACTGCCTGTTTTAGATAAAGCTGGGTATGGAAGTATTAAAATACCAAGGGAAAGCCTGCTGTCACAATGAGTTTCATACAAAGTCCTTTGAAGTCATTCATAAACAGCGGTTACCAATTATTGCTGTTGGGCTTTGGATCCACCCATGGATTTCTTCCAGCAAGAAGCATAACTATTAAAAAGTTTTCAAAAGATTCATCTGATGGGATTACCAGTTTGATTTCCTGAATAATGCTCTCTGAAGATTCAGATAAGCATGCTACCACTTGAAAGTTCTCTGTACCACCTCAGGCCAGAATTAAAGCATCTCTGCAGTCACGATGCCCAAAGTTTCACAAGTAGTGTGTAATTTCAGCCTTACAACAGAGCTACTCTTTGGTCTCTCCCTACTGAGAAAGGATATGCTTTCTTGATTCTAACACCAGAACCATCTGCTTCTTTTCAAAACATAGTCTTCATTATTGGAATAACTTAAATTCTGGTGCAATATTACTGGAACAGTCTTGGCATCATTTTGTGTTGCAAAGAAGGTTCTTGGACAATTGCTTATTTGTTATTGCCATCCTCTTTCTAACCCACTGTGTTTCTTCCCAGTACTCAGACAGTTTACATTTGAAAGATACCATTTTAATGGTCGTCCTAAATTTTGTATCCACAGACAGAATTTACAGTACATTTCCCAGAAAGAATCTGTGTAGCAGGTAGACCCACACTTATGCAATACGTGCAGCTAATTCTTTATACATGATGCTTCTTTTCCCACAAAGTTTAGCCCCCTGAAGATATTTAGCTCTGAAATCTTGATTTGCTTTTGCAATATTGTATAGAGGAGGAAAGGATTTGGCACACCTTTCTTCAATATGCCTCTGAATCTGAAATGCTAGTACCATGTCAGAAACATTTTGGATTTGTTGATCGAAGTCTGCACATCTTCACTCATGGCTTGGTCTCTGCTAAATTCAGGTACAGTGCCCTACAATGGTGCATTCTGTACCATGTTCCCTTTTCAAACTGAAC
Source organism: Anser brachyrhynchus (assembly GCF_964034855.1). Taxonomy (NCBI): domain Eukaryota; kingdom Metazoa; phylum Chordata; class Aves; order Anseriformes; family Anatidae; genus Anser; species Anser brachyrhynchus. The sequence goes on along the minus strand of NC_137696.1, from coordinate 93,212,846 downwards.
CCCAGAAAACACTACATCAAGTCTGTAGGCTATACAGGAATGTATTGCAATGGACTGAGTAGAATATTTAGTAGTAGCATAGAAATTGCAAATTTTAAACCAAGTGCATTGCTGACTTGAGGCAACCAAGGAACTTCAGCTTTGGCTGAACACTGTGCTCAAACTTGGTCAGTTTATCTTCCATCTTTGGGAAGTCCATTTCTTTGAGAATAAGCAGACTAAGCAGAACCATCAAAGGGGTAGAACAAGAAGGCAAGTTCCCTGGACAGACCTCTGAGCAACATCAAACGTGTGTGTATATATATAAAAATGCAGTGTATATATATATATATACATATATATACACACACACATACAGATACTGTAGAGCCCCCAGCCAGTTGCTGCCATCGTCAAAGAGAGTGAACCCATAATGGTGAATATGCAGGAGGCAAAGGCAGCAGTGAATGAGGAAGAAGGGAACCTTGGTGGTGTTCGGAAATCAGTAGAAGTGAATGATAAACTACTTGGAGAAATAGACCCTGAAGACAAAATATCTGGCCATGAAAAGAATCAGTCAGCAGGTCAAGGGAGGGAATTGTCCCCCTCTGCTCTGCCCTTGTGATGCCCCACTTGGAGTGCTGTGTCCAGGTTTGGGGCTGCCAGCACAAGAAGGTTGTAGACCTGTAAGAGCATGGCCAGAGGAGGACCACAAAGATGATCAGAGGGCTGGAGCACCTCTCCTATGAAGAAAGGCTGAGAGAGCTGGGGCTGTTCAGCCTGAAGAAGAAAAAGGTCCAGGGAGACCTCACTGCAACCTTTTAATACTTACAGGGGTGGGTATAAAAAAGATGGAGAGTAACTTTTTACATGGTGAGATAGTGATAGGGCAAGGGATAACTGTTTTAAACTAAAAGAGGGGAGATTTAGATTAGATGTTAGGAGGAAATTCTTCACTCAGAGGGTGGTGAGGCCCTGGAACAGGTTGCCAAGAGAAGCTGTGGACGTCCCATTCCTGGAGTCGTTCAAGATCAGGTTGGATGAGGTCCTAAACAACCTGATCCAGTTGCTGGCATCCCTACCCATGGGCAGGGGGTTGGTACTAGATCATCTTTAAGGTCTGTTCAAACTCAAGCCATTCTATGATTATATGATTCCGCAATTTTAAATGGCAGGAGGCTCTGATCACTCAACTGTTTTGATTAATGATTGAAGTTTCCACAAAAAGAAAAAGAAATTGTCTAAATAACTTGCACTTTACTCTTGTCCTTTGACAAGGCAGGGAAAAGGGACACAACTTTATGTAATTAGCTACTGTATCCTAGAAATGAATAATTATGGAGGAGCAATTAAGTTGTGTTCAACCTGGGCAATCCAATTGCCACCTTCCTGTAACCATTAAGATATTCTTATCACTCAGTGAATACAGGGAGAAAAGGACATATTTTCATGTCATTTTCATTTTCTCCAAGCTATCATGTATCACTTAGTAAAGCATAAGATAAGTTCAGCATCACAGAGATCACATTATGTTTTCCCACAGTATAAATACTTTTTTAATGATGAAATATTCAGTATTTCTTTGTTTGGACACAATAAAAGATAGTGTATAATAAGCAGCATCAAATAGGGTTTCTTTCTCCTCCACCCTCAGTGGCATTGCTAATTTGCTTGTTGCATTATTCCTTTATTTGAAATTACTTTTGGAAACATTTTACTTGTCCTTTTAACTGATAGCACAAAAAATAAATGTTGTCCAGCCCAATCTGTTTCCTCAAAGAAAAAAAAAAAGCAAACAAACAGTTGTTAGTTAATAACATTGGGTAGTGATACATCAAAGGAGTAGAATTTACACCCATGCCTTGTCTTGATTAGAGTGTTCAAGTTTAATTCAGAATGCCACTATTTCCTGCTGGTTGTTCTTCTTCATCAGTAACAAACCCTCCTTAGAAACTGTTGATACTGAACATATGGAGCTAATTAAATCTTTAATGAAATTTACTTATTTGCAGTTTCAGCCCTGTTGTGGTCTCTGATTCATTCAGTAAAAGATTTCTGTTTACTGAAGGAGACCTTTTCATTTGTGTTGGAACACTGAAATGCAGAACTGCACATGCGTTCTGCCAGAGTTACTGGCATTTATAGTGAAGTGGACAAATTAGGCGCTAAAATCTCTTTTAATGGAGAACTTCATTTTGCATTTTCAGGCACTTAAATAAAGTGTGACCACCCTATTTATAAAGCTGTAATCTGTTTCTGGTCAGTCTTGAGTCATGTGTTAGGATAAAAACGTCTGTCAGATGCTAATATGTTATATATATTACTGTATACTGTAATATACTAAATATGCGTATACAGAGTGAATGTGTAGTACAAATAATGCTGAACAAATTGATACCAACCAAAGGACCTGAGAAGATAAACTAACATAATATAAAGCAGCTAAAAAATCTAGTCACTGGGTTTATTCTTGCACAATTTAAAGTCATGATAACAAAATACAGGTGATCTGTTTGCACCTCATACTCTGGCAGAAATTATTTATTATCATTACAACACTACATTTTGTTATCCTTTTGCCTTTTGGGCAGACTCTAGTACCAAGATCTTTGTCAGCCTTTGAGATCCCATCTGTTGCTCATACAACAAGTGACCTCATCATGAACCAGAACCTCATTGTACTCAAAAACACCTTAAAATGGAAATTTAATTTTCATATTGCCCTTTAAGGACAGGAAACTGATAGATGAGTGATCACCAAAAGGAGGTGAAACTTGTTAATATTAATACTATTGAATGTGGTACTGGCAAACACACCGTATAGAAGCCCTGCTCTTTGAAAATACTGGCTTGTTGCAAATTATAGCAGTCTTTTCTGACATGCCCTGAACTCAACAGCATACGTGGTGCTAAAATGAGGAGTTGTGTTCTCCAAGGCCCCTTTAGATTTCTAACTCCCTGTTCCCCCTTTCCACCTCTTAGGAATCACCCCCCACCCAAAAAAAGAAAAAAAAATAGAAAAAAAAAGCACAGAAAGAACCTCAGATAAAGCTTTTCAAGGATTAAAAAAAAAAAAACAAAAAAACAAAAAAACAAAAAAACAGGCTCTGACTAAAGTTTATATCTGATTAAAAGACATCTGTACATATTTCAGCTAAAGGGTGACAGGAGACAATGAGATGAGAGATATGGTATGTAAAGATGTTTTACAAGCTAGATTTCATATGAAACAAGGGATTCAGTCACATGTTAGCATATACACAGAGCCTTGAGGAAACACAAATATGGATTAGGGCAAAAATCATAAATGATCCTCTCCAGGGAAGCCTGGATTAAGAAGGAATCTGAAGAGAAGCAAAATGAAATTGAGAGTAATTAATGAAGAGAATATATTTCAGGTTATGTAAACCTTCTTACCTCCTGAAAGGGTAGTGACAGGCCACATGCTATTTCAGTTTTTGGAGGCTGTAATACTTACCAACCAAAGCAAGCAAAGAGGCAGCAAAATGAGCTTCATCAAGAGGCAACATGCAGGAGGCAAGAGGTGGCATGAAATCAAAGCACACACAGTGAGCTCCTGCAGGAAAGCAGGGCATTTCAATTGTATCAGTGCACTGCTGATAATTGCAACAAGCTGATCTCACTGCTCTCCAGAATGCAGCTGAGACATAACTGGCCCATGTTGCACACCATTGGAAAGGGAAAGCTCTAATGCAGTTTAAGATTATTTGCACTCAAGAGAGTGTCTACCAGATGGTGATAATTGCCCATGATCTTTGGGATATGCAAGAGCCTTAAAAGGTTTGATGGAAGGAAGTTTTTTAATGAATGGGAATTGGAAGGCTCGAAGAGAAGTTGATTATTTTTTTTCCCTTAGATGTTTGTTACTGTAAGGTGCTATTACACTTCAACAGTTTATAAGGCCCAACCTACCTGGATGCAACAAGACTTTTTAGTTCTCAGCCAAAAGCAAGAAAACTTGTCCACTTAAAAATTAATTGAGCAATGTTAAAAAAACACCCAATTCAATGAACTTTAAGAATATCTAACAGAATGACCCCTTCCTTTGGATTTTTCATTCTTCTCCTTCACACTTTCTTTTTTTTTTCTTTTTTCTCCTCTCTTTCCTGAAAGCAAACACCTTCCTTGTCATAATTCTGTTCTGTAGAACATCCAACTGATGCTAAGTAACTACAAAAAAAAAAAAAAAACACTTTAAGTTCCAGTTGGAGACCATCACCAGAGAACTGTTGCACTGAATTTTTTCTACTCCCATTTATGTTGCATCCCAGCCTGTGATGAAGCATCCTTTACTAATAGACTGGCACAAAGTCTCAGCAAGTTATAAGGTGTTTTTCCCATTATCATGAGCATCTTATTTGCTTCTCTGAATAAAGTGTTGTACTATTGGGCCACAGCATTTTGGTTTTTGTTTGATTGTTTGTTTTTCAGCTATTTTTATTCTGGGTGCAAAAGAGCCCTGTCTTTTCTTGTCTTCATCACTGCTTTTTATATGGTTGTACTGAATGCTTTTGTCAGTGATTCAGGATTATAGCCTGTGGGGTGTCAGTAATAGATAGTCCACACTAGCCTGTGCACTCTTAGTCTTTCATCTGGACACCAAATACATAACACAAGAAGAGAAGCTGGAAATGTTGTTGGTCTCCTCCAGCACAGGAATGACTGTTTTTACCACAGGCAGCTTGCAAAAACATATTTGTTTATATGTTTCTATTTGCTTTGTTCTCTTTCTTTCCCCTTTGGAAAGGAAGACCATGTTCCTTTAAAAAAAAAAAAGAGAGAGAAAACTACAACAGCCTTCAGACCTATGTGTGCTCTTTGGTCAAGCCTCTCAAGTTTCATGTTTCCTACACCTGACAACAAAAACAGGATTTATATAACTGCCTAATGGTATCATATATGCCTTAGAGAGTCCTGCCCTTGTGATACACCCTAGCACCATACCAGAGAGGCATCTCTCTGCAGGTCTTGTGTCCTATAGGCCAGGCCCAGGCAGAAGTGCATAAGTTATTGCAGAACACTTGAAAGGGATCTATGTTTAAGAACCTAAATCTCCCCAAAAAATAACCCTTTCTCTAATGATGCTAAAGAGAAAAATAAAAATAAAATAAAAAGTAAAAATAAATAAATAAATATTATAAAGGAGAGGAAAATAGCACATGGAAAGGAGAGTGTGCAAACATATTGAAGCCCAAAGCAAATTGAGATGGCTACACCTTCTCTGAAAATATGACCTATCTTGAACAGAGGTTCTGAACTAAAGTTACTTCAAATAGCTTTCATAAAATCCTGCTATGAGGTCCTAGAGAATTCTCTCCAAAGCAGAAATGTGTCCTATCTTCTCAAGCACTATCTGGGGATCTCTTAGAAGCAAAATATATTTAACAAAGTTAATTTTGCTAAGAGGTGTTACCATGTACTATCTTTCAGCCAAGGGAAGGGAGAGAGGCAGGAGGTTGGAGCTTGCAATGCCTCAAGGCAATGGCATTCTGCCAGTTTCTCCTTACAGACCATGCCAGAAGTGCTTAAGAGCAAATGGCACATAAATCAGAAACACCTGCCATTACTGGACTGTGTGTATGTGTGTGCGTGTACAATCATCTGAAACTTCATTAAAAAAAGCGTGCTTTCCTGACCAAAGAATGTAATAAAAAGTTTTACTGTGTGGAGCAATATAGCTGGAATGGTCATCCTAGTTTTATCAACAGATGGAGTGAGACACCCAGAAGGGCCTTGCTCAATCCTCCCTGGAGGGCACTGGTACACCTGAACCTCTCTGCCCCCTCCTAACTGCCTTTTCACACCCACCTCACCCCTGTTCATCCTTCTGTGTCAGCCAGTGATGATGGCTACACTACAATGAGGCTCGCCTAGAAACTTTCCCTTTAATTTCAGAAGTAAATCTGTCACTTAGATTGTATGCACACGTTTTTCAGCAATAACTCACCCACTTATCTTCTGTCTTCATCAGCAAACAGTAATGCTCTGCTGAGACTCTGAAAGAAGTTTTGCAAAGGGCATTCATGCTCAGATTTTGTGCCAGCACAGCATGAAGCCAACCCAGCCTATACATGCTGCTCTGCGAGGAAGCAACAGCTCAGGCTCTACAGCTTTTTTGTCCGTGTTATTACAGGACCTTGGTATGTGTCTCAAGGAAGCCCTCCCTTGATTTGAGGGCCTTGGCCTACCTCTAAAAGAGGCATTTTTTTCTGTTCAATATGATGAGAGGATTACCATTTTCTTAGCCAACTCATGGATGTAGCGTTCATCATTGTGACAGTCCTCATCTCCCTGCCCCTGCTGTGACCAGGTGCAATGACACCGTTTCACTGGTGGCTGATAAATAATGTCTAGGGGACAAACAATGTCTGGGGACAGCTGCTGAGATAATAGTTTAGATAAACTGTTTCCTCCCATGAACCTAAATTTAGCTGGTACTTGGGAGTGAAAGATTCCCATCTGCAGAACATTGAAGTAGTAAAAGTTTTGGTGGTGGCACTTAAAACACAGAGAACACAGTAAGTCTGAAGGCAAACACAAGTACAGGAGAAGGAAAGGAGCACATTTTTATACTACAGAAAAGTTACTTGATTGTTTTGCTGTGGGACCTGTCAAGTTAAACCTATTTGCTCCTAGTTAAGGATGACTATGATTCACAGAATCACAGAATCATCTAGGTTGGAAGAGACCTCCAAGGTTACCAAGTCCAACCTCTGACCTAACACTAACAAGTCGTCTACTAAGCCATATCACTAAGCTCTAAATCTAAACATCTTTTAAAGACCGAGAGGTTATTGTACAGAAGATGCTGATCTAGGTCTCAAGAATACCTGACAGTGATGAAGAGTCAGAGAAGTTCATGATGAGTTTATGTTTCATCTAGATTGGCTACAAGTACAGACAGACTTTCCTTGCTATCCTGCAAACTCGATCTGTAGATGTTGTGTGCTCTGCTTATTATACACACCTGCAGATGTAGCTAGTGAAGCCAAGCTCCCATCTGACTGGGATTCAGGCTATGTATGTGCACCTGGCCTTCAAAAGAGTATGATATCATTCATCAAAGGACTCTGGAAAAGCCGTGCACCTAACAGGTGTCCTTGGAGAGCTTAGCCCATGACAAAGCCTAATCTCTGATCAGAGCTCATCTTTGTGACAGACTGTCAAGCAATATCTATATTTGCAGTAGCTATGGCTATCCTTCCAACCTGCCTATGGCCACATTTCACACAATGAGCAACGAACACATCCCTGTGGATCCCATCCACCCCACTGGGTGAATTGCCCAGTCTTCAGGCTGTATTTGCGGGCTCATGAGTGGCATGGCTGGCAAAGCTGGTCTTGAAGAGTGATTTCAGGGCAATGCTTACCCAGGCCGTAAGGACCTCTCCAGGTTGTTTCAGAATTCCTGAGCCCAGTACCCCAGGACTCACTAGCAGGGCACAGTTTGGGTTGTGATGGATGATTTCATGCCTTATAAACTCTTAGCTACCTGGAAACAGTAGGGCTTTTCATATCTGAAAAGTAACTTAGGAATTCAGATAACAGATTGGTGTCTAGGGACTACTTACCACTTGGAGATGGCTGTTGGGAATGACAGAATTGCTGCCAGGAATAGGTCTCTGGTAAATTTTGAAATTTAAATAGTTTCACATGCTGTGCTAATTTTTCATTAATAAGGATGTTTATTGCAATCTTCCCACACTTTTTTAGAGTGGACTAAAATATACATCAGCTGGAGTTTTATGGGCTGATTTATTTCTAAAGTTTGTTAAAGTAAAATGCCCACTTTTTTGAGCTAATTTTTCATGTCCCCATAGTAAAGAAGAGATTGTACTTGGTCCTAATGAACATAATAGTAGATTTTATTTTTGTTACTCTGGATCTTTAGCTATTAGAATTCTGCCTAGCTTTCTAGATCCTATATTGAACAAATTTGGGTCATGCCTCATGCTAGCCTACAAAATGTCTCTGAGTCCTGGCACAGAGCAAACACTGGTAAAAAAGGAATACCTGCTCACTACAAACACACATCTATGCATTTCATGTCCATTCCTGTGAGAGAATAGGGATAATACTTCCTTACCTCACACAAGGAAACTGGCAGTAAATTAGGAGTAAATCCCATTAGTAACTGTGTGCTCAAATACAGGGGCAATGAGGATTCTATAGCCACCCAGAGTGGACCCAGAGCCACCCAGAGTAGTATAAAAATACAATCTGCTGCCTACCACTGGCTAAAATTTTGTTTGTTCCAGAGAAATGTTAATTTAGTGGATATGTGGTAGACACTAAAAGCAAAATGAAGAAAATGCTAATCTTCAGTCCACTGAAATGCAGTGATATAGCTAGCAACACAGTTTCTTATGATACTGATTATCTCATTAGCTGATAATCAGTTCTGAAATACTCATTCTAGGCCCTATCCAGGCAATACTGAAATAAGAGCTAGTATGTGTTAAAGCAAGATTTCTAACACTAGCTTTCCTTTCTCACTGCCAGTTACATCTGTTATTGTGTGACACAGACAATTAGCCTCTGACATACCAGAAAATAAGAAATCAGATAAATCTTTCATCTACCAGATTTTTAAAAGAGCAAGGGTTTGTGGGTATCTGAGCATTCATCAATCCCCAGGGAGCAGCTCACAGAAAAAGCTGAAGAGAAGTAAGCTTATACAGTAAACTAGAAAAGACCAGAAAATATTTAGAGGTCCACAAATTGAAGAGGTCTGAGAAAGTAACAGAACTGTGCTTTCCCTGTCCATCGTTTCCACACTACCTAATAAAAATGATAGGCAAATAAACCAAGTAACATTTTCTCATTGCCTAAATATTATGGAAAGTTATCTCCTTTCTGACCCCATAACATATATCGTACTCACTGTAATTAAATATATTTGTTCAGCTACAGTGAAAAGTATGGTGAATTCTGTGGACCAGCATCTTGAAAATATCATAGGATATAGAGCCTTACGTTAGAATGAGGTGCAGCCCCATGCTGAAGAGAACATAGACATCGACTGACTGTGATATGATGATAGAATAATATGATAGAATAATAGAATACAGTTAGAAGGGATCTTCAAATATCATCTGCCAAATCTTAAATTGTTTCACTTTGGAAAAAAAAAAAAAGAAAAAAAAAACAGATGCTTGCCTTGTGTTATGTAATAGAAAAGAATAGAGAAATCCAGGGATAATTAGAAAACAGCTCACACTTTTGGTGAGTTTTATCTTTCATTGTTCACGCAAATGGAATTGATGGCAGTGGGAATTTTGTTCTTGGAGAGACTCAGTTTCTGCCAGTTACCATCAGTAAAAATCCCATCTTTCTTCTGCACAGAAGTCAGAGTCAAAAACAGATTTGATTTCTCATACTACGGTAAGTGAAAATACTGAGAATTTTTAAGAGGAAATTTAGACAATGAATCACAATCAGCACATAATTCTTGTATTTTCAAATCTAAAGATCAAAGTTGAAATTTGAAGTTCTGTTTAGATTCTGTTGAATCTAGCACTGGTTAATCACCAGAACAGGTTTCTTTAGAAGGAATTTTGCTAACTCCAGTTCCTAAAGTTAGAAAGCTTTTTTTAAGAGTTTATAAAGGGCAGCTTTCAGCATTTTTCATCCATAAGCATGCAGTAATAGCAATAGCAATGATAAGAAGGTATATCCTTGAGTTAGCTACCCCACTGCTTACCCACTCTCATGTCAGAATTTTCCTTGTTGCAGCTTGTGATCATTGCTTCTTGCCCTTTTTTTTATGCACCTCCAAGTAAAGTCTGGCTCCCTGTTAACCTACCCATTGGAGAATTACAGAAAACAATTAGAACCCTCTTTAGACTGCTGTTTTCCAAGACAAGCAAATCAAGCTTCTCAGCATCTCTTCATTCCTTTCATGCTCCAACCCCCTAAATATCTTGTTTCTGGCCCCTGGATGCAATCACTTGTTAATATCGCTCTCGTATTGGAGAGCTGAAAACTGGACACAGTACTACAGATGTGGGCTCAGAAGGGCTGAGTAGAGAGGACCAATCACTTTTCTGGACCTGTTTGCTGCAGCTTGCTACTGCAGCACAAAATGTGATGAGCTTTTGTCACTGCAAAGGCATCCTGTGAACTCTTGTTGAACTTCTTGTCCACCATGACCCCCAAGTCTTCTTCTACAAATTTCCTCCTCAGTCAGTCAGTCAGTCAGTTACTAGCTTGGAAGCATTCCCTCTTTAGTCCAGGACTTTGCATTTGTCTTTGTTAAAGCTCTTAAGATATTTGTCAGCCTGCTTGTCAAGGTCCCTTTGAATGGCAGCCCTACCCGTCTGTGAGTTGACCACTTCAGATAACAATTTGTTGATATTATTGTATAAAATTCAACTTTAATAATTACCTAAAATTAACTAAAAAAATGCAGTGGAGCTTAGCAGTGTTTTGTGCAGATGTGTCTGTCTCCAGGTAAAGCTACCTCATCCATCAGCTAAAGCTACCTCTTCTAGAAAATTCACATTTTCTTGTTGGTCCCTTATTGTTCAAGTTAAAGAATAAAAAGCAGTAACTTTATTGTTCTCTGGTCTGTTAGCTCAGGAAAAAAAAAAATAGGGCCAAATAAAGTCTTTCCACTCTTTGGGTTTCCACAGTCAAATATTTGCCAAGTGTACAGCCACAGTTTCTTGGCATGTGTTTATAGCACCCGAGACTCCCAGGTGGTCTCTCTGTCCAATTACCCACCAGACTGGGCTTTGTTTCTGCAACAAGTTGGAGGTGTCTTCTGTCTGGCATAGCCACAGGCAAAATGCACTAATATGAAACATTCTATTTCAACGGTATGTTAAGCAATACATGTTTCCCAACTTCCTTTTTGGATTGCCAAGTAATTTATGGAATAGGAAACTAATTATATCTTGGTTTTAGTTTTGTCAAGACCCTCAAAGTTTTATCTTCATCAGACACTGCATCTGCGATCTTCATTGGAATATTCTATTTATAATCTTAAATAATCCCATAAAACAACAGAACAAGAATAAAAATTGTTCTCAGTTTCCACCATGATGTTACTTTCATACTCAGAGATATTCTGCAGCTTCCTTTTCTTTCTGTACTGCCCACAGCAGGGTGTTCAGAATTTGTTTCCAAATGGTGTGCAGTGGCAGGAGAGACTTGCAGAAAATTCAGCCAGTTTAGCTTTAGGAGGAGGAAATATATCAGAAGTATGAAGGAGAAGATGTAACTCCTTAATCATGTGTGTATGGACCATTACAGAGACAGGAACTGCTGATGCTGGCACCATTGTTGATAATGTCTACCATCTGCATAATGGCAGGACCCAAAAAAGAAAATCTGAGAAGCTCTGACCTGCAGAACAAGAATATCGTAAATCCTTTTTAAGCTATAGCATGGTCATGGTAGCTGACATAAAGGTTGATCAGAGAGCAAGATCAAGAGTATAAATAAAGGACACATTACTGTTACATGGGTTCTGGTATATGGAACAAAGCCACTTACTTCTCAGGCAAATTGGATAATAAACCCTAAACCAGGGCTATTTTATAGCAGGCTAATTCAAAGAAATAATAGTCTTTCACAAAGAACTAGTGATGAACTGTCTGCATTGTGCAGATTATACCTGGTCTGCCAAGAGATCAGCAATATTATAATTCCCAATTTTAATGCATTTTATTAGTAGAATTTTAGGAACCGGTAGGGGTCTATAACCATGAGACTCCACCCTGAAACTCTGCTGAAGGACTCACAGCTGCCAGTAATTAGATTTGTTTGGATGGCCTCTTTGGAGGTTGCTGTCGGCTCATCAAAACAGACCACTGCAGGCCCAAGATTCCTCTGCATGTTGGTGTAACAAAGTCTGGGGCAAGGAACTGGGGTAGGGGGCTGTCTTCTCAATAAAAGTTCAGCAAGGGAATATGACTTTTATTTTGCTTAGACTGACTTAGAGTAGGGGAAGTTCAGCTTCTTATTTCCTTGTTTTGGCTCCTAGATGACCCCGAAAATTCAGAAAATATTAATTTAATTTGCATAAATTGGTCTAAGATTAATGAAAGGCTCTCTTCCTTTATTCATGACTGAACTGTGATACCAAGATTCTTCTCTTTTATTCTTGGTATAGCCCAGTACTTCCTCATGGAGTGTTTGAAAAGCTTCATCATTGTTCACAATGTATTTTTTCCCAATAAAATAAGGTGGTATATTGTAAACAAGGAGGCAAAGACTGTTCCACCTGTTCAGTCTTTAAACATAATAGATTGTGTCAGAAATTCCAGTATGAGGTAGCTTAGCCAATATGATAGGCTAGGAAGTGGGCTTACATATCCAGATGAGTATTAAGGGTCTTTTCCAGCCGAAATGAGCCTATGATTCTATGATTAATACAGCAGTATAAATGAATGCTGCTTGCTCCAGTAAAAAGCATGAAGTAGTTCTTTGTTCACAAAATTTGCTTGCTCTTTTTATTAGTAACTTTAGTAAGATGAGTAGTATCAGAAGAAAATAATGGAATTCTAATCATTTTTAACAGATTTACTGATATTAATTTTCTTATTGGACCTGTAACATGACAAGCAGGTTAATCAGTTAACCAGGAAAAGAATCAAATCCTGTTCTAAGTGGGTTCATTTCTTGTCTAATGTAAAAGAATTCAAAGGGCTTTAGTCAATCTGTATGCATAGTAGTAGAAGAGGAAGGTCTCAAGCAGAGAGAGTTAGAAGAAATCTAGGAGGTAAAGGGCTTCAAAATATACTTCAAATTAATGAAAAAACACTTCTAAAAACTCTAGTGCCAATACTCTGTGTAAATAAATAAATAAATAAATAAATAAATAAATAAATAGGCACTCATTGGTACATTCCTGACTTGCAAAACAAAACAAAAGAGAACTTTCACAACTGTGCTGTTACTGCTTATCCCATAAAGGGAAGGAGAGTTTTACCCTCTGGGCATCACTAATAATGAGGCTGTGCAGATCCTGAGATAAAAATTGCAACCACAGCCTCAGTCTATTTGTCACAGCTTCTTAAGTGAGACAGAGGTCAGCCTCTAGGCTCTACAGCATTTGCCTTTATTAGAAGTTCTGCAGAAATCAGGTCATCAGACATTTCTGGATTGGTTTCTGCATACCTTGGTGGCTGCAGACAGCCAATTACATCTATCCAGGTATTTATGCTATAAAAGGACCATGATGGCCCAGTTCCTAGTTTGAGCTCTCTCCAAGCAGCTTCTTCCTTTTCTTAATGTCTAGGTAAGGAAGATTTTTTCCAGGAGCATTATAAAAGCCTGTATTTTACATCATCTTAATCCTTGAAAGAGAAATGTTTTCTGAAGGAGATTTTCTTGAAAAAACATCTTATGGTTTTCCTGGGGCAGGAGGAGGGGTATAACATGATACAGATAAAAGAAAGTAAACTGACTTCTCAGGCCTGGATCTCCCACTTTTGTGCATACTTAATTTCACATGCAAAAACTTTCCCATTGGTTTAGGACTCTTTGCAAGCAGAATATGCAATGCATATGTGCCTGTAAAACTGTAGTTCATACACTATTACACATACCCAAACATTTGGTATTATTACAGGGTAAATATTGAAGTCAAGACCTGGAGATTTTAGTGTAAAAAAGAAAAAGAAATCATTATAATTTATAGCGTGGGAGCCATTTCTAGGCTCAAGAAGAAACACAAAGTAACGGTTTTCTGGCTATCAGAAAACTTAATTGACACACAGGCTTTATGCTTTGCCAGGTCACCTCTTCAACAATGTTGGCTAATGTAAAACATTTGAAATTTCTCATTCCCTAAATTACTCCAATCTAAACATATCAGTGATTAACTTTATCTGCATTCCAAATGGTAAACTCCTCCAACTGTTTAGTTAAGCTTTCTCTTTGCAAAGGAACCCTCATTCAGTTTTATTGCAATATGACGTTATTTTTACTTTAAAACTGAATGCTATTTAAGTACTAAAAATTAGCCTGCTGTTTAGAACAAGAGGATTAAAAGCTTTGGAAACTTCCAGTTCCTTTATCTGAGTCCAGTAAACAACATAGACCATAACACTTAAAAAATTCAAATCATTTGATCAGCTTGAAACAGATGTCAAGTTTTCTGAAAAAAAACACTTCACTGAAATATATGCATTTAATAAAACTTTCATAATGAGAACAATTGAATTTCTGCTATCATGTCAGAGCTCTGAGCAGGCAACCATGTCTTCTTGCCACTTCAGGAATAACAAAACTCGGAATTTCAGTGTCCACTTCTCACTGCAAAGAGGGAGCTGTTTACTGACTATATCAGGTTTCCCCGCCACCACAACTCATATTCAATCTGCTTTATTGGCCAATGCATACAAATAAAGCGGCCCAGCTCACACCTCCTGCTTATTCAAAGTAAGGAATACCAGGCATGAAGACTTCCTAACTACTTGTACCTGGAGACAGAACCAGAGTAAAAAAAAAAAATAGTCCTTTTTTCCTATGTGTATTTGTTCTTGGTCACAAATGAGTTCTTACTGCAAGGATAATTCCTTTATATATAAATGTGACACAAGAAGGAGTACATCCTTGATGACATAACATTTGAGTAGAAGAAGCACAAATCTACTGAATGTAGATTAACATTAAGTATAGTAAGATAACTAAACTAAAACAACCTAAAATATAGGCTTGTTTCTCCAATGATACTTCCCTCTGTTGTATTAGCAACAAGTACAAAGAATAAATTAATGATTTTTTTTTACATTCCATTCAACTTCTGGATTATCTCACAGCCACTTATTGTACTTAGACTAAATTGCCAATGAGGTTCATTAGGAACCTTGGTTCAATGCTGCTGTTTCAGCGTCCACCAAAAGAGAGGTTGAATCACTGGGAATCTCAGTCCTCACAGTAATCTCCACTAGACTTATAGTCCTTATGATCAACTTCTGTATGTCCTTAAGCATTTCCAAGAGAACCATTCTTCCAACTGTCTTTCATTTTAGAAAACTAACTTCCATGAAATGCAGTGACGAGGCAGTGTTAAAACGGTAATGGGCTTTTCAGCCTTCTCTGAACAATGGTTATTAATCCTGAGTCAATTTTTAGCTACTCCAAGGCAAGTGGTTTCATTTCTAGTTAAACAGAGCTATAGAAATAAAACAGGAAGGTCACGATCAATGTATGAATCACTATAGCCAATTCTAAATCCAAAAAGAAAGAAAGATTGAGCTCTTGGCAGTTAACAGTGGAAAGGGTTGTTCATTCTGGGTTGTTCATGTACTTCCTTGAGTGTTGAAAAGGAACAATGATTTCTAGTGAACAGCATAGTTGATTGGTCTGAGGGCTTCCCAATTAACAGCATCAGGTCACAGAATCACAGAACTGTTTCTGGAAGGAACCTTTACAGGTCTCAACATCCCATTCAGAGAGGAACCACTTCTAGTACTAGATCAGGTCAGCCACAGTTTTGTCTAGCCATGTCTTGAAAATCTCCAAGGATAAGGCCTCATCAGGTCTCTGGGTGACCTATTCCAGCACTTCTCTGTCCTGGTTACAAAGTTTTTCCTAATGCCTGAGTTCTGAAATGGCACTTTAAGCTGCTACCTCCTATAATACCAACTTCCACTACTGCAAAGAGTTAACTTCCTTCATTTTTCCAACTGCCATTCAATCATTTTTAGGCTGCTGCCTAGTTTACTCTTTGCCACACTGAATAAGCTGGCTTCTTCAGCTTTTTCAGCCATTCTGTACAGGCCATCTGTTCAAAACCCCTGACCATTGAAGTAGGCCTCCATTGGCCTCTCCCAGTTTCCAACATCCACTTGAATGGGGATCTTAGAATGGATTGCAGTATTCCAGATGTCATCTCACCAGTGCCATGCACAGTGGTATAATAAATTCCTCCAATCTGCAGGTCACACTTTCCTAATGTATACAGTATCATATGATATTCTTTTCCTTTTTGATAATGGCAGTGCACTTTTGTCTCATATTCAAACAGCTTTTCAGAAAAATAAATATATAAATAAATGGTATCCCTGTGGAAAAGAAGCTGAACATGAGTCAGCAGTGTGCACTCACAGAGAAGAGAGTCAACCAGAACCAGCTTTTGGTCTGTATTAACAAGAGTGTCAGCAATAGTCAAGGGAAGTAACTCTTCCCTCTTTCCAGTTCTTGGGAGACCACATATCCTATGTCCAGTTCTGGGCTCACTCCAGCACAAGAAAGATATTGACCTCTGGGCTCACTCCAATATGAATAAGAGAGCTGAAGCACGGGATGTTTAAGGAGAGACTGAGGGAGCTGGGTTTGTTCAGTATATACTGAAAAAAAAAAAAAAAAAAAAAAGGTTGTGAGAGGTATTATTGTTACCTACAATGATATACTGGGAGGCTGTGAAGAGGACAGAACCATTCTTCTTAGAGGTACAGAAAGGAAAATAAGCAACAGACAGACACAAGCTGGAACATGGGAAATTCCTACTCAGTATAAGGAAAAATTCTCAACATGAGGGTAGATAAGCATTATATTGGGTTGAGGTTGTGGAATCTCCATATATCCTTGGAAGTATTCAAAACACAGCTGGACTAGGCTCTGAGTAACCTGATCCTTGAAAGTGTTCAAGGCAAGGTTGGATGGGGCTTTGAGCAACCTGGCCTAGTGGGAGGTGTCCCCGTCCATGGCAGAGTTTGGAATTAGATGATCTTTAAGGTCACTTCCAACCCAAGCCATTCTATGAATCTGTGATTTTATGATCTAATGGGATTCGCTTTGAGCTGAAGGTTCAATAAGATGATCTCTAGAGGTGTTTTCCAACCTACATGAGCCTGTAACTCTATTTGTCCCCCACCACATTCCCAAGATGTCCTGCAGCAAAGCTGTTATGCGGCCTGTTTCCAGTCTCCCAGGTGCAGATAAGTACTCTTTTTTTCTTTAAATTCATGCTGGCTCAATCCTCAAGTTTCTCAAGGTCAATCTGCATAAAAACTGTGTCCTTTGATGTGTCAGCAGCTCCTCACCAACCTAGTGACACCTGCAAATTTGCTGGACAGCGTTTTCTGTCTCATTATACAGGTCACTGACAAAAAACACAGAAGATCAGCACCAGTATCAACCCTGAAGTATTTTGCTTGTTACCAGCTGCCAGCTAGGCATGGATCCATTGATTACTGCACTTTGAGTCTGGCTGTCCAGACAATTTTCAACTCACCTGACAGTCTGATCATCCCACCCATTGTCAACTTCCAGATGAGAGCTCTGGTGTTGGAAACCTTACTAAAGAAATATCCACTTCCCCCTCACCATTCCCACAGCCAGTCAAATCATCACCAAAGGCAATCAGACCAACTGTTTCTGATTATCTCCTTGTCCTGCTTGAGTTTGGAAATGGGTTCCAAAAGATCATGCACCGTGGTCTTCACAGGGACAGAGGTAAGCCAGCAGCTGACAGTGTTCTAGATCCTTTTTTTGTGTGTGTTTCTTCAATAGGACTATAATGTTCACTTTTTCCATTCAGCACAATTTTTCACAGACAATACACAGGAGCCTTGCAATCACAGCAGCCAGCAAGGCAACTACAGCAGCCAATTTTTACAGCACCTTTAGGTCAGTCCCAGGGATATGAGCATGTCCAGCTTAAGTAGTGTCTAACTTGTTTATCCAGTGCTGGCTACTTCCCAAATTGCTCTGCTACTTACAGAGGTCAAGTGGAAGATTCTGCTTGTGATGAGCAAGGTAAAAAAGGCCCTGAGTACTTCATCCTTTTCCACATAATCCACCCATCTCATATATTAGCAGACTCACATCTTCCCTAACATTCCTTTACTAGTTCTTCTTGCTCAATTTAATGAAGTTATTTTTAACTCATCATTTGGGTTTTGACTTTCCTGATTTTTACCTTAGTGATACTTTATACTCTTCCTTAGCTGCCTGTCTTTGTTTCCAATTCATATGTTCACAGTTAGTATTTTAGTTCAGCAAGAAGCTCCCTGTTAGTCAAGTTGGACTTGTGCTGAAACTTCCAGTTTTCACACACAAAGGGGTGGCTTGTTCCTGCTCCCTCACTTTCAAAGAGTACTCCATCTCTATTGGGTAATATTGGTTTATCACCTCCTTGAACAACCAAGTTCGTTCTCAAAAGTCTGGAGCTCTAGCTCTGCAGTTTTCCACCCAGCCTTCCTCCAGATCCTGAACTCCACTGTACTCCTGTACTCCCTGCAACATAAACTGCCAAGTTTTTCCACATTACTGCAAACATTCATTAGTCCTTCTCAGCCTGTGAGCAGCAGATCCCACAAAGCAACACCCCTGGCCAGCCTCTCTAGTTTGTGTGGGTCACCCACACAGCTTAAGAGCTCCTTGGGTGCTTTGCCTGAAGCCACATCACCCTCACCCCTGTTCTCTGGACTATGGAGATCACCCATACCAATAGGTGTCTGCAGATGGGAGATTTTCAGTAGTTGTCTGGAGAAGGCCTCATCCCTTGCCTTCTATTGATCAGGAGGTCTGTAGCAGCCCCCGAGGATGTCCCCAGCTTTACTTTCCCATCTGATGTTGATGCAAATGCTCCAAACAGTCATGTCTCCAGTTTTACCCTATAGAGCTCTACAGATTCAAGGAGATCCTTAAAATAAAGAACAACTCCCTCTCCTTATCTTTCCTACATATCACTTCTCAGTAGCCTGTTTGCTCCATGGATTCCCTTTCCAGCATATTTCCTCTTCTATGTGAACAGCCTGTAATGGAGACTGGCCATATTCCCATTTTTGCACCCATTGCTCCAAATTTCCTGGTTCGTGAGCAGGAGTCCCTAGAGGCACTGATGCATTAAGAGCACTGACTCATGCTAAATATTAATCACTTGTCTACTACTTGTTACTACTACTCATCATCAGGGCTGCCTATTGGACTGTTCTGGTGAGATGTATATTACTCAAATACCTTGGTGCCTTTGTCTGAGTTTCTGGGTGTTTTATTTCATTGCTTGCCACATTCTAGCATATTAGTAGTATTCACTCTAGTGGATACATCAGGTAATACAGACTAAGGTGGACACTAAAAATATACTCAGCAGATCGGTTCTCAACAGAGAGTTCACACAGGAAACAGAACTGGAAGAACTGATTTGCACAAAATATGCAAATTTCACTAAAGGCATATAAAAGTAATAATAAGTGCCTAGTTTATGTATAATTATTCTCAGGAGCAAATGGGATTTTTAAAGTGCTCTAAAACATCTGACATTCACATATAGTTGCATATTGATCTAAGCTGCAGAGGTACATTAAGGCATTCAGCTTGTAAACTTAAGGGTATATTCACCCTTGAATCCATAACATAATTTCAGGACTTGTGTTCTTTGTGCTACAGTTTTAAGATTCATAAAAGCAAGAGCTGAAGTGCCATGACAAGATTGTAAGTCCTTGTTCTATTAAATTCTACTACTTTCTGCTGGACTAACATTCCCTTTACTTAAAAATTTCTTTGTGTTAGGTGCTGTGTTCAACTGCCAGATTCTTTGCATTTGCATTACACATTATTCATAACAATACTAAGCTTTTGTATGAGAATTTATGCATTGAGTATATTACAGACTGTATCTTGTTTTATTTGTAGCAACTAATGCAATGCTGCTTTTAGTTTGGTTAAAATGTTTATATCTTTTCCTCTTCTGATTACAGTATCCCTTACAAGTGCTGAGACAACAAGTTGTACAGTAAAAAAAAATTATGCCATATTAAAATGAACTGGTTTCCTAAATGTAATGGAAAACATTTGAACTTCATTTAGTTCCGGACACATTAAGTTTTTATGACTTCATTTTTAAAAGATTTTTCTGTGCTCCTTCATTGATATTTATTTCTGCTGTGGCACCTTATCCATTTACCAATAAATTTATTATAAGATGGGTTTTGGAATCCCAGTATTTTGCAATATTTTTAATTATTTTCTGAGTTCACCTAGAAATTCATGCTAATTTCAGTCAAATGTCAGCTGTTCTGTGGAAGTCAACCTAAAGATACATTCTCAAGTGCAAGCAGAGTGCACTATTTAACTCTTCTTTTGTGCTTAAAAAGACTTCAGTACCAGCAGGGCTGTATCTAGACATCCATTCTACTTTTATTTCATTCCATTTTCCAAAAACAGTATTATGACTTCAACCAACAAAATGCTACTATTTTCATAAGCCATGCATCTTAGTAACAAAAAATTAGGTGCCATTCAATCCTATACAAACTATTTTTAGATTCATATAAAAACACTATTTATCCACAAAGTATTTGCAAAAAATTAAATGATAGTGTCCTTCCCATGAAAAACCACCTTTTAGTTTCTCATGAAACATAAGGTATTCTTCTTTTTAAGAGGTGGCTGAAGGCAACTTCTTTTAGAAGCCTTGGCATTTACCACCACTATGAACCTCATCACACAGCTGTAACCCTTAGTATGCTTTGATACTGTTGACCACATGTGGTTTACAGCTAGTCTTCATCTTTTAGAGTTAAAATTGCTGTCCAAATAAACAGTGTCAGAAAGCTTTGTCCTTACAGGCCAAAATCAACAGTTTTTGTGTGTGCTGATTCTAAAGAGAATTCTGCTCTTACCTCTGCCACCAATGCTCCTTGTGACTCTGGGCAAGCCATGTTCCTCACCTGCAATTTCTGAATAATAATGTTCTTCTCTCTGCATACTTCCACTGTATTCTCTTTGTGGCAGCAGCCACCTCTTCCATGGCATAAGAACTGCACCCATATAAATAGATGGTAGGCTGTAGTCTCTAGTATTCCAGTATGGTAAGGGTGATCTTTATGCAATCTGTACTGGAACAAGCATGGTTTGTCCTCTTTAGGAAAATAGTATTTCATCCTAGATTTGTTCCAGAAGTATCATATCTCATTTTGTTTGGTTGTTGGTGGTGGTTTTTGGTGGGAATTGGAGGACTAATCTGAAAGTTTTAGCCAATGTTCAGTTATGTTTAAAGTAAAAGGAAGTTGTGTATCTTACAGGAGCAGGATTCAGAAATTAATGTGGTTTATGAAAAAAAAAACAAAAAAAAACAGTGGCCATATGAGCCCATAAAGAAAAGTTGGGCTTTCAGGCTTCGGATCTAATACTGACCTGCCACAGTAAAGTAATTATCCACATACATCACTACCATCTTCTGTAAAACAGAAATTATCATGCTGACCTCCTTTGCAGACTGTTTGATACGTGCCGTAAATAATAATAAATAAATAAACTGCTAGGTGCTTGTAGGCCTATTATATAGAGAAATGAGTAGCAAGCTCTTGTAAAAAGAACTGTGACTCTTTGTTGTATCACTGGCAGGGCCAGATTCAGAAACAGTCGTAAGTATCTCCCCACTCAGGTGCATAAGTTCTTTGCTCATTGTTCTCTGTTCTTCATGAAACAGCCTGCTAATCCCCAGTCAGGAAGGAATTTCATGGAATAAATCCATCTTTTCTTTATTTCAGATCTATGTCAAATACAAGGTCCAAATCATAAAAATTAAAAAAAAAAAAATACATCAATGGATAAATTTAGGCCAGATCAAATTAGATATTTTCCAGCTCCTGACCCTGAACCTTTTCTTAAAACTTGAACTCTGCGAACCAAATTATTTTTAGCTTCAAAACCCTTGGCTAATTTATTTTCATTTTGCTTAAGTTTTGTATGCCTTTGTGCTTCCGGTTTCTGGCAACTACTATGACTGAGAATGCCAAAGTCCTCTATTCAAATCATATGCTTGGCCAAATGAAAAGGGGAAATCACTCAAAATCATGCAAGGCAGTCTTTTCTCATGAGTCTTCTGTTCTCATGAACTTTTTAGGCCAATTTTGGAAATGCAAAAATTCATAATTTAGGACTCATCAGATAAGGAACCAAACTTCTGAGATTCACCCATTTCTTACTAATATTCCTCTTCCTTCTGGCAACAAGGCAAGACCACTGAAGGGAGGAGGAAACGACAAACAAGAAAGAAAAGTCCAGAATATTTTTTAATGGAATAAGAAGATTCTTGAGAAGACTCAAGACAAAGTCTTGGCAAAATAATAATAACAATAATAATAATTAATAATAATAATAATAATAATAACAACAACAACAAACAATAAACTACAATAGGAGGGAGAAAAGTGCCTTCAGAAGGCAATTACAGAGAGGTAGAAGGGAATGAATGACTAAAATAGGCATCTAAGAGGATGGTCATCTGTGCTTTGCCTTTAGAAGAAACCTAAATAGTTACTGTAGACTGAGCACCTAATTTTAGATAGCTAAAGCTGAGGTAAAAGTTGCCTAAAATATTTACTGTTATACTGTCTTCTTTATTCTTTTTTATGCATCAGCAATTATCTTGTTCAGCTGCAATATAGGTAGTATTTACAGATCTTAGTTTTTATACATGGGGATTTGATGGAATATTTATTATAGATCTCATTTATTGTGATGCAGCACAACCCTTAGTTGTGATAAAAACTACTATTTCAACTTCTAGATAAACACTATATATTCAAGCATTGTATTACAACATGCAGGAACTTAAAATAGTTGTAGATAAATCTGGGGGGTGAGATGGGGGGAGAAGTATTCAGGTTAATATGCTTTGCTTATACTCACTTATCTGTTTATCTATCTACACATGCACTGCAGAGTGTTGCTATGAACTTGCATAATGTCCTCTGCACTTCTCAACTTATTTAAAATCTCTTGATATAAGGAACCTTATAAACTTCCATGTGCTTGGAATTTGGAATTACAGACACTTTAATCATATGGTTCTCATGTCATCTGATGAAATGATCCTAATCTTCTCAATTTTCACAGTATTGCACGACTTTTAGCCACATGACTTTCATCACATTTGGTGGATGTCAGGAGTTTAAAACCTCACACATCACTTTGAAAATGTACTCCTTTAAAGTGCTATTGTTAATCATGTCCAAGGATGCCTGCTGGGATTCCTTGCAGTGCTTTCTTAGGCTCACAGATGGTTTTGATTTCTATGGATGATGCAAAGCTCTGCTCTTCTCACCAGACAGTAACCTTACTGTATTTGCTGAAGTCACAAGCCTGCAAAATCTGTATTTTTTTCACTAAAGAAACTCTTTTTATGACTAACCTGACATTATTTTAGTGTTTGGCGCAAATTCATATAATTTTTATACTTCTGTTCTAAAAACAGAACAGTAGTGATAAATTGAAGAAACCTCTTAGTAGCACTCTAATATATGCACTATATATGCATCTGTCCATGATATATATGGATGCCAATATATAGACATAATCGTAAATGCTGTATATGGATATACGTATATGCAGACAGATGCATCAGATATATATTACTAAGATCTGATGGAAATTAAATCTATTCTTCACTTAGATTTGACTCAAGACAACCGCACAATATGTGGCTTCCTGGTTCTCTGCACTGGTTATGATTCTTAACACTTACATTGAGTAGCACACAAGTGGCTCAGACAGCAATGGCCCAGAGTACCCCACACGCACTGGGAGAAAGTAAATGGCACTGCCTGCCTCATAGATCCCCCTGTCTACAAGCAGCCACTTCTAGCCTGAGAGTCTCTCCCCTTCTTTCTTGAAAGAATGAACTTGTTCTGAAAAACAAGATAAGCTCCAGCCTAGGAAACACAGAATCAGAGACTGATGGAATGATTTAGGTTGTAAGGGACTTCTGGATGTCATCTTGTCCAAACCCGTGCTTAAGCAGGGCCACCTACAACAGGTTACATATGATTGTGCAGTGGCCACAAAGTAGCTCTTAATAGTTTGCTAGTTCTTCTCTCAGCTTTGTCTTAGTTTCTCTTTAACAAAGAAAAACAACAATTATTTTTCCAAGAGACTCACTTACTGAGTTTTCTGATATCACTCTATGGCAGCATCTCTCTTTCCTCTAGGTATTATTGAAATAGTTACTACAGCTTCCCATGTCTGCTGAGAGGATCACAGCACTATTGCCCTCGTGTAAGGTTCCACACATTCATCTCCTTTTTCCTATTCCTTAACAACTGCTTTCAAATAAGAGAACAGGAGAACATTACAACTACCAGTTAATATCTGAAACATTTGTCCTCCATTGTAAACAGCCTTCTGTATTCCCTAAAAAAGCAAACATTGCACTACTTGTTGTAATTCACAGGAATGGTACCTTATTAGAAGTACCAGACTAGAAATATAGGATACTGCGTGAGATCTAATACTAACAGGGTGTTTATCTTGTCAAATCAATCTAATAAAATTCACAATAAGAAAAATCTTATCACTGACCAAATTCTCTATTAGCTTGCCATAAAATTGTGCACTTTCTTTTAAGAAAAGCATTTAAATTTATTAGTTCTTGGAGACAGATTCACATCCTCAGACACTAGGAATTTAATACACAAGGTGCCCACATAGTCAGCAGGAGCAACAGGCTTGCCCTGTTCCATGCCTCCAGCCCACTTCTCACATGCATGGCAAGGCATTTCCAAGTAAAGTCTTCCCTAAACATCTATTTTTACAGTGAACTGCACTTAGAAAAAGTTATTCCTTCCCTTAATTACTTCAGGTTTATGCCTAATGCTCAATGGGATGTATCCAGGCCTTGCTGACTCTTAAATGCTTACAAGCCAGCCACTACTTTGAGGTGCATCTGTCTGCACTTACAGGGAGAGTGCCAAAAATAGCAAAGGATTTGGATCTCTACAGCCAAGATTTCTGAAAACACAGAGAAAAAAAAAAAAAGAGAAAGAAAAAAGAGAAAACAGTAATTTTTGAAGACAGAGTGAGCTGAATCCAACAGATGAGACAGATTAAAATAAAAGGTTAGAAAACAAAATTGCCCTTTGGCAAGCAGATCCTTTTCACCAGTCTTCTCTCAGGTCAACAGCTTTTTTCTGGTGTCCTGGCTTACAACAAACACTGGACAGCCTATATGGGGTCCACTGGGAAGGCTTTTTTCCCACCATCTCCAAGACATGGCTATATATCTGTTCCCTAAGCCTCTCAGAAATCTTCCCATGTCTAAACACTAGAGGATCTTGCCTGTGGGCTCCCTCATGTTCTCACATTGTCTGTCCCGTCTTCTCATCCAGATGCTACTTCCAGGTGTGCACGTCTAGATACTTGAAATCTCCTCCTCCTCCCAGTAGCTTCATATAACCCAGAAAGCAGCATCCAGGACAAAGGAAGCAAGTTTTTTCCACTTTTTCTAGCAGAAAGCAACATAATGTCTACAGCAAGTAGTGAGTAAGAACATGAGTGAATGGACTACCCATTACCATCACCATTGTACTACCTCTTTGAAATGCCACATTTATTCTCAGAGCTGAGGAATATTTCTTATGAGCAAGGTAATCATTTCAACTTCCAGAGAGTCTGCAGTATTACCTAGTAACTGTATGTTTTATTTCATTTTTATTTCCTCATTCATCACCTCTGAAATGAATTCAAAACTCATTCATGTTGAAGATTCGATGGTTGGGCCAGATGATCTTGGAAGTCTTTTCCAACGCTAATAATTCTATGATTCCATGATTCTATGAAAGGCAGCAGTCTTGGTAGCACCAGCTGGAGGTCAGAAACACCTTCCCTCTCTCTTCACCTTTCATGGGATATTACTAACAAGTAATGAAAAACTGAAAGCACAATGGGGAAAAAAATAGGAAGTAGGTGTTCAGTGTTCTACTTCTCTATTTTTTTTCATCCTGTTTGCTGACAGGTATTTGAAATAAGATCAACCTTTGATTATTGCCAGAGAAAGTGGATGGTTTGGGCTCAACCAGATTACTCCATGCAGAAAAATATGGTAAGGTACCTCCTTGATATTAATATCCTACTTAGGGTTTTGTTCAAACAACCAAGACTTGATTAGTCTTTTTTCCAGGTTTTTTAACTCCAGATGTAAACAGGCTCTCAAATGCAGTTTACATGTTCAAGGCTTCCAACTGAAAGGAATAAATCTTGGTTTTAATAACTATGAGTTTAGTTTCATAGTGGTAAACTGATACTTTAGACAGGTAAAAATTTTAAGTCACCTAGCTGCATAGATATGATAAAGTCTGTACAAACAAATTCATTCACTTGCTTTCTTCCTGTGCTTCCTACTTCAGTTTCTCGTATTTGATCTTCAGAAATTCCAATTCTGTTTAGTGAGAAAAATCTTCTCGCTCCTTCCAAACCTGACTTTAACTGGGGAGTATTTTCTGTTTACTTGCCTTTGTGATGTGTGGACAAAGACACCCCCCTGACTTTTCTAAACCTAGTTGAAAAGCTTGCAGTCTTTTTTACAATCATGCACTTTTATGATTCATTACTTATATCTAATGTCTCTTTTTGTTTCATCATCTCTTGATGTATATGCATCTTGGCATACATCAAGGTTTTCATCTTTGTTATTTCTGATAACCCATTGTTGTTTTCCTTAGAATTATTTGCTTTAATTTAGGGTAGGTTTCTCATATGCTTTATTTGGTCATAAATCTAAAGTGAATGGATGCTTACAAAGTTGATCTGTTCATGCTTAGGGATTTGAACAGATCATTTTATTTTAAATGTTATATCTGACACAAAATGCTGCAAATTAATATGCATACAGAACAATTCAACAGCTCTTCACTCTTATTCTCATCCCTTTCTGAATTCCACATCATTCCACAGGCTTTTTTCCTACTCAGTGGGAAGCTGCCTTCTTTCCCCTGGCTACAGAGTGAGCTCCAAGAACAAGTCAAAACACTTCTAGAGCTGACTCAGCTGCTCACGAGTTAATGTTAAGGGCCTTTTGAGTGCCCAGGAGTAAATACAGCATCCACAGGAAACTACAAGATATGACACAAGGCCTGTGGAGGACCCTCTCTGAGCAGCTTTTACAAGACAGGAAAGATGGTCTATGGTATCTCAAAAGGTATTGACTGAATACCTCCCAGATAGCCTATATTTAGATATCCTCATCAGAAATTGAATTCTGCTTCTTGGTTTATCTTCAGTTCCACAGATTTTGATGTCTACTGCTGTTTCTGGCATTGCCTGACCTCTGGTTGCACAGCATATGTGTATAGCATACAAATATATCCATACCTAGCATATTTGCCAGCATGCTGTTGCAAAGAAACAGGTGCCTAATGCTATTTGCACCACTCCAGGGTATTTAGGACTTCTGCATTAGGCTGACATATACAGTACAGGCACTATGGATTCGTTACCAAAAATATAGTCTCATTAAAATTTCAGGCTCAAAAATTATAGTCTCATTACCAAAAATTCACCATCATTTCTCCCACGTGGTCCTTTTCTAAAATCTTTACAACTGGAAAAGATTTCCCAGTGGAAGCACCAACAGAAGAAAGTAGGCCAAAGAAAGAGCTAGAAAGCTTTCTTCTGCTTCTCTGCTAGGAATCGTGGAATTCACTTGCAAAAAGAGCCAGAATGCTTTCACGACTGGATTAATGAACTCTTCTCCTCATTTGCGATGATTCAGTTGACTGGCCATTCATCAGCTTAATACGGTGTTATTCTGTGTTCCTTGTTACCCCCAAAGTGACCCAAGAGTAAGTTAAAATGAAGTAACCATTTGCTTACACAAATAAGATATGTCATTACTTTAAGGCTACTACAGAGAGTAGAGTTTCTGTTCTCAGACATAATCAAGAGGTTTTTCATCTGATTAGCTAACGTTGGCTAAGAAGTGAAAGAAAATATGTATGACAGCACTTGTACTTTGCAGTGAAATAACTACATATCAGATATGGCATTATGCATTCATTGCTAATTGCTATAATTAGTCACAATCATTAATGAAGGGGTTAGCAACTAACAGTTTCACATACCCTTTCTCTCTCCCTTGGAGAGTCTGCCTGTCTGCTTTTTGTATCATGCTGTTATGCCTGTCTGATTCTTTTCTTCTTTCACAGCCATCACTCTTTCCTCAGCCAGATTTGAGGACCAAGGTCCTTCATTTCTTGTGCAAGGAACTTTGCTTCTAACACTTCACTTCCCACAGATGTTCCAGGACCATTGCTTCTGCATTTTTTCCCCTATGATCAACTCTGATTGCAGGAAAACAGTTTATATTCCCAGTAAAAAAAAGCATCATGTTGACATATGATATTATTACTTGCTTAATCATCACAAATCACTCCCAGCTGAGAATGAACAGTTCAACATAGCATAAATAGCATTAGCAGTTGTGCAATGAGTGGTGTAGTGTATGAGTCTTGCTGTAGCTGTACTGAAAGCCAATGCCTTTACTCACGCTGGTGTCCTTTTGCTGCATATTTGCTCCTAACAGATTAAAAGATTTGACTGGCATGTTACATACAACAAAATAAACATCCAGTGTCACTGAGAGACTTTCTCAGAAGACATCCTTCCTCCTTCTATGTCTTGACTCTGTGTGAGAGCTGTGTGAGTGACGGCACTGTGCACTAACAGTTTCTTGAGATTTGCTTTGTAGTTCACTCTGAAGGCTGCACTGGAGCACAGTTTATCACCAAGTCAGAATGATAACTAGACATGACTGTTTATACGGTCTATTCCAAATCTTTTTAGTCTTCAGATGTGATGATGATTTCAGTAAAATTCATTCCTGCTGTTAAAAAGTTTACAACAAATGTGTCAATGGAAGCTAAGCATATTTCAATTAACACTGTGATGGTCTCATTCACCTTCAAAGTCTGAGGGACCATTAACTGTTTGTACAGAAGCTCATGTTTCATTTCGGAGAGTTTTAATCTTTGTAAGGTCTCACTACCTACTGTTTAATTCCTATCACAGTTTTAAAACAATTTCAAGGTCTTCTTACTTATCAACCATCTTAACTCTTTAAGTTAAACATGCATGGTCTGGAGCAAATGGAAGGAAAAAGCAGGTCAGAGCCTTGCAAGAGGGTCTTAGCCTTGCAAAGGCTAAAGCACCATGCAACAGCATTTAAATTAAACACCAGAGTATCTGTGATGCACTATTCCTGTTTTGAAAAATTAAAGCTGATCTATCTACTTTTTAGCCAAGGTAATGGTTGGGTATAATAGCTGAGCAGATTCTTTAAATCTTGGGCATGCCCCAGGCTTTTCTGCCACAGACTCTGTGCAACCTAGGACATGATTTATATAACTTATCTACTTACAACTAAACGAATGGTCCATACTGTCCAGTCTTACACATTTCCTAAGTCTTGGGATGCCTAAAGCACACTCTGTTTATCCTGAGTGCCTCTTAAGCACCTGAAGGAAATATCTGAGAAAGGCAAGATGCGGCAGTGGCTCTTCAGGTAATCTCTGGAATTTTTGATGGTTCTTAAGCTGAAAGTACCAACTGAGCTCTGTTGTTGTTGAAGGAAAGAAACTCATTTGGATGGAGAAACAAGAACATTGTCTGCAAAGGACATGAATAAAATCCTTTTCACATGCTTAGGATGACAAGAGTTTAGCTGGAATAGTTTGCTTTAAGATGTTGCCATTCAAGAAACCTGTAGATCAATTAGGGAGAATTGAGACAAGAGCATGAGGAAATCTAGAAAAGGCTAACCTACAGGAAAAAAAACAAAACAAAACAAATAAACAGCAACAACAAAAAAAAAACCTTCAAAGACACCTGAAAATGTGTGCAGTGTAGAATAGAACAGAAAGAAATGAAGCTCTTTCTTTGGGATGATTTCTGTCTATCCAGTCTGTCCTACCTATTAAAATCATAAGGTCACTGAGAGCAGACTGCCTCCTTTAAAGGGTTTCCACTATGATCTGAGTTTCTAAATACACTAGATCAAATGATAGGAAGTAAGAATTTCAGCTTCCTTCCTTACCTTATGTTATCCATAGTAATAGATCTTGTCTAGCTGACTTTAAAAAGGGCAATATTCTTCAGCTTTTGCCCTGGATTAAAGGATGATGACCTCAGGAATTAATCTTCCACTGCTGTTCTGTTTCTTTGTAAATAGAATAATCTGGCAACTGGTACATTTGCACTCCTTGACAAGTGAAGGAGACGTCACTCTTCAAATATGTTGTTGCTTATTGCTTGGCTTTTGATGGCTTTATCACTAGCCAGTTAGTAT
Organism: Anser brachyrhynchus; assembly: GCF_964034855.1. NCBI lineage: Eukaryota > Metazoa > Chordata > Aves > Anseriformes > Anatidae > Anser > Anser brachyrhynchus. The sequence goes on along the minus strand of NC_137696.1, from coordinate 93,182,821 downwards.
GTGAGATTTTTTCCATTGTTGCTGTTCACATCAAGCGAGTAAGGAATAGCACTAGTGCCAGGATGTAGAGCTTATGGAGACAATAATAATGCAATATCTACCCCTGGAATCTTACTGAGGGAAGACTTTGGATATTTTTCCAAGGTCAATAGGTCTGCGTGTGTATGCATGTCCTTGATAGCCAGTGGTAGGAAAGATACATTTCTAAATGTTGTCTTCCAAAAATGCCTTTGAGCTAGTAGGTGGTCTGAGATGTCCAGACTGTAACAAGCATGGAACTTTATTCTAGGCTTTAAATACATTCTAGGCTTTAAATACATTCTGTCACCCAGATCCCACATCACATGGGGACACCAAACAGCCAAATGATTCAAAACAGAGTATTAATTTTCTCAAAGGCTCTTCTAGGTTAGAATAGCATCTTGTATGACTGAGCCTTCATGCATATCATTTTACATTGAACCCTTAATGGAGCAGGCACCCAGACTGTTTCAACTCTAACTCTGTAAGATCATGAGCTATGGACATCATCTGTGTAGAGAGTTTCTATTTAAGCCTGAGTAACTATAAAGAAAAATCCTCCCTTGAGATAAGTGGCTACTCAGAACATACAGAAAATCTGAATGAAGACTAGAGGTGTATTGATTTCAATCCTTTGATTGAAATGCCAACGATAATTTAGTGGGTTCAGGAAGAAATGGAAAAGTTCAGTGCTACTAAATTATGTCAGTGGACAAAAAAAAAAAAAAAAAAAAAAAAGCTCCACAATGTATTTTCTTTCTAGGATATTTTACTTCCCCTCTGATCTAAGCCAATGACAAAGCAGTGTCTGAGGACAATGTCTTTTAACAATTCAGTTCCTAGAAAAAGTACGGTAACTTACATGTTCATAAGCCAAAAATTCAGTGCAGGGTTTACCCTAACCAAAGCCTTAATGTAGCTCAGTCTTTACGGACTTTTTGTTTATCTGGGGGAAGTAGTACTATAATGAATAGCAGTAATTTTGGCAGTGTAAATGGCCATTAGGGAAATGATGAAAGTGATCCCAAAAGCCAAACATTTAAAAAATGCTTCAGTTACCATTCTGTTTTGATTATCTTCTTTTCTTTTCCTAAAGTTTGTATTCAGCCTTTCTGTCCCTGCCAATCATTCTACCAGTCCTTCATGTTTTACACTGAGCCAAATATACCCCCAAAATCCTCATGTTAAGCCAATTTCTATTAAAAAAAGACTTTGCTTATCAGGTACATTTGTGTTTCTGTACGGAAGTACATGCAGTGGACTGTGGCAAGGAAGACAAGGTGTATTTTATTTCCTCATTTAGCACTACACAAACTGGTGGTGTAAGGAGCTTGACTCAGTTTTCCACACATAAGCATGTGATGCCCTTTGAGATGCTCTAGAGAACACCACCTGGACTCTGGCAGCTGGTCACAAAGGTCACAGTCTCCCAGCAGCTGGTCTCAAAGGTCATGGTTTCCCCCTGTTTTGTATCATCTCTTCTGTCTCAGATTCATAAACATAAACAACTAGAATTGTTTTGAACAGCTAAAGGTAACTGAAACGCTGCCAACAGCATGACTACATTATGGTGAAGGAAGTTGTTCTCTGGGCTCAGAACATTGATCAGTTAGGCGTATCTGAGATATCCTGAAAAAGTAAGTCTAACACAGGCAAAAAAGAAAAGAAGTTAGTCTGGAATATTGAGCAACAGAGCAAAAGCAAAGCCTGAAAAAGCTTCTACTCCAATAATGGATTCCTACAGCCACTTATTCACCTATAGATTTATGTATTTGTCTAGCTGTACGCTGGGCATTTTGTCCAGAAGGATATTGTGAGAAACAGTATCAAATGCTTTGCTAAAATCCAAAAAGATTACATCAACTGGCTTCCCTTCATCAACTATGTGGGTAATCTTGTTATAAAAGGCAATTAAGTTCATTAGGCAAGACTTTCCCTTTGTGAACCTGTGTTGGCTGTGACCAGTGAATGCATCATCTTTCAGGTGTTTTTCAATAACTCCCAGAATAATCTTCTCCATAATCTTACCATGATCACACTGAAGTGAGACTGACAAGCCTGTAATTACCAGAGTCTTCGTTCTTGCCCATCTTGAAAACTGGGACACCATTTGCCAGCTTCCAGTTGACTGGGACCTCTCCAGATTCCCAAGGCCATTGAAAAATAATTGAGAAAGGTCTTGCGATGACATCAGCCAGCTCTTTCAGTACCCTGGGATGAATCCCATCGGGCCCCATAGACTTATATGCATATAGCTGAAGCAGCAGATCCAGCACAAGTTAGGAGTTGGCTGTTTTTTCCCACAGTCATGGTCCTCCAGCTCAGGGCTCCAGGGAACCCAGGTCCATCATCAGTGTTGAAGACAGAGGTGAAGAAGACATTGAACATCTCTGGTTTCTCTATGTCCCCATTTGTGAGGTGACCATCCTCATTAAGTAAAGTACAAATGTTACCTATGGTCCTCCTTTTGCTGTAACATATCTTTAAAAGCACTTTAAATTATCCCCCACCGTAATGGCCAGCTTTAACTCTGATTGAGTTTTGGCTGCATGATTTTTCTCCCTATATGGGCAAACAGCATCTTTGTAGTTCTCCTATGTTACCTGACCTACTTCCAGTGACCATACACTTTCTTTTCTCACCTAATATTTACAGGAAGACCCCTGTTCAGCCAAGTCAGCCTTCTACCCCACTTGCTTAATTTCTGACATTTTGGAATTGCCTGTTTCTGTGTTATTCAGAAGTGCTTAAAAACTGATCAACAATGATTGACCCCCATGTCTTCAAAAGCAGTTTCCCAGTTTTCCAGTTGGGTCCCTTAGTACCTGTATCAAGAAGTTATCATCAAGGTGTTTTAGGAATCTCCTGGACCTGTTTGTATCAGCTTTGTCTGGCAAGTTGAAGTTACCTATAAGGACAAGGGTGGCTGACCTAGAGGTATCTCTTAGTTCCTTAAAGATAGTTCAACGGTGTCATCATCCTGGTTGGGTCATCTATAGTAGACTCCCACAACATCCACTTTATATGCTTGTCCCTTAATCCTTACCCAGAAGCTCTCAACTGTGTTATCACCAACTGCAAGCTCCATACAGCCCATGCCCTCCATTATGTACAGCACCATCATCCCACCTTGCCTGCCCTGCCTGTCCCTTCTGAAGAGCTTGTAACCATCCACTGTAACATACCAGTCACAGGACTCTTCCCACCAGGTTTTGCTTATGCCAATGATGTCGTAGTTCTGGGATTGAGCCAACGCTTATAGATCCTCTTGCTCGTTCCTCATGCTGTGTGCATTGTTGAAGAAACATTTCAAACGTGCTTCTTTGTACCCAGCACTTTGTGGAGCAGACTGAAGGTTCTCACTAGCATGCAGTGAGAGTTGTGCTGTCCCATAGCTTATCACTGGTGAGACTGTTTTCATCCTGTTCCCCTTAAAATCTAGCTTAAAGCTCTATCAATCAACCCTGCTAACTCCTGCACAAAAATCCTTTTCCCCCTCAGAGAAAGGGGCAACCCATCAGACGCCAGCAGGCTGGCAACAATAAGGCCTTTCAGGCAGTAAGATGCTGAGAGAATGGACAAAAATTGGCAGACGAATTTCACTGTAGACAAGCACAAAGTGACACATATAGGTAGAAATGACATATTTCAGGTCTACCCATGCTGAGCTCAGACCTGACCACTACACACCAAGAAAGAGCTACACCTCTGAAATCAATGGCTCCATGTGCAGCAGCAGCCTAAAGAGAGCCACCAAACTGCATTGTTTCACAAAAAGGTTATAGAAAGCAACTTGGTGGGCATCATTTTGCCACCATTTAAAACTTTTTTTTGTGCACACATTTGGTGTGCTCTTTGTAGCCCTGGTCTCCATGTCTAAAAGAGGGATGTAGTGGAGATACAGAAAGAGCAGAGAAAAGTACTTAGAATGATCAAGAGGATGAAGAAGCTTCCTTACAGTAAGAAAGAAAAAAATCTTGGGACATTTAAATTTGTAGAGAAGAAGGTTGAATGGGATATTCTTGAGGTTTACAAAATCACGATATTGATGGATAAAAAGAACATGAAACTGTTTTTCACCGTAATCCACAATGCTGTAACAGTGGATACTTACTGAATTAGTAGGAGAATAGTTTAAAACAGCTACAATGAAGCACATTTTTTATACAAAGAGTAGCGAACTTCTGGAATTTGTCGCCACAGGAATTTGTGGAGGCAGACAATATCAGCAGGCTTAGAAGGGGATTTAATACACTGAAAGGCAGCAGACCCATAAACAGATACATTTTGGCCACAAATTGTTCTCAAAGTAGGAAGTGGCTTTCTTTACTATTCTGTATGGTATTCTGATGGTTTAGCCTTGAGGCATTGCCATTGATCTGCCTTTTATAACTTGCAGTCTTACAGTTACCTGCAGTGTACGTACATTTGCTTATCATAGAATCATTGAGGTTGGAAAAGACCTCCAAGATCATCTGGTCCAACCATCACCCTACTACTAATACCACCCACTAAACCGTGTCCCTAAGTACCACGTCCAACCTTCCCTTAAACACCCCCAGGGACAGTGACTCCACCACCTCCCTGGGCAACCTGTTCCAATGCCTAACCACTCTTTCTGAGAAGAAATGTCTCCTATTTTCCAATTTGAACCTCCCCTGGTGCAACTTGAGGCCATTCTCTCTTACACTATTGTCATTGTTAAAGTCAGTATGAGTTGGAAGCAAAAGCCACAAACAGCTTCACAAAGCAATGAAGGTTGGAGAGTTTGCAAGCCAAAGAGACAACCTGCAACAGCATAGAGAAGACTGTTGAACAGACGCACTTTTTCTAGGCCCCCAACTCTGACAATCCCTAAACTGCCCGATCCACATTATATGTATCTTCCTCTGTTGACAGACATATTTTAGAACAGTCTTCAGATTGCTGTTTCAGAACTTTCTCAGGAAATTCTGCACATAGCTGGAGTCCGTGAGGTCACCTAGGGAAAGTGTCTCACATGGCTGCCCTGTGGGCTGCCTTTCAGGGCAACTCTTATAAAAGACTAGGGCTAGATGTACCCTTGAGTTAGCATTTCTGCTCCTACCTTGACCATTGTTCCCACCATAACCTCTATATTGACTGCAGTCAATGATACATGTTAAAATTAACTTTGTAATGGAATCTACCGACCTGCTGAAGCCAGCCAATGGTTACTTATATTTCTTTGTATCAGTCAGCTCAAACAGTTGGGGTAAGAGTTTAGCTTTTTGAAGCAACTTGTGGAAGAGGACGTTCACGTGCAAACTTCATTGTTTGTCTATCAGCAAATGAAATGTGGTCATATTCTGGTAGTTCTGGTCAGTACATGGTAGTTTTAAAAATACAATAATTTTTTTCTCTTTGTTGCTTTCTGGTCCTCTAAAAGTCATGTTCTGTGACATTGGCCAAGTTTTCATCTGAATGCCAATGCGTTTATAGAATATGCTGAATATAGAATTTTGTAGCAGATTAAAACAAATTTTCATTTAAATCACACAGTTAAATAACTTGCAGACCTCTATAATTACATGAGTTCACTTACATCTTGCATCAAGCCCCACTAATTCAAACATGAGGTCTTAGCTTAAGAAAGTGTTGACTCGACATACAGACAGAACTAACGCCTGGAAATACTACGTGACTTGCTCAATGTCACTCAGGGACCAATGGAGGAGCTCAATTAGCAATAGATCTCTTGAGTCCTGAACCACAACCACAACATCGTCTTCCCTCTTCCCACCACTTCCATCCAACCCACAGTTTTCTATATTAATCTTCTGGAGCTACATTCTTAGGGAAACCCAAGGGAATCTAATTTTCTTGGGTTTTTCTTCTGTGTGTAGGTGTGCAGTCAGATGGTCAGGGACAGATGCCATATGTCTGACTAGGTGAGACTGTGTGGTAGCCAGAGAGCAAAGCTGTCAAGTTCCTCCCCACAGACGAGGGTCTGAGTCTTCACTGATCCAGGAAATGTCCAAATTAGGATGTTAAGAGAGAAAGTTTTTTAGCAAGAAGCATGTGTTTTGGTTCCTCCTCTTCCCTACACCACCATGATAACTCTTTGTGGCAAGCCAAACAGAAAGAGACAGAAACACTGGACACATGTATAAATGCAGGTTTAACCACAAGAGTGTTTTCCTCTGAGGTCAATACAAAGTTTGCTTGATCTGAACAATATTTTTCCCAACAATACACACACTGTTGAGCAATACAGACACAGACTGAACAACTGCTCTTAACAATGCAAGCAGTTAAACTTGTCAGCAATGCACTGCTGGAGAAGGTAGCAGCGTTAATGAAAGTAAAAAAAAAAAAAACAAAACACTGCCACCTCAGATAATTTGCCAAGAAGTGAAATGAAGTGCCAAAATAAGTATTCGCAAAAGCTAATTTTCATTCAGTAACCCACAAATCCTTCTCTCCAAGAGAGAAGGTGCTCAGAGCGGTTACCTAACATGCAACAAATAGATCACTGAATGAAACTGTCCCCCAGTGACCATCTCTATGAGCAAAATCAGAGATGACATTTTGGGGAAAGCAGTTTCTCACATGTAACACAGGCCTTTGGATGTGATCCCAAGGCTTCAGACCTTTGTAAGCCTAAGACCCATGGGGCAGCTCCCTGTGTTCATGTGAAGAAAAGGGATTGGCCTGCTCCTATTGCAGAGAATATGGTGAGGCAACTCTTTCACTGCCATAGGGACTTGAACTTTTTTCCCACTCACTTGGTGTAGTGGGTTTACATGGGAAGGTTTTGGTATCAGGGGGCCATAGGGGTGGCTTCTTTGAGAAGAATCCAGAAGCTGCCCCAATTTAAATAAGGGCCCCGCCGCTGGCCAGAGCCAGGCCAATAAGTGATATTGTTTGCTCCTCTGTGAGAGCACATTTAAGACAGGGAAAAAAAAAAACTGCTGGGGAACAGCAGATGGGAGAGAGAGAGAGAAGTGAAAAACAGCCTTGAAGATGCCAAGGTTGATGAGGAAGGAGGGGGAGAGGTGCTCCAGGCACCAGAGCAGAAGTTCCCCTGCGGCCTGTGGTGAGGGCCATGGTGAAGCAGGCTGTCCCCCTGCAGCCCATGGAGTACCACGGTGGAGCAGGGTTCCACGCTGCAGCCTGTGGAGGAGACCACGGTGGAGCAGGTGACTTGGCAGGAGCTAATGCCCATGGGGGACTCTGTTGGAACTCCTGCACTGAAAGAGGCTGTGGCCTGTGGAGGACACCGCAGGAGCAGGCCCTGGGCCAGAGCTGCAGCCCGTGGAGAGGAGCCCACACAGGAGCATGGGGTCTTGGGGGTATGTACTGTTTGTGGAGGACCCAAGTGGGAGTAGGTTGCTCCTGACGGATGGATCCCATGGTACAGAGCCATGTTGGAGCAGTTCGTGAAGAGCTGCTGCCTGTGGGAAGCCCACGCAGGATCAGTTCAGGAAGGACGTCATCCCATGGGAGGGATGCCACGTTGGAGCAGGGGCAGAGAGGAAGGAGCAGCAGAGACAAAGTGCTATGGACTGACTGCAGCCCCCATTCCCGTCCCCCTGCGCTGCTCGGGGGGAGGAGGTGGAAGAGGGTGGAAGGGGGGTGGCGTTTTTGGTTTCTTTCCTTTGTTTCTCACTTCTCTAGCTTGTTAGTAATAGACAATAAATAGGCAATAAATAGGCAATAAATCTTACTATCTCCATACTTTGAGTCTGTTTTGCCCGTCATGATAATTGTTGAGCAATCTCTCCCTGCCCTTATCTCAACCTCTGAGCTCTTTGTATTGTATTTTCTTCCCCTTCCCTTTGAGGAGGGGCAGTGAGAGAGTGGCTGTGGTTGAGCTCGGTTGCCCACCCGAGTAAAACCACAACACCTGGTGCTCTCAACTTCATTATCCTTACCTGTCAGCATACATCATGTGGGATATATTAGATATTAATGTATGTCTCACATCTATCTCTGTGTCCAATCCTTAGATAATATGGGTCACTACAAGGTCAGATAATGTGCCATTAAATGCAAATACAGTACTCACAGCAAATGAAGTATCTCCAACTTATTTGGGGGGTTGCCAGGAAACCTGGAAAATCTGAGCCAGAACAGAGAGACCCACTTACCTCTTCTTCCCTCTTGACTATCTATTCTGCACGTGGACCTTTATCAGCTGACTGTCAGAACCAAGGTACATTTTTTCAAAGGGTAGTACCTAAAACATTAAATTGTGAAGGATTACACATCTTTAGTTATAGCATATTAATAGTTAATTACCCTCACTGTCAACAGTACCACCTGGGGTTTACTTAGCTTTAAACCTGAGTTTACTTAGCTTTAATTTCCAACTGTTGGACCTTTTGTTTTCTATTTCTAAGTTCCTGTAAAGGAGCAGTTTTAAAACAAATTAAACTGATCTGCTCGTGGAGTAGTCTGGTGAAATATCTCAATAAATTAAGGGACATAAAATGTTAGTTACTGGTAATGTCCTTTACTTTGTAGGAGGTGATCTGAGCAATAATACTGTGAGCTGCTTCTAGTTTTAAAACTATGCAATTATGAAAAGAAAAAAGTTACTGATAACATGGCACTGTAGACTTTTATGTAGATTTGTGCTGTTTTAGAGGTGAATTTTAGCACAGAAACTCGGGCAGACAAAATTGCTTTCTAAAAGTAGAATGCCTCACCATGTAAACCATAACTCCTGACATTTAAACTTTATCCCTTGGTACCATTTGAAAACCACATCCTGTGACAATTTTGCGTTTGAACAATAGCTGCACTTTTATAAGCTTTCCTTAACTCAGCAGCTCAAAGTTTTTCTTGATTATCAGTTGGTACTCATAAAATAAAAGGTCATTTTAGTATATATGTACATGTACACATATAATTATATATATTAAATCTACATTATATAGAGATCTATACCTATATAAAATATAATGTGCATGTGTGTGTTTGTAGGTATATTTCTGTGTGGAGAGAGAGAGAGAGACCATAAATCCACAGGCTGTTAGATGCATCTCCCTTGCCTGTGACACATTTCTTTTCTGTCTTACATGGGGCCCAGGATGTATGACACATCTGATTACCTGGCACTGCAGAACTGTTATAAGTCCACAGAATAGGCACAGTTGCCATTCTTCATCATTATGGTTTATAGGTTTTGTGAGGGTACCTAAGCATGCTAGTCATGGTCCAGGACCCTTGTGTGTGGCACAATCACAGAACCAAAAATCAGGCAGAAACAACAGTTAGATCTACATACACGGACAGTACTTAGTCTGATAAGCAACTTTCTCAGTATATCAGCAACTGGTGTTGAGTCTCTCAGGTATATACTGAAAAAGCATATTCTAAAATATTTGTATTTATTGAATTTATAAGTATATATGAGGAAGTTCCTCTCTCCTGAGAACAACAAGTTGGGAAAATGCATGAAAATGCTTCTTAAAAACAGATGCATGAGGAGGGTGGTGATAACTTATATTGTTTAGAGCTGACATCCTGGCAATAAATGAATGATACAGCCGATCTTCAGTGCAATTGGAGAGAACTGAGAAAATAACACTTGCAGAGACATTCCAAATTAGGAGCCAAGATATTTGGCATGCTCTTTTTAGGCCAGGTGCTAAAACACAGTAGTGTGCTAACATGAAACCAAACTGAAATCACAAAGGAGGAAATCATCCTTTTTCTTTACTCCACTATCTATCCTGAATAAGGGCATGGATAATATCCTGAATAATATCCTCTACATGCTTTTGATTTCTGTCAAGCAAAAGACTAAGCCGTCTCCTTTATTCCAGATGACATGATCTCCTTTCCAGCTATACCCTAAAGAGCTGAAAAACCATTGTTGGTAGGCAGGCTGAGTTTCTGGTTCACCCCCCTACAAACAGGCAGCCCTGGGGCAAGCTAAGGAGGAACATCTGACAAGGTCCAACCAACCAGCACAACAAACTTCAAAGTAGCTCCAAAGAAGTCATTGTCTGCATCTGTCAGCAGAATGACATATTGTCCAATATTGAACAAGCACTAGTGTGCTAACTGAAGTGGAGCTTTGCATACATAAGACTAAGCTTTGGGGTACCTAATTATTGGCTCTGATTTGAGGTTTATATTAAAAATGTGGGAAAAAAAAAAAAAAGAGAGAGAACCCTTCACTATGCTTTATCTTGACCCTTACAAGCTAGAAATAGCCAAAATGTTGTGTTTTATATGACCCAGTATTGCCAAGAATAGCAGTCATATTTGTGGATTTACATTTTGAGTCCTTCATTTTGAGATAGCAGAAGAGGTGGGTGCAGAAAACTATCAGATAGTAAGCACCTGCTCTGCATGTATTAGTGGTTTGACACATGCAAAAAAGAAAAAAAAAAGTTGCCAAAACAGAAATGGGATAACCTCAGAATTGCTGGGTTTGGTAGACATAAAATAAGACTCTTTATGACTCTGTGGTCCTCACTATGCTTCCAGTTCCTGGAAGGATAAAAGAGCAATGGAAATCCTTAAATTGCCTACATGACAGATTAAACAGTCTGGTCTTACAGTAGCATTAAGAAACTTGCTTATAGACCATGAGATCACAAGGCTGAGCAGGAAAACCAGACTTTGATTGCATCATATCATCATCAAATATGTGCAGTGGTATTGACAAAAGCCAGACATCCAAAGATTGCCTACATTTCCTTTAGGCAATCCAATCCAGATGCTCTCAAGTGACTTCTTGCAGTGCCCTGGTTGGAAAGAGGGATAAACTGGATGATCCCTTCAAAGATTCCAACCCATTCCAGCATAAAAATTGTAACAAGGAAAATATACAAAAATTATTTCCATTTAAAACATTTTTTTAAACTACATGATTTCACAAATTAAGAAATACAGCCCGGAAAACCCTGGCAATGATTATTTGATTTGATCAGAACACTAATATGTTTTACAGCAGGAAGGAATTACTGAAAATGCTGCCATGTATATAAAGCTTTGCTTCTACTGACTAATTGCCTCTTTCTGTTTGGTATATCTCCAGAGGGCTTCAAAAATAAACTCAATTAGGTTGAAAAAGTATACATTTTGGATTATACTTATGTAGCTAAAAGGTTGTGGAAGTGATATATCTAGAAAAGCAGTTCAAAATACATCTATTAACAGAACAGACTTTTGCCAGGAACCTATAGTCCAAACTCACATAGCCATATGTGAGTCACATAGCCATATGATTTAGGAGCCAAATACTCTTCATCTCATGTAGATGTATATTTAGGAGCCAAATACCCTTCATTTCAAAATATCATTGTGATTTTAGGCAATTCCAGTTGCAGAAAGTTGGACAATTGCATGCCTGGGCAAGACAAGAGAAAAACTTCCTCAAGGTTTAGGGGCGGTTGAAGCTAATGCTCCATAATTCCTTGCCTTCCTTTTGTTCTGTTTTTCTATACTATTTGTACCAGAAATGCATGAATGTGTCAAAGCTAGGATGAAGATGCACATAATAAGGAAAAATATTTTTGTGCTCCATATAGACATCTATCTGTCCGTGGGCTCCTGCCAATGAGTGTTCCTTCCAGCCCTAACCATTCTGTGATTCTGTTTCTCAAAAAAGAAAAAGAATAAATAAATTAACTAATTAATTAATTAATTAATAAAAGGAAGGCAGGTCATATAGCAGAAAGAGGTGCTGGTACATCTAGAGAACCCAAAGAGAGGGAGATAACTCCTGGTAGAAATAAATCAGTTGTATGTCTTTACTCTGTCCTATAGCCTGTGTCTCATGCATCAGCTGCACTATTCTTTCCTCCTGTCTCTTCACATGCAGCCCTGTCTACATCAGGTGTTTCTCTCACAACAGCTAGACATGAGATGTGCAAGGATCAGAGAATGCAGAACTTTCTCCTGTCCTCAAGGCCTTGGAAAAATTCAGATTAGATCTATACAAGAAAGGGAAATGAGGTGTGAGAGAGGAAGACAAAGAGAAAGAGGAGAAGAAATAGACCCAGGAAAGTCTGTGGTGGGAAGAATCATGCCAAGAGATATACCAAGAGATATGCAAGAAAGGTAAGAGGAGTTACAGCCTGATTAAGAAGCAGACTTTTTCAGCAGATTCAGTGGCAGCACACTCTGAGCACAGGAGCAAGAAAGCCACAATGGGGATAAAAGCAAGACAGATTTTTTTCTCCCAGGAGTACCAGGATGTGCCAGGTCTAGCTGCATTGTCCATTCAATCAAGGTCAAAAATACAAGACCATACTAATTTTCTTCTCAGAAAGTGTATTTCTTCTCAGAAAGAGTATTTCTTCTTAGAAAGAGTGGTTAGGCATTGGAATGGGTTGCCCAGGGAGGTGGTGGAGTCACCATCCCTGGGGGTGTTCAAGGAAAGGTTGGACCTGGTGCTTAGGGACATGGTTTAGTGGGTGACATTGGTAGTAGGGTGATGGTTGGACCAGACGATCTTGAAGGTCTCTTCCAACCTTAATGATTCCATGATTCTATGAGTGGCCATTTCATAATAGACACTGTCTCTGCACGTTTGATAACTGTCCTAGACAACATCAGAGGAGTATGCATAACACAGAAATCCGGATGGCGCTCAAGCCTTGTACCCAAAAGCAAAGCCCACATCCTCAGTTTGCTTATACACCACAGTCTGCTGCACAAAAAGGGGCTTCCTGCCCTGTCACCACATCACAAGGGTGTAGTAATTATTCAGAAAATGGCAAACACATAATGAACAGATATTAAATCCAACTTTTTAAATTGATTGTATGATTGACATAGGGAGAATCAATACTATTACCAAGACTCTGGCCTACATAGCAAAATGATTTCATGATAGCTGTGCCCAAGAAAATAGGAAATTTCCATTTAAAGGTTTTGTAAATCCACCCTCCAGCAATAAAGAAGCTCTGTTGAATGAGAAGGTGAGTAAAAGACTCCTTCCGAAGGACTACAGCATCTGAAGGTAGACAGAGCTTGGGCTGCAGTAGAAGAAATGCCACATAGCTGATACCTGCATAGTTGCTTTGCTCTATCTTGATTCCCAGAAAAAAAGCTGTAAGATCACAGATCCTGCTCCAATCTGTTAATGTCCAACTTTTCTAGCTCTTTGCATGACACATGGGAAGAAAATCCTGACCCCAGGGGAAGACTTGTCTGGGAAACCAAGCTCTGATGCTGAGCACCACGGATGGGATTTGACTTCTCAACATTGAAAACTATGTCTTTCATGCAAGAAGATTCAAAATGCTCCAGTTTTTTGGACATTAACTTTTAGAGACTCCATCTACCTGGATTGTGCCATTGTGCCTGCTGAGCTGGAGTATACAGACAGTTCCTGATCATGGGCTACAGCCTTTCTGATCAAGGCATGACAGCAGTCACTCTGCTCTCATTCTCCCAGGACTTATGGTGTCCTAAATTGACTCTGAAAATGACACAAGCCCCAGTATCCTGATCTTTTTGCACACTAAAAAGAATTCCTAGAGCTCAGCCCAATGGGCTTGTCTTGAACTATGGCTTTAAGGCTCATTTGAGATTCATGTGGTTAGGGTTTATATGTGGGAAAATGCATTTTCTCACCCCCACATTCATTCTATGCTCACATATAATCCAAATCATCCATAAAAGGTCTGCAAAATAATCATTATACTGGTCAAATATGTAAGGCAGTCATGCAAAATTTACTCATCCACTCTGCTTCTGTGAGTCACCTTTTTCTTTTTTTAACTAGTAAGTAAAGAAGTATTTGTCTGTTGTCATCATTCATGGAAGAAGGGATGAATAGAGTTTCTGTGACTGTTTGTAAGCAATGTCCTCCTTCAGTGCTACTTTTTTCATGACAGTTCTGCAAGCCTGAAGTCAAAGCATTTCATTCTGATCTTATTTTATTGGGCTTTCTCAGAATCTGGGTGCTTGCTAGAGATGAAGAAAACACAATGCAAACATAAAACCTCATAATTTAATTTATCAGAAGTTTTGCTTTTCAGGATTTAATCAAATTGTGATGATAGCTAGACATACTTTGAGGTAATTCTCTATGAGTTATTAACTTAATCACACTTCCAAATGTTTCTTCTTATGACTGTGGCAAATTTTTATCCCCATATGGGTGGAAAGGCTGACCTGAAAACCCCTCTTAGAACCAAGACTAACCAAAAAAGAAGAGATGTTTTGAACATAAATACTGGTTTTCCTGAATAGTGAACTTATTGTCAAACTGATGTTGCCCTTCACAGTGTATCCAACTGTTAATACGTGAAGTCTAGCACTCCTTTTAGCAACAGCAGACATGCTGGTAACAACCCAAGCTTAAAACTCTTCTGGCATATTTGGAAAGGTGTAGTGAAGTTAGAAATAGTTTCCATATTCCCAAAACTGAGATTGATAAACCAGGTCAGATTATAAGACTCCCTTCAGATAAAGTAATTGTTAATCATTTTCAGGGCACTCATAAGCAAGGAGCACGTTTCCCATTTTCTCAGTCCTGTTTGTTATACACACCAGGCCTCTTGACGATGTCTAAACCATTGCCAGAAGTGATTTTTATTATCTTAGCTAACCTGAGCAAGAAGTTACAGACGCTGGATGCAGTTTGCATCCTCCTTAACTGTGCCATTGAGTATGCTCATTTGGAATTGTAAATGGAGCCTCCTCAGGATTACTCACAAAGAATTTGTCCAGAGTATAGCAAACAGCTGTCCTCTGCATCACTATTTTTTAAGGAAAGACCAACACATTCTTAATTATTTTGATTTTTTTTTTTTTAGTGCAACAATTTCCACGTGTGCTTGTAAAGGTTTCTTGCAAATATTTTACCAATAAACTATTTTTTTCCAGTGACAAGAATTTTTCATCTTTTTTTTTTTTTATCAGTGTTGTTATTGGGAATATGGCAAATTCAGGTTCAAAGCACTCAGTATCTCTTAAATACTGTACATAAAATTAACATGAAATGTAACTTAGAGATCCACACTAATTTTTCAGTGCAGTACAACATTAAGTTGCTCTTAAATAGATCATTTCAGTAGTATATGAATATAACATTCATATACATATGATATATATATACATATTCATGAAGATATGAATATCTTCAGTGTATTTATCATAGTATCTTTATTCATTGAGCCTAGTCCCCACAATGGCAGACACTGTACCATGTAATGAGACACTCTCTAGCTACAGATTTTGCCAGAATCAGAATCCTCCCATAAGAATTCTCATCTGTACTTTTACCAATCTTCATCTCAAAACTCACTGCATTTGCAGGCTTAATTTTTTGAGAAGCTTAGTTCAGAAACTTACTGTATTCTTAATTTACAGCTTAATTATATTTATGGTCATTTTCATAATGACTCTTCCCCTTCACTGAGATTTACCAGTTCCTCCCCAACATAGTTCTAGACGGCAAGTTTTCATTACATTTTTTTTTTTTTTTTTTTATGGCTGTGGAGTTGGATCACAGGGAAACTGAGCACTCTGGAATACTGCAGCAGATTGGATTATGACATCTTTCTTTTTGTCTGTGTGACTTGGAATTGAAAAAAACCTGAAACTTCAAACTCTGGCCCATTCCCTACATTTCCTGGTAACGACAGCAGACATGGGCCATTTGTGAACAGCTCAGACCTTTGGACGCCACTTACACACACAAGACCTGTTCCAAAATCCAGTATAGTCAATGGAAAGACTTCTGGTTGACTTCCATTCTCTCTGGACCAGGAATACTTAATTGGTCTAGAACATACATGCTGTCTTTTGCTGCTTTTTCTCCACGTAGTAGCACATTCATATTGCCCCTGCAAATCTTTTCCAGTTAGTCGTCCAAAATATAGGCCCAAGTGTTTTACCACGAAGTTTCCTTCTTCATAGCAATTTGTTGTGGTTTTAACCCAGCCAGCAGCTAAACACCACACAGCCGTTCATTCACCCTCCCCCCTCTCTCTCTGGGTTGGGAGAAAGAAACGAGAAAACTGAGGCCTGTGGGTTGAGATAGAGACAGTTTATTAAGACAGAAAATATAATAATAATAATAATAATAATAATAATAATAATAAAAAATAATATGTACAAAACAAGTGATGCACAATACAATTGCTCACCACCCGCTGACCAATGCCCAGCCTATCCCTGAGCAGCCGGCCCCCCTACCCCGGCTAGCCACCCCTATATATTGTTTAGCATGACGTTAGATGGTATGGAATACCCCTTTGGCCAGTTTGGGTCAGCTGTCCTGGGTCTGTCCCCTCCCAGCTCCTGCTGCACCCCCAGCCTGCTCGCTGGCAGGACAGAGCGAGAAGCCGAAAAGTCCTTGGCCTGGTGTAAACACTGCTCTGCAAAAATTAAAACATCAGCATGTTATCAGCGCTCTTCTCATCCTAATCCAAAACATAGCACCCTACCGGCTACTAGGAGGAAAATTAACTCTATCCTAGCTAAAACCAGGACACAATTGCAAGTCACCACACCCAAAATGGCAAACCAGTAAGTTGCGAAAGTTCAGTAATGAATGTAATACAGTATATATAATGTGAAAAAAAAAAAAAAAAAAAAACTTTGAAATAAGATTCCTATTATGGGGAAGTGGTTTTAAGAAATACTGGTCCCTTCATGAAACTTTGAAGCCATCAGAAATGGCAAGAAAATTAACATGAGAATTATGTGGGACTTTACCCTCGTCACCACAAACACAAAATTTTTGTTTGCACATAAAAAAAAATAATTATGCTAATCTGTGGTGAGAGTCATTGATTGTTTTCACTGACAAAATTTATTGTTAGATTGCCAGAATTGTATAATAATCATGGAATGTTTCACTAAATGTAAAAATTGAACTGAGCTCCTGTTAGAATGGGAAAATTTGGCAGAGTGCAAAGTTTTGGATCTTTGCACAACATATGAGGAAGAGATGTTCCCTGTGATCTACTGGGAAAGCATCCCAGTGTGTCTGAGAGAGAGAAGGGCACAGGAATTTCTGAGCCTGGTGGAGCCATACAAATACATTTTGTAAAGTGGCAATCCTGGAGCCAAATCAGTAGACCCTCCTACAAGACAAAATTCTGTGCATGTTGTGTGTGTGTTTGTGTGCAACTTATTTAAATTCTGTATGCGCTGGCCCCACCAGCCTGGCACTTCTATGCTTGTGCCTGACCTGGACAAGTTCTGCCTGTCCTTACCATGCTTCACAGGCAGCTTTACAGCCCAGATTGATTTCCACATTTCCCTCCTTGGATTGGCCCTGAACAGTTTTACTGTGAATGTCCGTCCTTCAGCAGCACAGTTCACCACACTAAGATGACTTACTACAGTGCCTTTGTGCAAGTAAGGCCAAGATATTTGTGAAGCAGGTTCAGAGACACAAATCCATCTTGCCTAAACAAATTAGGGAAAAGGTATTGTGTGTAGTAACATCTGAGCTGTTAGCTGATATCCATACATATGTGAAAATCCTCCAGGGAAAAGAATGCTCTAAGTCCTTCTCCAGCCCAAGGTGGTGCCATGGAAACAGCCTATTTATTTTGCCCTTCATACTATGATCCTGTTGCTGGGTTTGAAGGTAGAGCAATATCTTTCAGAAAATGAATTTCCAAAGCATGTAATCTGAAGTAAGACCTCCAAATTATATTCTATATAAACCATTCAAAATTGCAATGAAATTGTTCATTATAAATCTGAACACATTTTAAAGTCTGAGCTTTTGGGGGATGTAAGAAAAATAAGGACAGGACAGGCAAATATAAGAACAACCCAAGTTCTCCACTTGCAACATTGATTCCAGAGTAACACTGAATTAGAGTCAAGCAGGATTATGATGTCAGAGCAGAAAGATTAAGATGATAAATAAGACATTGAAAGAAAAGATATCTATAGATATTAAAGATAAGATTTGGTTTTATTTTCAAAAATATTCCTTGGGAACTTTACACTCTGCAAGAACATTCTGTACTGTCATGAGCAAACAAAAAGCAATGGGAAAGACCAGTAAGACCACTTTCAACCACATAAATAAAATTGTCTCTAGGCATGACATCACAGCCCATAAAGGCCTTCAGTGTTAGGGTTTAATTCTGTTTTCAGAGCATCATGAGTATTATTTTTAGACTTGGTATCTTGAATAACATGAGGGTGGTGGGGAAGAATGAAAAAAAGGAATCGAAATGTTCCTCTATTGATCAAAGATCTGAAGGCAGTTTTTCCCACCAGCTGACACAAAGTATTTCACCACTTTTCCTGAAGAGCAGCATAGCTAGAAATAGCTATAGGGCACGGATAGTCCTCCTGGCAGTGATGTAAACTGTTGGTTTATCTCCTGAATGATCAGACACTTTTGTTTGTTGTCAGTGCACTAATGTGGCATAATAAATGAAGCCCATTTAGATAAAGACATGTAATTATTTCCTCCCTGAAGCTTTGTGATAAATCCTGGCAATAAACCAAGCTCTGACTGAAAGGCCTGAATCTACCTCTACAGAAAGAACAGTTGAGAGATAATGTCAAAATAGTATGTTGCATCTGACCAACAGTCTGCCACAGAGCGACAAACCACTGAAAGGTAGCGGCCAGTGATCTCCCCCAGATCATTACCATACAGAGGATGCTCCTCTAACAAACATCTCTTTTAAGGGGTAAGAAGGTTCCCATTGTGGTTGGTCACTGGTGTTCCAGCCATTGGCTGGGTCCATGCCCCAGAGCTTTCACTGGCTGGCAACTAATGGTCTATTTAAAAGCAGAACATTTGAGTGAGGTACAGTGTTGGTCCTCCATTACTTTTAGTTCCTTATAAAAAGGCAGGACAACAATAGGGGATAGAAAGACATGTATTCACTCCTGCCTCACTTTCACAGCTTAAAAGAAGGTCTGCAAAAATCTCGCTTCCCCGAAGTGCCCCTCAAGGCTGGCTACAATTCTTTACCTTGCAAGATGATGGGAAAAGGTTAAGAGCAGGAGTTAGATAAGCACAGTCAGAAAACAGCTACTTTATAATCTCCTCCTTCCATTGCCCTTCATCAGTCCTAGGATGACTCTTGCTCAAAATGATTTTCTATAGTATTAATTACCTTAATTTTTAATTCTACACATGTACTAAAAACAAAACTATTCTGGTCCAAATTCAGATCTGCCTGGATCAACTCAGAACTGCATCTTTTCATATCCTGGTAGTAGCTGGACTCTGACACAGAACACAAAACTCAGCTGCATGTAGGATCAGAACGATAAAGTGCTGGATGACCTGGGTGGGTCATCAATTATGCAGGTTCTGAAACACCACTAGGTCATCGAAGACCCATCAGAGATGCTCATAGCCAACTCTGCACAAATCAGGCTCCCAGCATGTTTAAAAACTTTGGTCTCTAGTATTCTGTCATTTGCTTACGTAAAAACTTTGTCATCTCTAAAAGTTCACCTCTGAAAATAAGCCTCTATTTTAAATGTTTTGACAGTGACTGCATTAAATTACATGACTCATGTCACAATACTTGGAAACTTGCTGTGCTAATGGAGGATGTTCAACATTTCTTTGAGATAAATTTGCAGTGGGAGCTGCGGGGGAAGGCTAGGCTGGAAAGACTTCAAGATCTGAGGAGATCAGAAAATAGTGTTAATAACATATTCATGTTTTATCTGAACAACTATTTTAACAGCATGAGAAAGTGTATCAGAGATTCAAATTACATCAGTTTTATTATGCTTGCCCAAGTGTTTTCCATGACGGAACAATCTACCTTGCATTACAGGAATTAGTGAAGAGCCAGTTGCTGAATCACAGAATCACAAAATAGTTGAGGTTGGAAGACACCTCTCAAGTTTATCTTGTCCTCTGCTCAGTCTATCTGGGTAAACTGCATTAGGTGACCTTGATTTAGCAGGAGGTTAGAAAAGATGACCCCAGCAGATCACTGAAAAGGACAAAGTCTTCCTGAAAACTAGTAATATGATCTTGCTTTTTGCCCTGTTCTCTCCTCTCCCAGTCCTGATCTCCACTATCTCATGGTCACTGCAGCTAAGGCTGCCTTTGACTTTTATAACCTCCATAAGCCCTTCCTTGTTCATAAGAATGAGGTCCAGTACAGGATCTGTACTTGATGGTTCCTCTATCACTTGCAACAGGAAGTTGTCATTGACACTGTCCAGACACCTCCTGATTTGCTGATGCCCTGCTGTGTTGACTCTCCAGCAGATACTTCGGTGATTAAAGTCCCCAAGAGGATGAGGGCCTGTGAACACAAGGCTATATCTAGCTGTCTGTGTAAGACTTCAGTCAGGCAGCCTATAGCAGACATCCACTTCAATGTCACCTGTACTGGTCCGCTCTTTGAACCTTACCCATAAGTTCTCAGCTGGGTTATCATCCGTTCCCAGGCAGAGCTCCATGCTGCTGCTTCACACAAAGGGAAACACCTCCTCCTCAACTTCCTGGACTGTCCTTCCTAAGGAGCCTGCATCTGTACATTGCACAACTTCAGTTATACAAGCTATCCCACCATATCTCCATGATTCCAACAAGATCATAGCTCTGTAACTGCATACAGATCTCAAATTTCTCATGTTTATTCTCCCTCCTGTCTATTAGTATAAAGGCACTTCAGAGAGGCACCTCATGGTGATTTCCCAGAATGTGTTTGGGAGGTTCAATTTCAATATCCCGTATGGGTAGCCTTGTTTACATGCTGATCCTTCTGGTGACCCTTCTTAAGTTCATTAATGTATTTTTGTTTAGAAGTCTTTGCAGTGTACATGTACTTCAGCAAAATGAAGAGTGAGTGAAATATGATCTAATAAACTGATGGATGGTGCACTAAAATTTGCCCCATTTTTCAATATCTATCAAGTTCTGATTGGATAGGAAGAAATTAACAAAATTTAAGTGCTCTTTCAGTGTAAGAGAAACCACACAGGTAATTTTTTTTATTGTTGTTATTATTTTTGTCCATCTACTTACATTTCATTTAAATATATATGATGACAGAGAGACTTCTATGAATTACAAAACCAGAATCATAGAATCATTAGGGTTGGAAAAGACCTTAATTTCATTTTTACTCATCATTTATTAAAATAATTATGTTTTTATACATTTTAGAGAATATGCTTCTATTCAGTGACAGATATTTTTAGCAGAAATGTCCTTTGTGTGTCCAACTTATTAGGAGAGATGGATGGATAATTTTTGTATGTGAGAGAGAACTCTTTTCTCTACTTTCTTTCTCCTTGTAGCATTTTCTAGGTTCTACCTTAAAAAATAACCCACAAGGAAATTATTCTGCATTTTATTTTACAAAACTATACAATACTAATGGCATGCTTATTTCAGACATTCAAATTCTCCCATCCAAGGATGGCCACCCATCCTCAATAAGAAATGAGGTTCCATAATGCAAAATATAATCTAGGTATGAGAACCACTGAACCACCAGTCATGGAGTATTCACCATGCAGTCTTCTAAATGGCCTGGTTGGCTCACCAGTGGGAGAAAAAAAAAAAAAATCTAACTAAAGGCTTCATACTTTGCTCTTGACTGTCTGTCTTTCTCTAGGTACCTACTGCTTTCTCATAGAAAGCACTGGGCCACTTAGAAGTATGGGCTCACAACAAAGAAAGCTTCAGTGGCTGATCCCATAGGGTTTCCAAGGCTACATTTAGACATTACAGCTGTCCCATACTTTCGGCAATGCCATCCCACTGCCTCGCTTGAGCTACCACCCAGACCCAATTCTACCCTCTCACTTGGCCTCTAGTTTATGTACTTTGAGTGCCAAGGACACTTGCTAGCACTTTTTCTCTGAGTTTCCAGGAGACTTCAGTGGAAGTTCGTGTTCACTGAAAGTCAGACAACGAAATTCAAATATTCATCTTAGTTCTTACATACTAGACATTTTTGAAAATGTAACCATTTCATTTAGAGTAAGGCTGCATAACCCCTTCAGGACAGACACATGCAAACCCCACATGCATTGGAAGATGGGTTGTTACAAGCCAATTCCATATGAGGAGCTATGTAGATATGCTACCTTGCCATTCAGCCTCAGTAAAAAGTACAGTCTCAGCAGAGCTGAGCATGCCTAAGCACCACGACAGCATGGCTCACCAGCCTCCTTTAAAAAGCTGTTTCACAGCTGAACCCAAAGTGTAACTTGACTCAGTGCCTAAACAGAAGTTGAAGTTTCTGGAAAAAAAAAAATAATAATAAAAATAATAACTCAGAATACTGAGACCTATTGAAAATTTGGAAGTAATTCATGGAATTCAATACTTATCCATTTCCAAAGAGTTTATTAAAGGCAAAACCCTATTGGTTTGGAAGGAACTGGTTCTTCCTCCAGTGGATTTTTCCACCACACAGAGATGTGGCTTTTCAAACAGCACAATGCTCAATGCTGCTAATGTTACAGGATGACCATAGTCCAATGCAATGTGCCAAAAGACTACATACTAAGAAAATGAGAAATGTTCCTTGTAGGTTTTGGCTGCCAAAGATGAATTGATTCATGCAGATTTAGAAATATGTATAATTTTGCAACATTTTTGCAAATGATGAGCGAGGGGAAATAATAGCAAGAATAAAATCAGATTTAACAGATAAAGCTGGATGAACTTTAATTTGGAACAAAATGTAATGCACTAATTTGGATTACAGTGAGAACTTCCCAGATGTTGTATTTGGGGCCATTCTTCAGACTGGAAAATCAAAATAGATAAAATAGATAAAATGCATATCATGTCAAGACATTATGGTGAATATACATCTTATGAATCAAAAAACATGTTTTATCATAGTGTATCTCATTCTATTAACTGTTTACACAGAATGCAAAATGTGGGTGAAAAAAAAGTCATTCTGTGTAGCAAATAGAAGTTGTTTTGATCTTCTGGGATTCTGAAAGCACAATTGACTGGACTGTCTTAACTGAACATGTAGTATAACATCAAAGTATCCCAAGAGCAATCCTTCATAGTAAAAAATATTTTTAAGAACAATATTTTTATATTTTGGTGTTGTGAGTCACCATAAGAACAATGTGTTATGTGTTGACTTACACGCATTTGTGAAAAAACAGAATGCATGCAGAAAGTCTGATAAAGCCTGTTAACAGGTAATATAAATAAGGCAGTTATGTCCTTCCTGAATCTTTCTGGGTAAGAATCTGAAATGAAAGTACCTTTGCATATGCCCGTTCAGACACTTTTTCAAGTCTAAAATCTCTAAATTCAGATTGAACTTTACTTCATTTTACAAGGCTATCTTAAAAGTACTTCTACGAAGGTATAGATAATATTTTTATTTGAGAAATCATGAACTCTTGATCTACTTGAGGTATAAGGGGTCAGCTTCTTCTCACAGATAACTAGCAATAGAACAAGAGACAATGGCCTCAAGTTGCACCAGGGGAGGTTCAGGTTGGAAATTAGGAGACATTTCTTCTCAGAAAGAGAAAGAGTAGTCAGGCATTGGAACAGGTTGCCCAGGGAAGTGGTGGAGTCACGGTCCCTGGGAGTGTTAAAGGAAAGGTTGGACCTGGTTCTTAGGGACATGGTCTAGTGGGTGACATTGGTAGTAGACTGATGGTTGGACCAGATGATCTTGGAGGTCTTTTCCAGCTATAATGATTCTATGATTCTATGATTCTACTCGAATATGCAAGATTAATCTATTAAAAATGCACAATGCTACTATGCAGAAAACATGAAAAGCTGGTTTTGTGATATCTAGCCATATATGTCTTTAATATTATATATTCAGCTTTAAAGTGACATAGAATGAATCCAAAATATGAATGGATTTTTTTTTCATTTAAGGCAGAATTTAGTATTGTAAGTTGAAAGTCTGAGTAAAGCAGCTAGACAGAAGTTGAGACATATTACAGATGAAATGAGTCAGAGTCACACAACTGAATGAATTCTCATGCAGGATTGTCAGAGAAGACCTTTATTTTTGGAAATCTGTAACATTGCTTTTGACACAGCCAGTGCTTGTTTGAAAGATTATTGCCTATGTCTCATTTTAGTGTCTTTCCATCTAAATTCCTAAGAGAATTGACTAAAATATCTATTTATGAGTAGCTGGCTGTAGCTCATATTCATTCTCCATTTTTATTTCCTATTACTATATACTGGTGCATAAAACAGGGTACAACAATCTTTATTTATATTCAGGAACATTCTCACATCTGAAAAAATCTCAGACACCTCCTGCTCCAAATGACTAAATTTTTAGGACATTCAGATACTGTATCTGTGTATCTTCTGCCAGAAAGGGATGGTGGGGACATTTATTTAAAAGCATAGACCTCTTACCTTCTGTTTTTGTATTCCTGTTGATCATCAGCTACAATCTTCATCATTTCTGCTCCTAGCAAATCTCAATGAATCCCAGTAAATTGCACTTCTTTAAATATATGAACATGAAGGTTTGTGAGTGAAACTGTATGTTTGTTTTTAACTTACTTCTGTTCCACTGTCTGCAGTACAAGTATTATATGCCTAATATCTTGGTTCTTAATTTATTTTACCTCTCTGTTTTCAGCAGAGACCTCATTGTCATCTTTATTTAGTGATGACACTCAGTACCTTCCATCCTTCCAGCAAGATAGTGCTGCGTTCACCATCATCTTCCAGTGTCAAGAGCCATTTCCCCTCATGGCACACTTCCAGCCTTACAGGGAACAGTCCTTCCAGAGACACATTTTGTACTATCCAGCTTGCAGAATGAATAGCCCCAGTGATGACCACTTAAGCATCTCCCAAACTAGAGACCAGAAGACACTGATAGGCCTGACTGTTCCTGACCAGCCTCCACTGGGGCCTCCCCAACCTGCCTCTGCTAGGGATACCTTCTCAGCCCAGTCTGGGGATGCATCCAATAAAGCTGCAGCAAGGCCGGTCTCTAGTTATTAAAACAGGACCTTATGCAGGGATGGTTTGCTATCAGTGTGTAATACCTGAAGGGAGGCTGCAAAAAGGATAGAGCCAGGTTCTTTTCAGTGCTGTCCAGTACCAGGACAAGAGGCAATGGGGACAAACTGGAATACAAGCAGTTCCCTCTGAACATCAGGAAGCACTTCTGTGCTGTGCGGGTGACAGAGCACTGGCACAGGCTGCCCAGAGAGGTTGTGGATTCTCCCACCTTCAAGATCTTCAAAAGCTGCTTGGACATGGTCCTGAGCAGCCTGCCCTGGTTGTCACTGCTTGAGCAGGGGTTGGAGCAGATGGCCTCCAGAGGGCCCTGCCAATCTCAGCCATTCTGTGACAACATGGAGCTCTTGTACTTTTCCTCATGCTGGGTGGCATTAGACAAGTATGGATACTTTAATATGTTGATTATCCAAACCAAGAAGTCCTCTTGCATATGCAGATCCCCAAGTTATTGTTTTCATACTGCTGCAGCTGGATACACTTCTAGAACCTTCCTACCGAACGTGTCTTCTCATGACTTTACAGAAAACTTTGATATTAATTTTAAAGCTTGTCACTAAAAATAATAATAATAAAATAAAATTTTATCTCACAAGCTAAAAGATGAAGTACTTGCTAAAGTGGATTGGCTTCAATTTGTCCATTCATGTTTATTACCTGCTGGCATACGAACTAATGGGGTGAGCTCTCCATCAGTTTACCAGAATGGATAGCATAACTTGTGCTGTGCATGTGGGACAAAAGAAACAGCATTCAGAAACCTGTCTCTCATAAAACACTTTTTTTTTTTTTTAACTTAAGTGTGAAGATGCACCTTATGAGAATGAGCACATCACTTCACCTTCTGAAATGCCTAAAAGTAGATGGAGTTTGAATGAGGAAACCCAGCATGCAAGAGCTCTTTATATTTTGTCTGAAAGGAAGAACTTCAAGTCATATTTTCTCCTTCTCTTTCCCTTCATGATAAAGAAAAAAACTTTCTTCCACCCTTGATGGCTCACACTTCCTCCCAAACAGCTCTAGGAGAAAGTGCAGCTACCAAACTGCACAAGATGAACAATTGAACATTTTCCTGTGTGATTTCACCTTTGCTCCTTCACATGTGATCTTTGCTTGTTCCTTTTCCTGAACACTTCAGGTTCACAGATGCCAGTCCAGTAACCCACATCAAGTGAGGGAGTTAGAAATTTGTTGGGCTGGGACACAGCTTTCAAATTCTTTCTTCTCTCTGTGATTTCATCTAGCTGAGCAAGAAGATAGCAAACCTTCTCCCACCCCAACTGGAGAAAGAGGATGTGTTTTAAAAGAAATAAATAAAGGCAAAGCCCAGGTTAGAAGTATATGGCATTTAGGGAGTCTCTTTTTCTTGAAATTCCTTATTTGTGTGGCTAACTGATAATGCACTCAGTGCATGAATGTGTTTGGACTCATAATAATTAATCATATGCATTGAGGAAACTATTGGGAATCTTGTTAATGCTGTTTTTCCTTTTTTTTTTTTTTTTTGTCACCTCTAATATCTCAGATTCAGGAGGAGATGGGAGCAACCTCTGACCCTGTTATTGTACACAGTTCTTGCAAAAGATAGTTTCTCTACCCAGTTTCCTTGACCTTTGGGTGGTCTCTTACCTTGGGCCAGCACTGTTCTGAATCATGGAAATTCTTGAATTTCATGCCACTGACTGAAGTATAACTTTTAATTGTTGCTATACATTTAAAAGTTTTTCTCCTTAGATGCCTGAAATCTTCACCTATTTCAGTAGCAATTTTATAAATTCAGATTTCGGGAAGTAAGTGTTGTAGAGGGAAAACACATCTTTTAGACATGTCTTTGAGATATGAGACACATACAAGATATGTTTGGTGCCATTTTGACTTCTGTTGCTACTGAAAAGAGATGAGTTAGGACAGAAATTTAACCTCAGGATATTATGTTGGAGGATGCACTGACTGGGATTTTGTAGTCTACAGGAGTTTTCTGTCAGATATACTGTACTCCAGGGCATTGCCAAATAACAGCATAGAGTATTCATGGTATTCTGAAGAACTGCCAAAGAAAACAAGTCTGCAGATTCTCCTTTATTTGATGATATGCTGACATTTCTCATATCAACGGTTTCTAGAACTGAAATCTGAAGTATAAACATCTAAGGATGGATACTGGGCCATGACTCCTTTTCAGCTTTTTAGGGACAAATCCTAAACACATTGAAATCAGACAAAATTCAGCAATTGGAGGAGAAAAATGGACTTTGAATTTAAAAAACATAAAATAAAAACAACCTTCCCTTATCTTTGAGTGGGTGTACTTACGCATGACTCTGTGTACGTGCATATGTGTATATACAAAAATATATTTGTAACATTTTTAAGATTATTTTTCTTCCTATTTCAAACCTTGGTTATAGCTATATGTCTTTGGTTATTTACACATAAATTAAAGTCTGTTCAAGTTTAAAAAGTATTATTTTTCACTGTCTTCCATTGCGGGGGTGGGGGGGGAAGTACTTTTTTTTTGTAGTTATGTAGTGGAAACTGATTTGGAATGAAAACATCTTGAACTATCTCACATGGTAATTGACACCTGTAGCTACATATAAGAAGAAAAGAATAAAATCTACTGAGATGACTTCCTGCTGTTAATGTATGTCAACAGTAATATAAAAGCAGGAAGAGGACAAATGGTATAAAAGATACAGGGAAGATTGTAAAGGCCAATACCCATACAAATATCAACAACAAGGAACCCTAAAACTCTGATCCTAAAATCCTACCTTGCCCTTTTGGCCTCAAGACAGACAACGGAAAAACGCAGGTCACATGGGATGCATGATCGACAAACCAAGAGAACTCTATTAATCTGGTTTAATAGTGTATACAGCCATCAAAATAAAATAAATAAATAAATATATTAAAAAAAAAAAAGTTTTTGGAGCAGAAGGAAGGAAGGAGGTTCTGAAGACATCAGATGGATCTCTCCTTGGCAGCCTTTTCTTTGCCAGGCTAAGCAAACCCAGCTCCCACATACACCAGGCACTCCAGCCCCCAGTCCACCTTGGTGACTCTCCACTGGACTCGCTCCAACATGAATTTGTCCTTGTCACTGGGGAGCCCAGAGCTGCACACATGGGAGGGCTGCATAGAGGGGAATAGCACATAAACTTCAGGAAGGAAAGGCAGCAAGGATTACGCAGGGCATGACATGTTGGCATAACTGATAAGGAGAAACAGGTGCTGTACAGTGCACAGTAATTTGAGTTGATTTGCTCTGTTCATTGTCATGAAAGGAGCCTGAAGCTTCAAACATTAACATGTTGCAACTTTCCGGTGGCAGTTACTATGAGACATAAACAGCAGGCCATTATAACACGTAAACATCTCACATTTGTTTCAGCTTGGTAGCTGTAAAAATAGCACTATTCAAGGTATTTATCAGTTATATACTTCCCAGACAGGGGAACTTGTCATGTTCAGCACTGGGGTTCTGGTAACTTACAAATGTCTTTATTTTGCACTACTTTACAGATTCACAGATTTCTCTAGGTTGGAAGAGACCTCAAGATCATCGAGTCCAACCTCCGACCTAACACTAAGTACTCCACTAAACCATATCCCTAAGCTCTACATCCAAACGTCTTTTAAAGACCTCCAGGGATGGTGACTCCACCACCTCCCTGGGCAGCCTGTTCCAATGCTTAATAACCCTTTCGGTAAAGAAGTACTTCCTAACATCCAACCTAAAACTCCCCTGTCGCAACTTTAGCCCATTCCCCCTCGTCCTGTCACTAGGCACGTGGGAGAATAGACCAACCCCCACCTCTCTACAGCCTCCTTTCAGGTAACTGTAGAGAGCGATGAGGTCGCCCCTGAGCCTCCTCTTCTCCAGGCTGAACAAGCCCAGCTCCCTCAGCCGCTCCTCGTAAGACTTGTTCTCCAGACCCCTCACCAGCTTGGTCGCCCTTCTCTGGACTCGCTCGAGCACGTCCATGTCCTTCCTGTAGCGAGGGGCCCAAAACTGAACACAGTACTCGAGGTGCGGCCTCACCAGAGCCGAGTACAGGGGCACAATCACTTCCCTCGACCTGCTGGCCACACTGCTTCTTATACAGGCCAGGATGCCGTTGGCCTTCTTGGCCACCTGAGCACACTGCTGGCTCATATTCAGCCGACTATCCACCAATACTCCCAGGTCCTTCTCGGCCAGGCAGCTTTCCAGCCACTCATCTCCCAGCCTGTAGCTCTGCTTGGGGTTGTTGCAGCCCAGGTGCAGGACCCGGCACTTGGCCTTGTTGAACTTCATGCAGTTGACCTCAGCCCATCGCTCCAGCCTATCCAGATCCTCCTGCAGAGCCTTCCTGCCCTCGAGCAGATCGACACACGTACTTAGCTTGGTGTCATCTGCAAACTTACTGAGGGTGCACTGGACGCCCTCATCCAGATCATCGATAAAGATATTAAAGAGGACCGGCCCCAGTACCGAGCCCTGGGGGACTCCACTAGTGACCGGCCTCCAACCAGATTTGACTCCATTCACCACAACTCTCTGGGCCCGGCCATCCAGCCAGTTTCTAACCCAGCGAAGCGTACGCCAGTCCAAGCCACGAGCAGCCAGTTTCTTGAGGAGAATGTTGTGGGGAACGGTGTCAAAAGCCTTACTTAGGTCAAGGTAGACCACGTCCACAGCCTTTCCCTCATCCACCAAGCGCGTCACTTGGTCATAGAAGGAGATCAGGTTCGTCAAGCAGGACCTGCCTTTCATAAACCCATGCTGACTGGGCCTGATCGCCTGCTTGCCCTGCAAGTGCCGCGTGATGACCCTCAAGATAATCTGCTCCATGAGCTTCCCCGGCACTGAGGTCAAACTGACAGGCCTATAGTTCCCCGGGTCTGCCCTCCGGCCCTTCTTATAGATGGGCGTCACATTGGCTAGCCGCCAGTCAACCGGGACCTCCCCCGATAGCCAGGACTGCCGATAAATGATGGAAAGCGGCTCGGCCAGCTCCTCCGCCAGTTCTCGCAGTACCCTCGGGTGGATCCCATCCGGCCCCATCGACTTGCGCACATCCAAGCTCCGTAGCAGGTCGCCAACCATTTCCTCATGGATAGCGAAGGCCACATCCTGCTCCCCATCCCCTTCCACCAGCTCAGGGCACTGGGTGTCCGGAGAACAACCGGTATTGCCGCTAAAGACTGAGGCAAAGGCGGCATTAAGCACCTCAGCCTTTTCCTCATCCTTAGTAACTAGGTTTCCCCTCGCATCCAGTAGAGGATGGAGATTCTCCCTAGTCCTCCGTTTCGCGTTGATGTATTTGTAAAAGGATTTTTTGTTGTCTTTAACGGCAGTAGCCAGATTGAGCTCCAGATGAGCTTTGGCCTTTCTAATTTTCTCCCTGCACAGCCTCGCTACATCCTTGTAGTCCTCCTCAGTGGCCCGCCCTTTTTTCCAAAGATTATAAACCCTCTTTTTTCTGCTAAGCTCCAGCCGCAACTCTCTGTTGAGCCAGGCCGGTCTTCTTCCACGCCGGCTCATCTTTGGGCACGTGGGGACGGACCGCTCCTGTGCCATCACGATTTCCTTCTTGAGGAGCGCCCAGCCTTCCTGGACTCCTCTGCCCTTCAGAACCGCCTCCCAAGGGACTCGGCCAACCAGCGTCCTGAGCAGCTCAAAGTCAGCCCTCCGGAAGTCCAAGACAGCAGTTTTACTGGTCCCCTTCCTGGCCTCGCCAAGAATAGAGAACTCTACCATTTCGTGGTCACTCTGCCCCAGACAGCTTCCAACCACCACATCTCCCACCAGTCCTTCTCTGTTTGTGAAGAGAAGGTCTAGCGGGGCACCACCCCTGGTAGGTTCACTGACCAGCTGCGTCAGGAAGCTATCTCCCACGCTCTCCAGAAACCTCCTAGACTGCTTTCTCTGTGCCGTGTTGTGTTTCCAGGATATGTCCGGGAAGTTGAAGTCCCCCACGAGGACAAGCGCCGACGATTTTGCAACTTCTGTCAGTTGCCTATAAAACTCCTCATCCGTCTCCGCATCCTGGTTCGGCGGTCTATAGCAGACCCCCACCAGGATGCTAGCCTTGCCGGCCTTCCCACGGATCCTAACCCACAGGGATTCAACCTTATCATTCCCAGCCTGGAGTTCCACAACATCAAAAGATTCTCTAATGTAGAGAGCCACGCCACCACCCCTTTTGTGCTGCCTGTCCCTCCTGAAGAGCCGATAGCCAGGCATTGCAGCACTCCAGTCGTGGGAGCGGTCCCACCACGTCTCCGTGATGGCAACCAAGTCATAGCCTGCCTGCTGCACAATGGCTTCCAGCTCCTCCTGTTTGTTACCCATGCTGCGTGCATTAGTGTAGATGCACTTCAGCTGGGCCATCGCCTTCTTCCCCGGCCTAGCCATTGTTTCCCCCGGCACAGCTCCAACAGGCCTTGTTTGAGCCCCGTCCCCCTTCTTACCTAGTTTAAAGCTCTCTCTATGAGCCCCGCCAGCTCCTGGCCTAGGATCCGTTTTCCCCTTGGAGATAGAGACCCGTCTGGGGCCATCAGGCCGGGTGCCGAGTAAAGCTCCCCATGGTGAAAAAACCCAAAATTTCTATGCTGGCACCAGCCTCTGAGCCACCTATTAACCACATGAGCTTTCCGCGTCCTCTCCGTGCCTCTCCCTTCCCCCGTAGGGATAGACGAAAACACCACCTGCACTCCCGCTCCCTCCACCAATCGTCCCAGCCCCCTATAGTCCTGTTTGATGGCCCTGAGGCTTCTCTTTTCAACATCATCGCTGCCAGCCTGGACTATCAAAAGCGGGTAATAGTCAGAGGGGCGAACCAGGTTTGGAAGCTTCCTGGTAACGTCTCTGACCCTGGCCCCAGGGAGGCAGCAGACTTCCCTATGTGTGGGGTCAGGCCGACAAATAGGGCCCTCCGTTCCCCTGAGGAGGGAGCCGCCCACAACAATCACCCTTCTTTCTTTCTTGGTGGAGGCAGTCCTGAGGCGTGGAGTCAACTTCCTCACCTCAGGCATCCTCCTGGGTAGGCTTCCTACCTCAGAGACTGAGGTAGACTTTAGAGACTGGTAATTCTGGTGACGTTTTTGGCAGAGGTATCTGGATAGGTGCAGTCTCTAACAGAAAAAGATATAGATTTTCTTTTCTCTTTTCCAGTATTTCCTGAGCATCTGAAGCTTTTCTGCCATTATTATAGCTGAAGGAAATGTAACTATCTCCGTCAGTATTTTTAACCTAGGAAATGTGCTTGGATAACATGCCATGAAAAGGAAAGACAGAAGGTATCTTATTTCTTCTCTGTCCTATTTTTAGTTTTGTTCAATATTTAATATTATATAAATAATATGTATAGTGACTCAGAAAATAAGTTGAGGCAGGTTAAAGGGGTCAAGGTATTAGAACTTCTGAAACTGAGAGATCAATGGATGTCTCAAAGTAAGCACCCAGAAATGTCGTGTTCCCAGATCTGCAGCAACTCAAAAGTCCAGTCAGTAGCTTGCACCACTCTAGGAAGAAATAAGTATGGGTGATACAAAGAAAAGGTAGTCACCATGAACCAAGCCTTCAAGGCATCCAGAACTGTCTTTATAAGAATGAAAGTGGAAGTTTAACTGGGGACTAAACTATTCTCTATGAATAGTTCAGAAACAAAGTGGATCTTTCAAGGATGAAGAAATTCAGAACAATGCTGACCCAGAAACGAGACTGAGAGCAGAATGTGAGTCGCAGTTCAAATATCTTGCTGCGTTCCTTCATTAAATACATATATATATATTATTGCAAAGAGCTTTTTACATCTCCAAGCTTACAGAACAGATTTTTTGAATGAACGCAAGACTATAAATTCAATTTTACTAAAGTCAGTGGCAAAATGTAGGTGATGTTACATAAGGCAGGATTTCACTTTACTTTCCAGAATCACTCAGGTACAATTTGTCACAATGATCTCATCTGTCTCATGCATGAGAAATAAATAAATAAATAAATAAAAATAAAAACATTGGGCATTGGGATGGGAACACAGCACAGGAAAAGAACTAAATGAAAATGCAATTGAGCATTTATTTTCAGAGGCCAATAGTATACAATAGTGTATCAGCACTAAAAACACTTTCTGAGTCTATTCTTTTTATGCGAATGTTGACTAAGAATTTTCATAAATGGAGAATTCTTCAGGAGCATTTTCTTTCACTTCCCTCTCTTTTTCAGTGCATAAAAGTGATGGCTGTACGGCTCTTAACTAGTTGGTCAAGCCAAATATATGAGGTCTTTAGAAGAATACTGAAGGAAGAAAAGCCTGTTACAATTGTGTTTTCTTGGTGGCAACAAGAAGCTGGTCTGATATTTCTGACTGCATATGAGAAAGCAACTGTCTTCATATCAGCATGTTCAGTAGGGCATCTGAAGTAAAATGATATAAAAGGTATTCATTTTTATATTCAAAGCTGATATGAAAATTATCAACTTTACACAGTGCAACACCTTCACAGAATATTTTCCCATTTGTAATGTTGATCTAAGTTGCAGTCAAAAATATCAACACATTGCTTCAGTCGATAAAGGCAGTGAATAAGCTCGAGGACTATGTGACTCCTTTAATGTGTTTTCAGTGGTGACTGATTCTGGAAATGCAAAAATTAATTATTCTTTTAAACTAATATACCTGTTTTATAGCAAAAAGGGTCTTCATGAGAACAACTGTTCATGCTGTAGATTGAAACTCTTCATGTCTGTTAAATCAGTCACTGTCCCTTTATGTTCTTTTATTAGCATCTCTGTGCAGTCAGTGCTAGGGCATTCAAAAGACATTGCTGCAAAACCACAAACAGGAAAAAAAATGAAGGGAGGCACTATTTTAAGTGAGACTCTTTACATGCTTTTCTTCACTCCATTTTTGCCCATTATTTTTGCCTGGAGATCTCAGCAGTGATGCACCATCATAATATTTAGCCTTTGTAAAACAGTAATGCTCCCTGGGGATTTGTGCAGTTTTGCTATCCGTGCTATCAAGAATGCAAAGAACTTGTCCTCAGAAAAATATCTGCAGGTCAGAGAAAAGACTGTCTTCATTAAGATCCTCTCTGCAATGCTCCGTCCTAATTTCAGACAAGTAACATCCCTCTCCCACTTGCTTGTTCATATTCATAGTTTTAGCCAAAGGAGAGAAAAAGTGAGCTTTTAAATGATTTCCTACTTTAAAAATTCCAAACTATGCAAACTGCTCAATTGTGCGTGAGGTATTCAGGAGCTCAAACTTGTTTGTGTTTGCTTTGCATCTGTACTTCTCCAGGACTTGCTTGGCTCAGCCTCACATCAGCTTTCCCAGAAGTGTCATCAGTACCTCCCTGAGAGTCATTCCCATGAGAATTCCTAGAAATGAGATATTCTTCCTTGTTGGCCTCTATCAGTAAACACTCATTTCTATGCTGTATCCAAGCATTTCAAGTATTTTCTCCAGACTTGATGAGCCAGTTAAAGTGCTTTTCTCTTCAAAATGCACTGCCAGCAGGACACCTCTGTCAAGCATTGCCATACAGGTGAAATAAATGTTACAGGCTTGGGGAGCTGGTTTTTGTTTGTTTGTTTGTTTGTTGGGGTAGGGGGTTGTCTTTTTGTTTTCTGTTTTTTCTATTGAATATCTCAAGTTCAGAGATTGATTCATCCTTTGTAGTTCTGTGCCTGTAGGAAGGAAACATCCTAGAGCTGGTATCCATCCTGGAGATCTGTAAGCAGAAGTTTAATATGAACTGACTACCTACAAGCTGAGGTTCTATTTACTCTTTAAATATTTCAGGCCATCAGAAAATCAATCAGCACCTCTATCATTAAGGAACACAAAGAATATGAAGAGTGTCTGTCAGGCATTGGATATACTTTTTGTGAAGAAATTGGAAAGTAATTTAAAATATATGCTTTTAATAAGCTATTCTTTCTGTAAAACTTTCTGTTTGGAGGATAGAAGGGAATCTTTATTATGAAGATATAGGCATACTTGTCCTAGTGACAAAATTAATGCCAGAAACAGACTGACGGGAGATCAGTGTAAGATGTCCTTATTTAAAATACAGTTTAGAGAAACGTTCTAATCACTTCTCCAAGTTCCTACCAACGTGTTTTTTTTTTTCCTGCCAGGCAGCTGCAGAACATAATTGTGATACTTTGAAAATACTTCTCCACAATCAGATGAAAACACAATAAATAAATGACTTAGATTCTTCTTTAAATGTTCCTCAGCTCCTCAGCTCAGCCCAGAATTATTCCCTTACAGTCTAAAAGGCATATGGCTATAATCTGAGTCACTCTTTGAAATGCGTTTTTTTGTTTGGTTTGGTTTGGTGGTTGTTGTTGTTTTCTTTGTTGTTTTTATTATTATTATTATTATTATTATTATTATTATTATTATTATTATTAATTTCACTGCTAACCCATCAGGCAGTCTAAGAAGTTGTTGCATAAATTGCATTTGTGGACACTGAAATTCATCACACAGCTTCCAGTGCAGAGTAAATACTCAGTGACCAGGAAGCCAGCCTTCACATCTAGCTTCACTTCCATGACATGTGTTTTGCATGATCTTTAGAAATGCCACTGCAGCTGTCCCAATGAAGTTGAAAGGCTTTGCTCTAGGTGCTACGTCATGTATGGTCGCAGCAAGATGAAGCTCACTAAACACCAGACACCCATACTCAAGCAAGCTATTTGCTAATACTGAACTAAGCGCTGCCATGGCTACAATGCTCATGGCACATGAAGAATTAAAAGTTTGTGTGGCTTTAGCTACTTCCTGCAGCCCAAGTAGTTCCCAAGGTGGAAAGTATCTCTCTTGCTGCAACAAATATCCATTAGAAGCATCAAGAAGAGAAGCATCAAGAAGAGAAGCATCAAGAAGAGAAGCATCAAGAAGAGAAGCATCAAGAAGAGAAGCATCAAGAAGAGAAGCATCAAGAAGAGAAGCATCGAGAAGAGAAGCATCGAGAAGCATCGAGAAGCATCGAGAAGCATCGAGAAGCATCGAGAAGAGAAAGGAAGGAAGGAAGGAAGGAAGGAAGGAAGGAAGGAAGGAAGGAAGGAAGGAAGGAAGGAAGGAAGGAAGGAAGGAAGGAAGGAAGGAAGGAAGGAAGGAAGGAAGAAAGGAAGAAAGGAAGGAAGGAAGAAAGGAAGAAAGGAAGAGAAAGAAAGAAAGAAAGGAAGGAAGGAAGAAAGGAAAGAAAGGAAAGAAAAGAGAAAGAAAGAAAGAGAAATAAAGAAAGAGAAAGAAAGAAAGAAAGAAAGAAAGAAAGAAAGAAAGAAAGAAAGAAAGAAAGAAAGAAAGAAAGAAAGAAAGAAAGAAAGAAGAAAGAAAGAAGAAAGAAAGAAAGAAAGAAAGAAAGAAAGAAAGAAAGAAAGAAAGAAAGAAAGAAAGAAAGAAAGAAAGAAAGAAAGAAAAAGAACACACGCACTGCATCTGCATCTGATGAGATTCTTCATTTTCTTTACCAAATGCATTGCAGACTGAATTTTGTTAAAAGTCACATTCTTACCCCAGACAGTGGAAACCTCTTTTGCTTTCATCCACCCACCTCAGGATACCACAGCCCAAGTACCTATTTTAAGACTATTCCCGTTCTAGTTGATTTTTGGTAACCGACATTTCCAAGCAGTGGAATAAATAACACTAATAGAGCACACACACATCAGTCTCAATGGGCCTTTCAAAAATGAATAGCCAAATATAAATTTTCAGTAGTTTTATTGAAAAATGCCTCTTTCATTTCAGAAATAAATAATATAAGGCAGTGAAATTCACAATTTGCAGTTAAAATATAAAAGCAGCAATTCTATATCCATAGTCTTGCAAACAATTTCCAACTGCTTTTGATAACTAAGAAACATTGTATTCTGAAAAAAAAAATCCATACTAAATATACAACATAAACATGCAATTCCATCTCTGCAGGATTGACTGCAATTTGGCATAAATGTTACTGTGTCTACAAACAAGGAGATTTCAGGCATTATTAAACTGTATCCAGTTGATACAACAATTTCAGCTACTTAATGTTTGTGGTGTTTAAAGGAGATGTATAAGAGCAGTATGTGCTCTACAAAGTGTAACTAAGAATAGAAGAAAATGACAATGATATTGAAAGGAGAGAGAAATATTTTTTTGTCTTCTTCCTTTTTTAACTACATAATGCAGACCTGTGATCTGACTGAACTGCAAACATGCATGTGAAAAAGAAGAAAAATATAGAGCTAAAGCAGACAGTCCTCAGAAAATTTGCAGCAGCTCTGTGGTTATTTTTGTTTTGGTTTTTTGGTTTTCTTTCTTTTTTTTTTTTTTAATTTGTTTTTACATTATTTTAATGAAAAGGCAGCACCGGGATAACTGAACACACATATTAACCTGTATGCAGCCACTAAAAGCAAAAGTATTTTACAAGCATTTCCAGAGCAATATGAAGTCTCTAGTTACACGTATTGCTACCCTCACACAAGCAAGATACAAAACAAGGGTGCGTCTGATATGAAAAGACCAGAAAGCTAGAATGCAGAAGGAACAATGCACTCTCCCTGTGTGTATCTGCAAATGCAAGTATAGCAAAGACAAAAACCACCAACCAAAAAAACCAAAACAAGACACAGATCTTTTATGGCTTTGGTTTTGCTTTTCTTGACAGCGATCTTTTCCAGCGCATGTGCTCAGGGTATTCTGGTGAATGCATTTCAACTCCATAGTCCTCATACTCGTCCTCTCTCCTTTCTGACTCCATAGGTACTATGAAGGGTTCACCTTCAGGTTGATAGGGTCCACTTTCAGGCACATATGGTTCTGGTTGAAAATAGTTGTCCGATTGAACATTATAGTTATCGCATGTCTTTGAATCCACAAATACAACGAAAGTTAGTTTTTCTACATAATGTTAGTCCAATCTTATTTCCATAAAATAAATATATAAATTAATAGTTCACTGGGGGTGCTTTCAGTTTTGTTCATGAATACTTTTTGGCAGTAAAATAATAAAAAGTTTAAAATTAATTGTGATTAATTGTATTTATAATACACAAAACAGTGCAGAAAGAGTCTTAAATTATGCAAGGGACCAGTTATTGTTATAAAAAAAAAAAAGGCAAATCAAATAAAATTATTATTTTACAGCTACTTCAGTAAATCAAAGCACTGGACTTTATTTTAGACTATGTAATTAATAGAACACATGGAGCAGGCAAAATGAACAGGTGGGTTTGGCATATACTAATTTTCTCTGAGAATGGGAAAGTGTACACATAACTATCACCAGCGGCAATATACAGTACACGTCATTTTCTCGTGCTGTTCCTCGTAACAAACCGAGTTACAGCTGGTGCTTCAGGAACACCAAAAACTACAGCAAAACAGAAGAAATATAATTATAAAACTTTTGTATTTATAACTGCAGTTACAGAATCCAACAAGATTACATATAAAAAAGGCACATGCCCCGATTCAGACATGTTGGTAACAAGCAACAGACAGGTAGATTTCTTAAGTTGTCAAAGATGTTATTCTGGCATATAGCAAGCAGCAGCAGGCTTTTATGCAAAAGCATCACATAGAGTTGTTAACAGATTTTAGTGGGTACGGTCCCATACAAATCATTTACAAGCCATAATTAGTTTACTATTTACATAAGTCATTTCTCATTTACCAGGTTAAATCTGTCTCTTCTATTGGCATTACCTTTGCTGGTTAGTAGTTTTATAAGCCTCCTTCACCAGTGAGACTTTTTATGGTCTGGGTCTTTTTTTAAAAAAGAAAGACTGACTATTTTATTATTGAAATGCAACAGGCTTTATGAAATGGCATCACTGTCCTTTATCTCATTCACAAGTTGTGTTAGTAAAAACAATCTCCCCATTCATTCTATCAGGCCAACATGGTTCAAAAACCATATCCGTGGTGAAATATCCATACGGACTCATTTTCTAATAAGCACGTGCGCAAACATCTCAGAAACAGGATTTTCATGTATTCAAACTGTAAGCAGCACTGGCGACTTAGAAAATGTGTTAGCCGAAACCTGAAACAGGTCAAAGATGATGTTAGTCTTTTAAAAAGTCCATCTGATGTGCAAAAACATACTTTCATCCAACTAAATACATAACAGTTAATTCATAGGCATATATCTATATATGTATACATAGCTGATTACTAGAAAGAACACTGCTGAATCACAGGCACAATTTTCTTTCATTTTCATTTAAATATGAATTTTGTGAGATCTCCACAACCACCTGGGTCTTTAACCATCAGCACTGAGTCTGCAAGTGTGTACATATATATATATATCTTTTTTTTTTTCTTTTCATGGGTACATGCACAATACACTAACAGCAAACCATATTCGATAGTAGTATCACATACACTAATTTTGAGATGTTGCAATGCATACATATTAATTTGTTAACAATACTGTGGTCCTGCAGGATCCCCATGTTAAAATATATTGGAATATTTCCAGTCAGAAATTGGTGGCCGCTGTGACCCTGGATTGCAGATGCAGCCTAATGTTTTAAGATTCATCACAGAGAGGAAGGCTGGTATGACCCAGGGCTAATCAGAGACTCCATGGTGTTTAACTCAGTAGAAATTGTAGGACAGTGGTGTTTTTCAGTTGTCTGCATTGTATCACTGAATGGATTTCCTTTGTGGGAAATTTTGAT
This sequence comes from Anser brachyrhynchus, assembly GCF_964034855.1. Taxonomy (NCBI): domain Eukaryota; kingdom Metazoa; phylum Chordata; class Aves; order Anseriformes; family Anatidae; genus Anser; species Anser brachyrhynchus. Next base: position 93,143,216 of record NC_137696.1, on the reverse strand, counting down.
TTCAGGTATAAATTTGGTATAAATAATCCTGACATTGCTCAAAAAGAGACACACGGAAATTGCCAGCCACAGCATTCTTTTTATTTTTCAAGAGAAACATGGAGAATTCAACCTTGTTCTGAAGACGGTTGGAAGGAGTGGGGAGGAAAAAGAAGAAGAAGAAAATTGTCACTTAAATCCTATGAGCAACATTATCAACTACTAACCTTCTATGTTAAAAAATAAATAATTCCTTTCTACTTCCTATTTAAAGTGAACGACACATAACATCAATTAAATCTGCATCAAAGTCCACATGACTGCTCATATGCCTGCACATTACAATGAGGCAGGCCTGCTCACTGCAAACTTTTCCTCCTGATTCAGCATGTCCAGGTTAGCAGGTCTGTCTCATGTAAAGCAATTCAATATGAACAGCCATATCTGTAAAGGCTATTTAAGACAAACAGCAGTTCAGTTGTTCATAACATACCTGGGAATCCTTGGCCATTGTAAGGGATGCTAGCACACTGGGATGAATCACAATATCCAGGTGGCCCTGGAGGACCTCGAATACCCGCATTCCCAGGACGACCTGGAGGCCCTGGTGGTCCTCGTGATCCTGTGGAGCCTGGCGGACCAGTTCTAGATTCTCCTTGTGGACCTAATTTTAGAATTGAAAGGTTGGGGGGTTGTTTTCTTTAAGAGCCAGCTTGATAAAACAGCTAACATTATTGCTGTCTAGACTACACAGTCTAAGCTATGTCTTTGGTGAAAAAAACATTTTCATTTTGTTGCTATACGGGGGTCAACAGAAATAAAAACAAAAAGAAAAGTAGAAATGTGACTCATCATTAGTTGCTTCCCTGTGTGTGGCTTACTTAAGAATTTTTTTCACGGAAACTGATTTAGTAAGGTTTGAGCCAAGTAAGAAACATCAATGAATTTTCTGGTTTATTTCCCCTCTCCGTAGGATATGAACATCTCAAGGGAAACAACTAGATTAGACAAGCACACTGGATTTCAATTAAAATATAGGCGTACATTAATTCTGCTACCCTGCAGCCCTAGGATAGATGAGGTAATGTTTTTTTTGGAACAGGTCTTATTATGGTTAGCAGAAAAGTAAAGCTTCAAGTATCTGGGGTTACAATTTGCTGCAAGCATCTTATGAGTCCTGTAATGAAAAACCATGTTTAGCCTAGCGAACTAAAAGCAGAAACAAATGATACAGTTGATTTCTGCCAAGGCATCAGTGAATTGCAAGACACAAAGAGCAAAAGCAACAGTCAAATCATCACACTCTATCATCTAGTAACTCCATATGTGGGAATATTTGGTAGTTCTTGGGCAATTTGTACTTCTGTAATCAAAAATCAAAGTAGAAAATGAATCTAGATACTCTGAAAGAATGAATCATCTATTAAGACTTGTGCAAATATCTATTAAGCATTTGGACAATGTATTTTCATAAAATACATTTTCATGCAAACAAGCATGCCAGAAGAGTAAGTTACAAGACAAAGATAAATATCTACTAGCCACATCCAAAAGCCTCTAAAAATCGCTTATTTTTACAGGAGCTCCCAGTAAACTCGAACACATTTCAAAAACATGAAGCACACAAATTAAAGAACATTCATTCACCGTATGCAGTCTGGTGCTATGTGAAACAATATTGTCCTTTTCTCCTACTTTTCTGTAATCTGATTTTAAATAAAACAAGAAATATTTACCAGGTGGTCCTGGCAAACCTCGTGGTCCTTGAGATCCAGTCCCTCTTTCACCTTTCTCTCCAGGCATTCCTATTAAAAAAAAAATAGGAAGGAAAACACATCAAAAAATATTTCTTCATGCTCTTTCATTGATATTAATATTTAATTCCAATTATTTAATGGAAGAGTGTGGGTCAAACCTTATTTGGTACAGATGTCCCCATGTATATTTAGGGAAATACTTAATTTGGATATAAATATACTAACCCAAAAACAAAGTAGGATGCAAAGGTAATTTAGTGTAAATAAAGTTTCTCAAAACATAGAAAACTCTTTGAGACACTTAAAACACCACATAACTTTATTATTTTAAACTACAAACAGGAAGATATTTTCTCAAGCTTGCAGATTTCTGATATAAAGTATGTTTTACACTTTCTTAGAAACAGAATTCAAAAATTCATTCTTCCTTCCTGTTCTCTGTGTCTTTTTTGAAGATTAAAGTAAAATATATGCTAGAAAATGCAGTACTGAGTCTAAGCTACAGTAGAGTAGCAGGAATAAGCACAGGCTACTTCATAGAATAGTACAGACACTTGATATCATTGCAGGAATCCAAGGTAGCCAAAAATAGGCATATCTATATGCTCAAACACAAGTTAGAGTTTCTTCCCTCTCAGAGTACTGCAAAGGGCCAAGGATGTAGAACTAATTCTTTCAACTCCTACTTTATATTCTTAGTAATGACTCATTTTGTCTCTTAATTAGATGTCTATTCGGCAAAGAGTTGTTACTCCAAACAGCCTTTCAAGATGTAGCCACTTAGTGCCAGAAAAGCTCTGAGAACATTCTCTTTCCTGGGATATCCTGTGGATGTCTGAGACAGCAGCCAAAAAGTTACACCAACATGTGTTTTATGAAACATGATCAAGGGAGAAACAGAGGAGAACACTGATGTAATTAACCTTGTCCTCCAGTACATCAGTGTCCCTCAGGCAATCCAGCTGACCCAACCAGACACTGTTAGGTGTGGGCTTCATAGTCTGACATGGTTAAAGGGATTAGGCTTCTCCTCTGGCAGCCTCTGCAGTACAGCCACTGTGAAATATACAGCTGCCTTGGGCATTACTCACCTCTCTCACCAGGTGGTCCTTGGACCCCAGGAGGTCCTGGGAATCCTGGTCTTCCTCCAGGTCCAGGCTCTCCTCTTGTCCCAGCAGCTCCTGGGGGACCAGGTGGTCCTGGTGGCCCTGGCTGATTACGGTTTGAATAATAATCGTTCGGGATTTGATTCAGCATTTGATTGAACCGGCTCATTTGGCCTTAAAATGAAAGAAAACATTTCAGTAAACCAAGTGAAATGAGTGAAAATCTTTTCTGAGTGGGAAGGAATAATGAAGCATCGCTTCATTAAAATCTTGCTTTATGACCATTCAAAAAATTAGTGTTGCATTGGTCCAGATGAATTAGGAAGACTTAAGATGAATGACAATGCTGGAAAGAAATGGAGGGGGGAGGGAAGAAGGGTAAGTGGAAATCTGGAAGCTGAAAGCATTATCAAAAGTTACTTTTAAAGCAATTAAAGTCACAAAATAAGTATTTGTTTACAATATGCTTGCTCTCAGAGCTCTTGTTAGAGGTTGTTTCTACTCTGAAGGACAGAAAGAACTTGTCCCAGTACAAACAGTGAAGAGGATCATATTTTCATGCAGAGCTCTGAAGCTACCACAGGTACAGGATAAATTGCTCACATGTACAGCAAGCAGGACACAGTCTGCGATGTCTATGAATTTCATTTCCAAAGAAAGGTGTCTTTGAACAAGAACAACAGCACTGAGTAGCTATGCAGAATGGAGCCCTTAATGGGGGTCCACATCTAGCCCTTCCTGCTTAGTGCCATGTACCAATCCTAGCATAACTCATAAGAACACCTTCAATCCCAGTAGAGCTGCACCCTGTAACTACTCACTGTGTAGCTGCAGAGGACTGAAAGTCAGTTTGGAGTCCTTAACCAAAGAAATAAAATTTTTACTTGCATAGCACAACTGATTTTGTGCGTGGTATCTACCTAGCACTCATCTGTCACTTCTCACTAGTAAAGCCCCTGCAGTGAGCATCATTTTTCTCTGACTCCCTCCTCCTGAAGATAAGACATGATTAATGAGAAAATGTATACTGATTTTATGACACAAATAAAGTAATTTTGGAAGGGGCTGACAACAGGAAAGTCACCTGCACAGCACCTGCAAGGGTATTAGACTTGTATGTATATTGCTGAAGGTCACAGATTAGCTGATGATCAAGCTAGTCATTTCAGTCTGGCAAAAATTTAGTGCTACCTTTTCACACAAAATCACTGGCATTGGACAACCATCGTATAATTCAAACTCATTTTGGGGTATGGCTAGTACCCCTCACCTTAAATTTTAATCATTGTTTTCTCTTTTAACAATCAAACTAGCAGAGTACTAGTATGAGAAACAAAGCAAGCAACACCGTTTACCATTTATCAATTGTTCACAAACTTGTCTTGCAACTGCTCGCATCATGTTCTGAGAAGCAATGTCACCCTAAATAATCAAAAACAAAACACGTATTTTATTAGCAAGTGTCTGTGCTTTTGAAGAGACAGTGCTTAACTAAAAACATCTGAGGGAAATTGACTTTAAAGCAGACTTACTCTGTCACCTTTTTCTCCCTTCATTCCAGGTGAACCCTGAAATAAATATAGTAGCATTGTTATTTCATGTATCAAAATATATGCCAGCATATTTGCATAGGAATATAGACAAAGAAGGACCAAAGCAGAAATACTACTATGAGGGGGGGGAAAAAAAAAAGGAAGGAAAAAAAAAATACTAAATCCTGTACTTCAGAGCTATTACCTACAAAAATTCCATATAGATTGACAAAGACATCTAACAGATATGTACCCAAGCATCTGCTGGACAGAGCTTTCTCATCTGGAAATTAGGTAAAACAGATGCTTAAGCATGATGTACAGATGCAAATCATGCCGCAGATCTTTTATTTTCAAGCTGCTGTCAGAACACTAAATTAAACTAAATTACATCCATTAACAGTCAGGAACTTTTCATTAAATACCATAGTTTTTTTGGTCCAGAAAAGGGGATTCATCAGATCCATGTATCTCTGGGCTAGGACACAGTCTCACAACAAAAAAGCCTAAACACTCCAGGGGTTAGGGCAGTCGTGAAACACAGGGCATTGCAGGTACATCTTTAACAGCAAAAATATATTTCTTCAGCAAAATTAGTTTTCCTCACCACGCTAGAAAGTCAGTCTCCATGTAGTCTAATTAATATTTAGTATTTTGGACAGCGCAGAAAAGTTTTAAATAAGATAAAGAACTGTAGACAGGCTGAATGCTCAATGGTCAAAGCATTTACATGAGATGCACGTCCCATCTCCAAATCAGGAAAAGCAGTAAGGTGTACTTCAAAGGTGAATGACCAGATCCGTCATCTGCTGCTCTGCATCCTAAGTATTACTGCTTTTTACATCTTAGTATTTCTTTAAGGAGCCTGTTTATCACCATTAACAAAGCAAAGGCTAAGTGTGGGCTGCAGCTGTTTTTCATAACATTCTTACAGTACACACAAATAATTTCAACAACACAAGAAAACAAATCATTCCACTGCGGTCACAGAGGATATGGTTTGAATGCAGTGGCACTGTTTCTCATAAACTTCCATCAAAGTTTTGGTCAAAAAAAATCCCAGGAGGTATGTCAGAGTGTGAGCTCAGTATGGTGTCTGAGCTTCTCTGCAGCAGCCATGCATTCACCTCCCTCATGACATGCCATAGAAAACATGAGGTGGCTCATCCATCAATGAGTTAAGCAGCTGGTATATGGTTTATTTGCATCAGACATCAAAAAAAAAAAAAAAAAAAAAAGCTTAAAAGGTTCAAATTCTATATACGATTTCTGGAAGCATTTTTTTCTGAACAGTCAGGAACAGTTCTTTAGGCTGCTGTCTTCAGCCAAAAGCCATGTTGGTTAAGACAAGGTGTTTTCCTGTAACAAACGCACAACCTTGCTCCAATGTGTTGCCAGCAAAGGTCCCACAGACAGAAAAATGCTAAGGCCATTCAACAATTATAAGCAATACACAGTCAACTTTACAACTCATTGAATCATATGAGCCTCATTATTCAATTTGTAACTTTGCAAAGAGACACTGATTCAGCCTTAGGATTGGAAACCTATTGGCTATTCCTAACTAATTTTAAAATGTAAAGATTAGAGACTGATTGGCAATGTTAACAACAAAGTTCATTTTCCACCTGGGGGTATTTTAGATATACGATTTCCAAAAAACAATTATAACTGCAATTACTGAGTTGCTATTTGCATCTTCCTCCCGCTTGGCTATATTCTGCTTAAATTTCACTTTATTTTCTTTTAATAGACAAAAACATGCAACTTAGCCAACTGCTTGCCAGCATTTTGAGAAGCAGCAGCTGCTGCTGACATTCTACTTTGTTGATATCCTGTGATGAGGGAGTCACTTGGGGTCAGTGTGAGAAAATGCTAGTTTATGCTGCTCGTGGGATTTTTCTGAGCTGTGGGTTGAAGGCTGGGGCTGCAGCAAAAAATCTGCAGCTTAAGGAGGACAAAACAAAGGAAGGATGCTATTTTTACTTTAAAAGATAATGTACTCAGTTGTTTTCCCCAAAAGAATGCTTGCTCCCCACAAGAACTACCAGCCCGCTGCCCTCAAAGCACCATCTTTTTGAGACTTCATCTAGGATCTCTGCACAGATGGATGCAAGATTAGTGAATGTATTCCAGCAGAGGGTGAAAAATGCTCAAAATGCTCAAAAATTGCATTTAACTCAGAACAAGCATCTCCCTTATCTGCTCAAACTCTAGAGGTTTTCACCGTCAGTTTGGTCCTGGAACCACCAGCCTAATAGGACCTTATATATAAAACATATTGTCTTTTCCTGGGGTCCTTCTAAATAACAAAGTCAAACTCTGCTGTTGCAGACACCATGTCACAGAGTCTATTTTATAAACAAGACAGCTCTACTTTAAGAAGACCTAGTATGCCCACTCATACATTACAGTTTTTATTCTCAAACCTATAAAACAACAGTACTGTAAAACAACTTTTCTTCTCTGATAGTCCAAGGTCTTCTATTTCCCATTATATTTATTCACAGAAAATGTACAGTCATTTCTTCTTGAGACAATATCCTCTTTTAGCTTAATGACTCTTAGCCTTGAAGGTCGTTACCACATGACATATGTATGGACTACTAGGAAATTCTCTCTCACTCTGACCAGACAGGCAGATGACAGATATTTTATTCTCTTCTAGGACAGACAGTCCTCAGTTCTCAACACATTACTGACTCAGCTATGTTCTTACTGTTCCTTTCTCAGTCATTTTGTTACTACACTGAAAACCCACATAATTTCTCTTGGAAATACTTATAAACATATAAAGGCAAATTTCCTATTTCCATGAAAATTCAGTTAACACGTCAAGTATCAACATTTCAATAGAAGTACACATTGAGGTATAGAAATGTTTACAGCCACATTAGTGGTGTGGTCTGCCTCAGCTTAGCATATTAGTGGTATCTTACACATCAGGAAAGAGCTTCAATTGAGTGCATTCAATGGGAATGTCTTAGCAACTGCCAAACATCCTCGTAATTTGCATGTAACTGTGCATCCTTGGACTGGGACATAAAGACCCTTGCTTTGTAGGGGCCGATCACCTGACTTGTGCTGTATAATACCTACAATACAGATTGTTTGGGTAGAAGAAAAAAATGGCAGGATGTAGATGAAAACTATTTATATTTACCAGAGGCACTGTGAAGCCTTATTATCTTTCTCCAGGACAGGAAGTCACAAATTCAGGCAGGCCTGAACTATGACTCAGGGCATTGCAAGTTGCATTTAGCCATTAGGCTGCAACTTTGGCATTCTAATGCAAAACATCACAAAGAAAAGCATTGAAATTCTGTCCACCAAGAGTCTGATAAAACATCTATGCAAGGTGCAAGCCAGAATTCCTGCTGTGATCTGTTCTAGAAACATAAGAATTGGTAAATATGATGTGCAGTGTAACATTACAAGAAAGTGCAATAATTGGGGGAAAAAATGTATTTTTAACTGAAAGAAACTCTTAGGATCAGTGTAAGAGAACTTACATGTGGTGCTTGGACAGGCACTGACTGCTTTGCTTTGCAAAAGCACTGAAACTGGCCTTGTAGCCAAATTTGCTTTTAGTCACATTATTTACCTTCAAAACATCCTTGCTACTGCAGTGGAGCAATTATCTGGTATCCCAGGTGAAGGAAAATTCAGATACAACTGGTATTTTGGAGCTCACTTGTCAGTAAGCCACAGCACCCTGTGCCCCTGTTGTGTCTATCAGCCACCTGACCTAGCAGGAATATCACATGAGGCATGTATGTCTAAAGGCAGGAAAGCTCAAGTCCATTCCTAAGACACCCAATGTCCTCTACTGCAAGGACAAATGGGATTTACAGACTGACAAATGCAGACCAAATTCAGTATGTGTATGAGAAAATGACCCAGCTTCCAGATCCTCCTAGGAATTTAAAAGTTCCTAATCATCAAGCTGCCCAGCCTACTATATACTCCTCCAAATTATCCAGCTGCCATTTACATAAGGAAACTGAAGTGGGAGGGAAAATTCTTGCTGACTGACGGACATCAAGATAGAAAAAATTAATGACTTCACATTTCAATTGCTGTCTTCACTCCTGAATCAGACAGTTTCTCAGAGATCCTATAAAGGAATCAATTCAAATGTCTCCTGAAACTGTTGGTGGGAGGCAGTACCCCCTGCTCTTTCTCCCAGTTCATGGTGCACTTTAACTTTAAAGGTTTGAATAGAACCCACAGAATCTACCCTCAAATAATTTTAGAATCACATTGTAGAAAACCAAAACATTTGCAAATCAGAAGTGATTATGTAACATTATCAAAGATTTTTCTACCTTCGTCAGTGTACCACTTTTTCACTACACACACACACAAATGTAAGGACTTACCCGTCATTTTGCTGACCCAGTTCTTCATGCTTACACAGTGTCGGAATATATGTCTTGGCACATAATAGTCTATAATCTTTTTAGTGGAAACCGGAGACCGCAGTTTCCAGCCCCAACTATTAAACTCAGCAGAAAGACATACTATAAAAATAAAATTGTTTGAAAGAAGGTTTGTGGTCTTAGGTCAGCTCTGCTGTATTAACCACTGTCTCATAAGTGCAAGACAAGCATTTAAAGCAAGGATAAGTCTCATTCATCAACAGACAGCGTAATTTTAAAATTGATCCTATAAGTATGTCATTATCTTACTGGTGTCCCACGATCTCCTGGTTTCCCTGGTTTTCCACTTGGGCCAGCAACTCCTGGAACTCCTGGGGCACCCTGCAGCAGAACACATGTAAAGTGAATTGTAGAAACACACAATGGCCTACATGCTGATAAGAAACGTGCTACGGTATTTGTAAGTGCAGAGCAGTACTGAAAAGGGCTCTTGAGAGTTTTTTTCTTCTGTTAGGTATGTATCAGGCTTGAAAGCTTCCCTCCAGGGAAAAAAGAAAAAAAAAGAAAAAAAAAGGGAAGAAGGGAAGGGAAGGGAAGGGAAGGGAAGGGAAGGGAAGGGAAGGGAAGGGAAGGGAAGGGAAGGGAAGGGAAGGGAAGGGAAGGGAAGGGAAGGGAAGGGAAGGGAAGGGAAGGGAAGGGAAGGGAAGGGAAGGGAAGGGAAGGGAAGGGAAGGGAAGGGAAGGGAAGGGAAGGGAAGGGAAGGGAAGGGAAGGGAAGGGAAGGGAAGGGAAGGGAAGGGAAGGGAAGGGAAGGGAAGGGAAGGGAAGGGAAGGGAAGGGATCAGTAGATCTAGGTGTGCTTTTAAATCTCATAGCTAGAGAATGAGGTAAACTGGTTCTTATTTACACTGAATTAAATCAGTTTTGAAACCACTGGAAGTCAAGTGGGTAAAAACAACTGAAAGTACAATTTAGCTCTCATTAATGTTTATGAATACATGTTTTATGCAGTTCTCTGCTCACCTTTTACTGAGAGTTTCTCAGATCCATTTGGGATATTAAACAAAGGATCCATTTCATATTTAACATAATTTGAAAATGTCAATGTGTCCCTCTCTTTGCTCAGGTCTCTTATGTCAGTGTATACCAAAGACAAAATTATATTTACCGCTGGTCCTGGTGGGCCTCTGGGACCTGTGGGACCATCTTTTCCTGTGAAACCCTATTAAAAAACAAAATCAGTATTAGAGATTAATCTAAAATTGCAGCAATCCCCTGACTAAAATCATCCTTAGGATTAGGTAATTGCAATACTTCTAATTATTACTATGATGTATTTTAAAACTTATCCACACTGTTAGTTACAAAAATAACTGTCACTGCTAGTGCTGAGGAAGGCTATATATGGAACAACGAACTTGAGCCAATTTAGAAGATGTTCAGCTGCTGTTGATTGACTGAGGATGGAATGAGTCTGTCTCAACCTTTTTTAAGGAAAGGAATTGTTGTTGTGTTCCAGAGAAGGAAGATTTCTCTTTTCGCTGTTCTCTCATTCACAGACAGCTGGAAAATCTGAGGTTTCTGCTTAAATGGTGAACAACAGAACACCTCCTTCTCAGGTACTCTTTCTGCAAGAAGTGATGCTGAGACATTCCATTTCAATAATCTAACACAGCATTCCCAAACTAGCATTGATGGTCCATGGCCCACTGATGACCCACAAATTCCATGGTATGTTCTTTGACAACAGGCTATCACATGGTTCTCTGTTTTGATTTCTGGCTATCAGCTTCCAGTAAAGCGTAAGTATAAATTCATATATCAGCTAATAATTTTGACTTCCAAAGTAATTCATTGCTTAAGTCATCTCAAGGGTAACACGCCACTGTGCAGACAAAAGAGATTTGCTCAGTTGACTCCAAATTGGAAGAGAGGGATTGCAACAACTCTGCAATTATATACCTGTCAGCATGCTCTTCATCATGAAGACATTTCAGAATTCCCTCATTCAAAATAAAGTTCTGAGCTCCAATCAAAGGCTAAGGAGAAAACTTGACCTTCAGAGTAAGAATGGAACAGATTGTTTACAGATATGACATCTTGCAGATGTTGAGACGAGCAGAGCTTTCAGGGGATCCCGACAGCAGCAACAGCTTGTGGAAGACAGCAGGGTTGAGTACCTCAACAGAGCCCTCCCCTGCTCAGGGGACTTAAGGGACTTGCTGCTTATCAGGTACAGGTATCTGAGAACCTTGTCAGGACAGTGAGCCATGCATTTTTTTGCAGAAATTATGTGGCTATCCTATGGCTATCTGGAGAGATTTTCACACACAAGTTTTGCCAGCCCTTCCACTTCTGCCTCTCCAGGTTGGATATGGATAAAAGGACTCCTCTTGAAATGTATTTGAAAACAGAAAGTTATGATAAAGAAGGGAAGAAAAAAAAAAAAGTCTTTCAGTGAGACAAACTGAGGAAACCAGAAACCTTACCCTTTCACCTGGAGGTCCCATTGGGCCAGGTGGTCCAGGTAAACCTGGGGTTCCCTAGAGGGAAAAGTAATGATAAACTATATCCAAGATAGAACAAACATCTCTTCTATGCTACTCATCCCAGTACATATGCACACATTTAAATATCTGTCTTCAATGTCATTATTTGACATTTACAAAAATAAAATCTTTAGGAGAAACCATTTATTTCATATACATCATATAAGAGTCTTAACCTTCACTTCAGTTTTTACTGCATTTTCCTCTTCAAAAAGAATTTTCAGTGCTTTAAGCAGAAAACATATATTTTTGTTATTGCCTTTACAAGCCTAACAGTTGTCAGCTAATCCTTTAACACCTAGTGCTAAAGTCTATCTGCAATCATCAATCAAAATGTTTCTAAAGAAACAAAAATTAGACTCTTCCTTTGTTATTCTTTCCCATTAGTTTCCTATTTTTTAACACTGCGTTGCTTTATAGCATGTATTCTAAATTCTCTGGTTCTGTTTCTTGTAGCTTCTGGGTTAAAAATGAATACTAAAATTAAACAGATGAGCTACATGAGAGTACACCCAGGAATGATGTCACTCTGTAGGATCAGGACCACCACTGTAGGAATCAAATATTGTATAGCCTTGTATTACATGATCCACTTCTTCCCCTTTTTCCATCTCATCTCACTGTACATTCAACTGTAGCATGGCCTTATACAGGAAATTACTACCTAAGTGTATATTTCTCAGGGTTATAAGGACTAATAAAACAGGTAAATAACATTAAGACCCCTGGGCCATGACAGACCTCATCTGATATATGAAGCTAAATCCACAACACCATTTGAACATCTCCCATATAGTATCTATAACCCCAATAAAATCAATGACAATATAACAAGGAATATTAGTTACATCAGAACATGGGCAGATCAATGACCTTAGATTATCCAAAACCAGCTGATTATCCAAATAAGACTTAGTTTTTCTCCTCAAAGCCTAATCCTAGTTTACAATATAGAAATCTGCAATTAAGTAACATTTAATATTGCTTTCTTCCTTCAGAGATCATAAAACTAGTTGTAGAACTCACTGTCCAAAGATAATTTGACCTCCAAAAGTAGAAGGCAATCAGACAACTTTACTGAAGAAGGGTTCAGAAAGGTTTTGCAACCTGTAATTTCAGAAGACACTTAACTACAAAAGTTGAAAGACCTTCCTGGGTAAATAAGTGTAATTGTCCTAATCCAGTGCATTCCCTATGCATTCACAATTGGCAAGATAGATATTTGGTTTGACTCAGTACAGCTGTTCTTTTAATCTTGCTCTGTTTTGAATGGTTTATTTCTACATTTCAAATTCTTAAGTATAAGATAATCATGTTTCCAAAACTATTGCTTAGGAAGATATGAAAAGATTCTATAACTCCTAGTGATATTAAAGACAGCTGTCCAGCAGCCGACCTGCATCAGGAATAGTGTAAAATGGCAGTATCTTTTCTAAGAAACAACTTACTGATCGGCCTGGTAGTCCAGGTTGGCCAGCATCACCTTTCATTCCTTGACGACCCTATAATATTCATAAATGATCGTTAGACATTCTGGATTACAGAACTGAGTAGCAAAATAATTAATCTGTGTAAGTGGACACAGAATAATTACTGCAAGAAACCTAAATTAACAAATCTATAAGACAACTATGTATTATGGGAAAAAACAAGATACATATACCTCTCAATTGAAGTAATATTCATCATCTCACAAACATTTGAAAATGCAGGACAACTGGTTGATATTACGTTAGAAACACAGGCAAGCAGGAAGGAGCACAAATTTTGATGAGGAAGTGTAACAGTGTTCAGTAAGAGAGACTGTAATATTATTGTCTTCACAAGCAGGAAAGCAGGGAAAGGTAACATGTTTTCTCCTCCCTTATCTTTCTCATCTGGTGAATGGAGCTGCCTGCCCTCCCAAAAGAAGGTAAAAGCTGGGTCTTTTTAAAGTAGGACAGCTTTTCTCTAATCCATGGTCTAAAGGGCATTGCACACTTCCAGGACACAAGGTGTGGGAGCATATAAATAAGCACTGTATTGCCTTTCACAACCTGCTTGCATTCCACATATATTACTAAGGGCTATTTAGTATGTCTAGAACTAGGCGTCCACTGCCTCTCTGAACTTCCAGCTACTGATTTAAACACAGAAAATAGAAGTTGGACATGTAAGTATGTAAGAAAGGCTTCAGAACAGAACTGCACACATAATTTTCCTACACTACAGTTTGATTTTTTGAGTCCTAGAACTTTAAGGTACAGAAACTACACAGAAAAGCTGTAGGAGAAAAAATGGTGTAGCACAATGTACATCACAGTGATCAGATCCCATCCCTTCAAAGGCATCTCCTAAGTAATTGCAGCATTCAGGACAGAAGATGCTATTGTATTGGAAGAGACTTGTTTCATACAAGGACAACTCTATTGCACTGCAGGGAAAAATGAACATTAGGGCAAAGCCGCCACACTCTTCACTATACCACCGACGCTGTGGACAGCTCTGACTCTACACTCAGTGCTACCCATGCTCAAAATTGCCACTCACCGGTTCTCCTGGGATTGACAGCCCATTGGGACCTTGTGGACCTGGTGGACCTTGAGGGCCAGGTGGACCTGTCTCACCACGAGGACCAGGTGGCCCCTTAAAGAAGAAAATTAAAACAAGATTCTAAATGGCAGGTTTTTCTGAGATCTGTAACTGCAAAGTCCTTTGGGTTAGGCACTTGGAGTAAGTCAGCAGCCTGAAGACACACTGATACTTCAGAAAAGGCTACTCTGTGGAACCAGCTTTTTGAGTAGCATATCTTTTCAGAAACAATTTTCTGATTCAGGTTGGTAGTCCCAGGCCAACACATGCTTTTTGGCAGTGTAAATTGGAAGTGTAGCTGTCCCCTCTGTACATAATGAAGGAAGGACAGCAATGCTGCAGAGTGCATAGTACCATCACGATGCATATGATCTAGTCTTCTGATGTGAAGTCAATGCCTTTGAGGCATATATACTTAGGCTATTCATATACAGTCTTAAATAGCTAGACTGAATGTAAATAGTATTACCAATTCAACTTTTAATCTCCATTCTTAGCTCGGCATGGAATAAGCATGCAAATGTTTGTACAGCTAAGCATGTCACAATACTGATGCATTCCAGAAAGATACTTACAGATGATCCAGTCAAACCTCTTTCGCCTCTGGGACCTTTAGCACCTGGACCACCCTAAATTGAACATTTGGAAAGAAAATGTATTTCATACTTCAGAGAAAGCAAGGGTACATCACACTGGTGAGTTAATAATCCTCTATCAAATTATGTGAAATTTCAGAGATTTGAAGTATGCAGACGACAATGCTAAAGAGTATTAGAATAAAAGATGCATCAGAAACTCAGGTAAACCACATAAGTTTCAGCCTTGCCAATTCAGCCCATTAAAAATTATTGTCATTTTTGTCTTTGCAGATATAAACTTCTTTAATTTATATTCAGTCTTTTGAGACAGAGTAATTCTCAAAGTCCTCTCTAATAGACTGCCAGGCAACTTAAACAGGCTTCAGATTCCTCATATAGCATTTGGTGGTAGCTACAGAGTAGAAGAACTTCTAGGCTGAACATAACTCATTTATATTTAAAGCAAATTGGTAGGAGTGTATCCATTGTAGAGATAACGATCTCTCCACATTAAAAGTGAATTGAAATGAAATGAATAAAAATAAGACAAGACAAGACAAGACAAAATTAAATAAAATAAATAAAATAAAATAAAATAAAATAAAGTCAATTTCTTTCCCTGATAAATAATCTTTCCTTGGAATGAAATCCTGACGTTGCATTTAGGAAAAGTATTTGCATATTCCTCTAAAACATCTTGTACACAGAACACAAAACAGCTGAGACTGAGCCAGATTCTTTCAGCATATCAAGCAATGATGAGCTATTCATAGTGACTAAACTGTGAATAGGGGAGAAAAGATTATTATATAGACAAGTACAAGTGACAGGAGCTGCCCAATTGTGTTTTAAACTAAGACAAAAGGAGAACAGATTAATACAATGTTATGAACCTGTTGATTGCCAACTATCTCTCTGACTGACATTTATTTCACAAAACCACAAATCAACTTCATGGAGGTTTCCACTTACTCAAGGAACATCAGAACATGACTGTCAGAATTCCCCCGTGACATGCTGAAGAAAATTAGCTTGATGTCTGCACAAACCAAAATTACCTTTTTCCAATTTGATCAACATGAAACTAGTTCTATAAAGTTTAAAATCAAAAAATCTCTACTGCAAATAGTTCCTTACAGCTGGTCCTGGGGGTCCTGGAGGTCCCACGCTGTCTTGAGTACAGGTACAAGCATTTGGAAGAGCTGGGCATTTTGCTTCATCTCTCTGAAAATTCAGTCACAAGTATTAGTGTCCTTTTAAAGAAAAGTAGTTGTTGGCAGCACACTTTTCTTTTTTTCTACAACAAGAAGATTCTCTATTATCCTGTTTTCAAGTACAGTAGAACTCACAGTGAAACAGTGCTTTCCAAATATTTCTGCAGGACTTTTCATGTTTTTAGGAAATTACTCTCTCTGCAAACAATATAACGCACAAGCGACAGAGGCACAGGAAAAAACAAATTAATGCAGCATATCTGTTGTTCTAATATTCATATCCATTAGACAATCCGCTTGCACTGACGAAGAATAAATAAGTTACTTTTTGAGTGCCAATCTAACCATAGATTAAATAAAATATAATGTAGCTATTCATTTCATGATAACTTGGATCTTAAATATTACTGAAATACAACAGATAACTGATAGTTTTCCACCATTCGTAAGGTACTCAGTCTAGCATATTGCAACCTTTCTCCCTCAGACACAAAACTCTGAAATGTAGCATTGTTCACTGGCTCCTCTGACAACTGTGATTTAAATGTGTTGTCAGTATGAGGCATAATATCAAGCTAAAATTGATATTGTTACATTTGCTATTAGTAATGATTTTCTGAACAGCCTCTGGTTCATTTATACTTACCATAGAAGGAAGATCACAACATCTGTCTCTGCTAGTCCAAACTGGACTGCATACAATGTCAAAATTCTGGATTTCTAACTGTAAAAGAAAGGAGAACTCTTGAAAGATACAAGACATGTTATTTATAAAATCTACTGGCATTAGCAATAAAATTATGCCTAAAACAATTTATTTTTAATGTAGTTAACACCATTCACATTTTCACTTCTTTTTTTTTTCTTTGACAATGACAGAAAAAATATTTAAAAACACTAAAAAAATATATAAAAAAAATAGGCCTACTTAAGGCTGCAAGCAACATCAAGCTCTGATGCCTCCTCCTGTTCTGGGGCATAAGGTAAACAAATAAAGTGACTAAAGAAAAATTTTACAACACTTAATGAGTGATACTGATGAACTCCTACATCGGTTGAGTGCCTGTGCAGTTCAGCATAACATCTGGCTGAAGAACTTTTGGACCAGCTCTAAGGACTGCAGTACTTGGGTCATACATTAATTTACATTCATGTATGGAACTTTCCACTGACATCAGTGGGGAACAAGTTCTGCAGAAAGGCTTAAGCAGGGACATTAGATATGATAAAAGCAGTTTCCTCTCTTTTTTTTCACCCCAAGAGCTATGATTATGTAATTTGATATATACAACCACACATTTAGTGGTGAGCACCAAGAATCTTCTTCAGATGTTAGGGTTTGCACACAGGGACTGGACTGCAGACTTAAATCTAATACAAAGCCTAGGTAATAGCACTAAATATGCACTAAGTATAGTGAATCCATCAAGATAATTGACATGCTCTTCACATCAGCAGCTACTTTTTCCTTATAGGTTTATAGATCATAAAGCCAGAGAGGATTACTCTGTCACAAGACAGACCACAGGAATTAAAACCAGTTCATTACAGAATGCCTTTCAGGAGAAAAAAAAAAAAAATCTTCATGTAAAGATTTCCAGCAATGGAGAATCCACAGCAATAGTTGCAATGACTAACTGCTCTCTCTTTCTTTAAAAGAAAAACATTTCTCCTCTTATTTTGTATTTACTTGACTACAGCTTTCAGCTATTAGATTTCTGTTCTAGCAGTTCTGCTAGAATAAAAAGCTATCAAGACCACACTTCCCAGTTAAGTACATTGGGTTTTGCAATACAGACTCTTGAGAGCTCTGGGTGCAGTTAAGGGTTAAGGATTTGCATTAATGAATGGATTAATATTTATTGCTTACTGTCGCTGATCTCCGGTCACCTTTCATAAGTTTTCCAAGTACTTCATAGCCATCAGTTGTGATGTTCCCAGCCTCCTTAATTGGTTTTTCCAGTATTTCACTGCAGTCAATGTAAATCTTAACACTTGATGAAGTTACAACAATATGGACCTGAAAAAAAGTTTAGTGTGAGAAAAAGCATAGTTAATACTTAAA
Organism: Anser brachyrhynchus; assembly: GCF_964034855.1. NCBI lineage: Eukaryota > Metazoa > Chordata > Aves > Anseriformes > Anatidae > Anser > Anser brachyrhynchus. Next base: position 93,125,484 of record NC_137696.1, on the reverse strand, counting down.
CAGTATTTCCCTGTTTAGGTAATACTGTTTCCAATTTTCTTCCTAGTAATCTTGATTTACTTTCAAGTGAGGGAAAAAATCTAACTTAAGGAAGCTTACACCATTAGTAACTTCTTTACAATATGTTGAAGGTCATTTAGATGAATACACAGGTACAGCTAATAGGTACTACTTAATAAAATTGTTGAACTGCAATGATCTATTAAAAAAAAAAAAAGCTTGCTTAAAAACTGCCTTAAGATGTCATAAAAGTCAAAATTAAAAAGAACTTGAAAGAGAAAGTGAATATAAGCTCTTTTTTGTCCTCTTCTGATGACTGGGACCACACAAGAGGTTTATAAGTCTGTGACTGCCCACTGGCTAATAAACTCTGTCTGTAGTTCAGAGAGTAGATCATTTCAGATCCAAAGATCCAGGGTTCAATTTCCCTGTCTGATGACTCAACCACAGGCATTAGTTACATTGAGACTGAGAAAGAGAGCAGAAAAAGACAAAATAATGGAAGGTGCACGGGAGTATTTCCATGAGAGAAATCTGGATACAAAAATCTATGCCAAAATAAGTTGAAATGGCAAAGAAGAGATTCATTATTGGAAATAAGGAGGGAGAAAAGAAAGAATGGCTATAACAAAGGGAGGAAAGTAAGTTTACAAGAACAGAATGAATCGTTTTCAGAAAACAGAGTAAACCTTAAACAGAAGAACAAGAGAAATTGAAGCCAAGGTTAGCATTCTCAAAATTTACAGTAAATATGGTGATTTATCCTGCAGTGACTGCACAGGATTAAATACCAGACCATATATGACTAAAACAAAAGGACAATCTATTGCTTATTCAAAGCAGGCAAAGGAATTAATGAGACCACTACCATTATGTTAATCAAAGTTATGCAAGTGAATTTCCTACATATCTATGAAAACACAGGACCTTCAGAAATCTCCAATAAAGAAACAAAGGTCTGACATTTCAGTGAATCTAATATGCAGTTGATGGAAGAACATTTAAGGCAACAGAAATGTTTTCAGTGGTTTTATGTACCTTACATACTGCATATATTTTATATACAATATTGTAACATCTATGCAATTATTTAAACATCAACATCTTAGGACAAGCAGTAAAAGAAAAAAAATCCTTGAAGTATGTATTTATGTTTTAAAGCTTCTGTTATCACCATATATAACCTTTCAGAAACATATTGCTATTTGATGACTACTTGAAAAAATTGGCTTAAATTGGAAACAGAGATTCCCTTAAATGTCTTGAGTCAACAAGGGCTTGAACAATCTCCTGAGAATTTGTTCTTTTTTCCATACTAAATATTTTCCCATGTGTAGTTGTCTCCAAGGCATCAGCATAGCTTATCTAAAACTCTCTAAACATTATGTACTTATGCTCTATATAGTTGGAATTAAGACTTTTGAAACTACCTTATTTTTTTGTCATTTGAAATTCAGTTGGTGTCACAGTTTAATCCTCAGCACTGTGCATACGAGTGCTTTTTTAATTAACATTCCCAATGTTTTTCACTGACCAGTTAAAAAACAGTGGAAAGACAACTGAGTGTGTCCAAAGTATATTTTGGTACTAAAAACCAAACTTTCCACAAAATGAAATAAGCACCATGCCTAAACTTTAAATTCATTATCACTTATACATCATTTACTCAGTCATTTGATCATATAATTAAATTTTACAGATTAATGACTGCATCCATCTGTTTAACCTCACCACAAATGCAATTTACTAATTCTGAAAGGTACTTAATGTGCAAGTCGTTATACTGGAACATTAACTATTTGTTACAAATTAAATAATGCAAATTACTTCTGCATAGTGAATACATTTTACTGCATTTTCATTTGCACACAAAACTTGGGTGAACCTACAACATATTGCTGAATCGGACCAACAGTTTGAAAATGATCAGACAGTAATCACTATCTGAACATTATCTATCCGTCCAAAGAAGCAGCGACTTAAGCAGTCAAAAATAAGTAGAGCTCCCCCAAGTTATTGACTCAGAGAGTTTGCTGCTGATTTAATGCCAGTTTTGAATTCCAGCCTGAATTTCATGTCCCAGACACAAATCTAATAAAAATCTAGCATTGACAGTAAATAAAACATCTCTGTATTCAATCCCATTCGATTTTATTTTCAACAAAATATTAGAAACACTCTCCTTGATTTCTAACACACTAACATAAAGTTCATCACTTCTGACCACTTACAGTGCCAGAAGGCACTGAGGTTTTAAGAAAGAAAACACACTTTAATCTATTCCTCTGCAGAGCCTAAGATCAAGTTTGATGGTGTTCTGATCTACTGCTAAATGAACCACATCAATAAGCTAAGCAAAGTACTATCCCATATGTACACCAGAAGAAAGACATAAACCCATTATCAAATTTCCTGTGGCTAACTACTGCAAAACTCCAATCAAAAAAGAAGTCTAGCATGGTAAGAATAAGCAAGTAGAAGAAGTCTGTCTCTCCAAAACATCCAGTTATAAGTTTAATGACTGCCTCAGGCAGTAACGATTTTTCCTATGGGACTTGCCAGATTCAACAGCTTTCACCATAACTATGCTACACAGAGCATTCAAGTATGCCAAAGTAAATTTCCCTGCACAGTTAGGTGTAGTTAACTGTGCTTCACTGAATGAGCCAGTAAGTCATCTAATGAAAACCACAAAAATGTTTGACATTTTGGAAAACATCTTCTCGTACTTTTAAGACTTGTCATTTCTTTGAAACTAGATGGTAGGAGAAATTGCAAAAGTACCTTCTGAAATGTGTTAATCTTACTTTCCTTCCCTCATCCAGCTGAAACTACTGCTATCCTTTGTTAGGAGCTAATCAACATGGTTGATACATAAGGCTTTCCCAGCACATGAGCTGGGGAGTCCCATGATACTATCATTAACAACATGACTCATATAGCAATCTCAGTAATCATCCTGGAGAAAGTCCAGAGAAGTCTGCTCAGTTACATCGTGAAATCCTGAATACAGCTATTTAAATCAAGGCTACTCCAGTTACTTCAAATACTATCAAAATATGAACTTTTTATTCATTTCTGGAAAAAGAAGGAGGGGGATCAGCACCCCACATTAAGTAACAGATATACAGTTCATTTCTGCTTAAGAAACAGTCTTATAAGACAGAATTCATAGTTTCAGAGCTTTAACAAGATTTGCAAACAGCTGCTACTCCCGAACATTGTTCAGCACCTTAGGATTATTTTCTGCTCATATGTGTGAGGGTATATAGCAATTAAAATAATGCAAAATTCTGGATTTTTATTTTCTCTGTAATTGGTTTTCACCAACAAGTGTAGTAAACAGTTACAGATGATTGCCAGTATTGCTGAGGTTGCAGGTTGTTCCCTATTTGCTCTGATTTATAAGCAGAACTTCAGTGTAAGTGCTATCAGAGAATCCTCCTCAGCTCTATCACACTTAGAGAAACTGCAAGAAAAAAATATGACTCTGAATGTCAATAAAATTAGCAGCTGGCGCTTAAAACTGACTGCTGGTAGTACAGCATGTAGAGACCGTCATAGCCCTTACCTAAAGAAGTGAACTCTCAACTCTCACACTGATATTTAGAATGAGAAATGCTAAATACTATTCTAGGTTTCAACAGTACTTCTTGGTGGTAAGATGGCTCAACTTTTAAACGAAAACAGTATCTGTCCTAGCCTATACTGACAGTTTTTCTCACTACTCATTGGAAAAGAGCCAAATGCCAAGGACAGCACAAAGGTTGCCTAATGAAAGTGTGATCCAAGCCTACTCATAAATTGCAGTAACAAAGCTAATGAAACAAACATTTCTTTATATATAGAAAAATAATTGGCCATTAAGTAAATTATAAATACATGAAAAATTGGACATGATACACAAACAGTTTGGGTAATTACCCACTGTCAAATTCTGAAAAAAACAATAGCTTTTATAGCACTGTCTGACTTTTTTAGTCATCTGTGTTTCAAACAGATCAAGTCCAACACATGAGAATGCTGGCACCAGCTAGCTCTCCCTGCACTCAGCTGTAGCAAAGCTTGGTTCACAACGTAGCCTCCAGTATCAGCAAGTCAACGGAGGCAACCCCTTATCAGTATCCTCAAAGGAATGCTGGTAGTGACTAGTCACGCCGGAGAGGGTATCATAAAGAAAACAAATGTTATACTGCAGCCATATTTAGTCATCAGAGGAAAGCTAAGCTAAACAGAGATAGATAACATCAGAATGTACATTTCAGTCACTGAAAATGTTGCAATCGCAGCTCACTTTCTTGCCTTAAACATATATGTTTAACAGCAGGAAAACGTTTTTAAACGTGTGGTTTTAGATGTACGTATAGCCTTTTCAATGCCTAGAGGTAAGCAAGTCTGTCAGGATCAAGTTTTCATAATTTGGTACACAAAACTTTAAAAGCAAGCACAAAATTTTCACAATTGTAGGCAAATGCAGATTTCACTAGCCTTTTTGGCAATTCAGAAACATGAGTTCCATTCTAAATTGCAAATACATTATATTATTTATTATGTGCTCTCTCTCTTTATTGTTGCTCCCTCAGTTAAAGTACTTATAGAATAATTTGGAATATTTTAGGTCTAGTGAACCTAAAGCCAAAAATATACCAATACACATGCATACATAGAAAATATATAAGTATACATGTTTTACGTTTGTTAAACATACAAATCTCATTCAATATTCTATTCACATCCCTAAGCTGTCTCCTTGCCTTCTTCTATAAGCCAGTAACTACTAACTTTCCATGGCTATATCTTCTTCTTCCCTCAATGGTTCCAAATCATTACACTCTCCTTCCCCAAAAAACTTCTCATCAAAGCTTTCTTTTCCTTATTTCTAGTTTATCTTTTACTCCTTTTCTTTCATGTGCCAGGCAGACTATGATGGTATTTTCAGATATATCTCTCCACTTACACAATCTTGGCAAATTCATCTTTTACACTGGTTCGAAGTAGGCTTTTAATTCAATAAATGAATAACTAAAACTTTAGAGATCTTGCATCATGCAATCTATAAACCCTTGTGTCACCTACAGCATTATAGAAAAACTGGATATAACTGACAGCTTCTGCTTGCTTGTCTTCTATTTCAAAGAGCTGCACCTCAGAAAGCAACATTCATAACTTCAATCCTTTACCTTATGGAAGCTTCCATAAAAGATTTTCTTGACTTCATCATTATCAAAAGTTACAGTTTGAACCTCTCCCCTTGTATCCTTGTTAAAGAATGACAACACTTTGCTGGCAGCTGCAAGAAATTAAAATAATACATTTCATTTTAGACGTACAGCTGAAATCACCATCCTAAGATATACTCACAGATAAAATGTAGTGCATCTCTCCATTGGGTAAACATAGACTATAGATGTTTTCACTGACCCATAACTATGTAGATGCACATTCTTTTGGTTTGAGAGGTAATAACAAAGTTAAAATATATCTTAGTTGAATTACTCTTAGTTGAAAAATTAATTGATGTGCAAAGTAAAAAAAAAAAAATACATAACTGAAAATATATAATCCTTTTACTATGTAAAAGATTAATCTTTTTACTATGTAAATATAATCCTTTTACTATGTAAAAGATTATATATGGTTTTGGAAAGATTTTGGAAGAATACATGCAAAGTAATGTAATGTATAAATTCTCTGTTCAGTAAGCATAATCATCCTTACGATCAAGCACAACTCCAACTTGTGGTTTGTAATCTCTGTCTGTAATCTGCCAAATTGCAAAAGGCTCGTTGGGGGATTCCGGCAGAAGACGGAATAACATAATGATAGTGTACGACTGTGGCAATCCCTCTGGGTGAATCTCCCTGTTAAGACAATATGAGGACATTTTTTCACATGGAAACACAAGGAAAATAAGGTCTTCATCATTTGTCCTTTTTTCAAAGAAAGAAGAGTAATGGGAAAATAACAGTGTTTAACAGAACTAAGTATTTTAACTATTCTCTCCACAGAAAAGAACTATGTGATAAAAATTACTTTGTGCTTTGTTAAAATGAACTCACAGCCTGTCTTCAGTTGGTCCAGGCATAATTATGGGGGCAGCCAGAATGCGACCAAGAACTCTTGGACATTTATTCTTGTGGTAAGATTCTGCGTAAACTACACATATTTTGAATTCCTTGAAGATAAGTTTATAAAAAAGGACTGTAGTATTAATATTCTTTCACTTGGCTCATTTTAGACAAGCAATAGAAAATACTGCTTTAACTATCACTGGCCTTCAGGAACAGATGTTATGAGGGAGATATTTAATGTATTCCCTGCAGTGGGTGATGTATTTGGGGTCTGCCTCATTCACCAGTGGCTGCTGAAGTTTGGATTTCTGATATTCAGACTGTAAGACATTAAAAAGACAGAAAGCTGGAGATAAATAAAAATATGCATCAAATGGCCTCTGGAATTTTCTGAAGGAAAGGTAGGGAATGCAGGAAGTTAGCTGTAAGAAGGAAAGGTAGCTTATGCTTCTCCTTAGCCAATATACTGGAATTAGAGAGGGATTTGACCTCATGAGCATTAACAGAGAAACCTGGAAATAAATAGAAAAGCTCTTCTGTTTTTTTGGCAAAGATTATGTACCCACACCATTAGGGACACTTTCCATTTATAGTCATATAAGTCAATAACACATAACACAGTGCAAGAAAGAAAATAATAAAGTAGATATAGCAACAGTACTTATAACTGTTAGCAAATTATCTCAGATACAAAACAACTATGCCACCACAATCAGGATGCTTTTATTGCCTTGCTGACTCAGTCTAAAGTGAGTTTTATATTCTGGTATCTTATTAAAACTAAGTGCCCAGAATACTCTGGCAAGTCTACTCCTACAACAGACATACAATAGACTGAATCACAATATTCTAAAAAACCTGAAATAAGCAAAAAGTCTGCCTTTTTATTATCTTCTTATCATCCTATTTATCCTGCTAAATGCAAGATTTATCTTAATGTAACAGAATTGCAAAACAAGATCCTACTGACTAGGATTATCTGTACTTCCCTAGATTGTAAAAATCCAGGTCATCAGGGATCTGTCACTCACATAACTATAAGGGCATATCAGTGAATTCAAAACGTCTTTAAATTCTCCACTTCTGATGTTGTGAAGGCCAGCAAAGAGAAATTATTTCTTCATACACCTCAGTGCCTGTACATGCAACCTGACAGGAAGCCAGATTTCAAAGGCTTTTACAAAAACAACTTTCCTTAAATTAAATAGGAGTAGTGGCCTATCTTTAGGCATCTGCTCTGTCTCAGGAGGACTTTTCTAAAACTTACTCTAAGCATTAGATTCCTTCTAGTAAAACTAATTGCTGTCTTTTTTTATGTTTGTGACAGTAGGAAAGAATAATCATGTATTACCTCTCCATAAAAAAGATCCAAGACCACAGGCTGTTTAAAGCTCCACTCCATTAGTCAAATACAACAATTTAGCTACTGGAGAAAATAACCTAAGTCAATGGCATCAACGTGCTGCATACCGCAGTATAAATGATACCCCTGTAAACAGTAGTGCATATACTTCCACATCAAAACCATTTCCCTCTGTCAGTATAGAGGTCTTTGTAGTAAGGAGGCTGTTGTTCATCTGCCTAAGGCCAGATTGTATATTATAAGCAAGGTGAATGGTTAAGAAGCATAGTCTCAAATAAAAGAACAATAAGCAGCTGGATTAATAGTGAACAGATCACAAAGGAAGAAACAGATTAGCATTTAATGAGAACAATGGTAGATGCTCTTTGGAGTATATTTCCTGGAGTTCAGTAAAAAGAATATCAAATGAATGTATCTTCCATAAGATACTAATGCCATCAGCTATAAACTCCATTAACTCTTCCCCACCTGTTTGCTCTAAATGTGAGTCTTCCAGGTTTACTTACCGTATTGGCTGGCTGACAAAAGCATTTTTGTGGAGTCTATATGCTACATAGCTTGGGAAAGAGCCTGATTCCAGTGATACACCTTGTACAGAAGCAAAATGCTTCTCTGTTAGATTATATGATTCCAACATCTTGAAACCTTTGAATCAGGAAAGGAAAACAATAAAAAAAATAAATGTAGAGTTGTAAAGGACACAACTGAACCTATGCAAAATATTATAGATAGTTTCTTACCAGGTGAAGTGTATCCTTCCAAGTAAATAAGTGGACACGCTAAAAGAGAAGAAACAACATTTAAGTTCAAAAATGTGAAATCTACCAGGATATGAAGATGTACATACTTAGTAAGTTTTGTTACTAAGAAATCTGTGCTAATATTAATTATCAGCCAACTTTTGCTACATTTGTCATGCTGGGTTCTGTTCTGCATTAGATGGATCGCTAAAAACTTTACTCTCTACTTTTAGTTGGATATTTCTATCATGACAAATTGTATGTGATAACAAATAAGCCCCCAAAATATTTTGATTCTAATTCATAAGAGGAAAGGGGTATAATGACTCGATCTTTCCATAAATATTTAAGGCATGAGTCAGGCAGCATATTTGCTGTCAAATTCACAAGGAAAAACTGCAGATTTATATGGCTCCTCAGGAGCCAGTGGATGAAATAGTTAGGGAGTACACAGTTGCACATGACAGGCCTGAGAATTTTTCATTTTTGCCATAGAAAGATTGTTCTTGAGTAAACAACTGAAATCTAATTTAGATCATTTTGAAACAGCATCACACACTTCACCTGCAGCCCTGTAGCAGTCTGGACCAGGGGTAAAGAGACCTGTTATGTCCCCCCATTCACATTAGGCATCATTCTACTTCCTTTTAAAGAGCAAGAGTTTTCACTGACTGTTGCTCTCATTTTGTTATACCTGTACTTTTGGAATGTGAGACAAGATTATATCAATCATAATAGCTACTTCAAAATTAACAACAAAAAAACTTGATCAAACCATGTGCAGTTATTATGAAGTCTAATTTTTATTCATTTTTTTGAAGTGCTGTAAATGGTATGACAACTTTAGCAGTATATAGGCAAATGTATCAGTTTGGGAAAAAGAAAAATGGTGTTTTCTACTCACTTGAGGTAGCAGTCTCACACACAAAGGTGACAAGGTTATCTTGAATTTTTTCGAATGCATCAAAATCATCAACAATAAACACATGACGCTCACTGGGCTTGCTGGCAATCTTGGCCAGCTCATTGTAATCCACATCAGCCACACCAACCACAAAGATGCTGAAGCCTATAAAAATAACATTTGTTACCTGAAATGTAGTAAAATGTACACAACCATTTTTCAAGTCAATATTTCACAAACCATCTCTATCATTGATTTGTCAAGCTCTATCTAGTCTTGTATCTGGTCTTCATTATGGGCACACATTCTGGATAGTCTTTCACCTATCAAAGCTCAAGAGGGATTAAACTATTTTTTGCATCTTTCTTTCAAAATTTTCTCCTTCTTCCACCGCTTACTGCTGTTTGGCATTATTTAAGCTACACAGCCTTGGCTACATAGTCTCTTTCATAAAAAATGTATGATCCTCTCAACTCTACCACATCTTAAACCTGTTCTGTGTCCAATATCTCTGCACAGTATCAGTTATCTAAATTAGTTATCCAATACTCTATCTCTTGCCACCTCAGGATTGGATCATCTCACCAATTTTTACTTTCCAAGTTATAAACAAGTCTAAGCTAGTTAACTAAGCTTACTCTATAATCAACGCACAACCAGGGACAGATTCAGAATACAATTCAGTTCACCTCCCTAAAACATGAATTTCAGGACAGGAGAAATTGTGTTCTGTAGATGCCTATCTGTTGCTCTCTTCAATAACTATAAAAGGACTCCACACGATCACCTTAGCCTAGATATTTAATTGTTAGATGGCTTAAATAAAATGAGAAGAACCCTGTCCCTAGAATTTAATCTTATCACTAGGTGTAAAAGCATAATCTCCCCATAATCTGTAACAAAAGCCAGGGTGATTTTCCTCTTCAAGTCCTTAAAGTAGTATCTCCTTGCCTTCCATATCAAGGTTTTGATTTCTATTATCTTAGAGCATTTACAGAATTCATCTTCTGACTCATTTCTTCCTTTCCTTTTCCCACCTAATCCTCCATATGATAATTTGACCTCTTTTGCTATACCAGAAAGCAGGGGGAAAAATGCCACTACACAATTCAGCACTAAATAGAAAAACCTCTCCCCAAAAATTTCATTGACGAGGACCTGCACAGATAATGGAAATGTTGGCAGGAGGTTCGAGGCAGAATTCACATTTGTTGTACGTGATAAACCCAACTTTATTTACATTTTGAATTTTTCAAAAGGAAATGGGAGATAATTATTCTCTCTAGTCAATACTATTGAAATTTTGGTTGAAATATTCTGTCCAGCTTTGAGTACAACATTTAAGATGCAAAGAAGTGAGTAGCTAGGGAAAATGATAAGAGGTTTGGAAAACATCATCGACAGGAGGTTGAAGGAAATTGGTTTGTTTAGTCTAGAAAAGAGAAGACAGAAAGAGGAAATGACAACAAGCTTCAAATATGAAGGCCTGTCACAGTGGACAGTTATCAATTGCTTTCCTGGTTAACTAGGTAAATGAAAAGAAGACAACAGCTTCATTAGCCTGAAGAAACACTTAGGTGAGATGTGAGAAAAAGCTTTTCAACTATTAGGGTAGATAAGCACTGAAGCAGATTATCCAGACAGGCTATAGAGATTTTTATGAATGGGTTAGCCAAACATCTTTAGAAGTCATCTAGACAGAGCTGATTCTTTCAGATCACAGAGGCAGTCAAGATGACCACTTGTGGTTTACAAGCCAGTAATATACTGCCAAAAATAGGCTTCCAGTATAAGGAAGTACATCTCCTTACTAAGGAAACTGCTCTCCAGGTGGTTCATGCAATGAAATGCAAGACTGCTGGGGAAATCTCAGGAAAGGCTACTGAGAGCAGGGAAAGGAATAAATGCTTAGTACACACATAAGTCACACTCAGCAATCTAAAGAGGGAGTGCAATGTTTCTCAGCTCAAAAGACAATGGAGAAGTCAGTTCAGACCCAGCTCCAGCAAGAGCACCTCCTTTCAGTGGAGCTCCTGTAGTCTATGCCAAATAAAACATGAAAAAAGTCAAAAAGTCAGGCCCAGCACATCAAAGGCACCGGAATGGAGCGCACTTCACAACGATGACAGGGGTCCACACAGCAAGGAGAAGTAACCAAAAGTCAGTTCTGTGAAACAATATGCATAAGGTATTCCTTGAAAGCCCTGGGAAGCCATATGCTTCCACAGAGGGAAGTATAGAGAAAGAAAAAGTAAGTCTGGCCCAAAGAGTCTAAATTCTTTAAATACTTTTAAGTGAATCCAACCACTCACAATACATTTCTGAGTCCATAAATGATGAGTAAAGAATTCACAAACAATTGAAGCACTGCTTATAAATTGTATTGCTTAACACACTAAGGAAATGAAATAGCTAGGTACTGTGAATTGCTTACCAGAGTGCTGTATGACTGTTGCTGCTTTCCTCACTTCATCCTGTGATCGACCATCTGTGACAACAACAAGTACCTTGGGAACACCTCGCCTCATGCCACTCTCCCAAGTCAAAACCTTTTCTTTGATAAATGTTAGTGCTTTGCCTGCAAAGTGCATAATGAATGAGTCAGTCATATTATCTGCAGGAGAAGAAATTCCTTACTTTACATCGACAGAGTGACAGCCACACAACCAAAACAGAAAAGCATAAAAACTTAATCCTTCAACCATGAAATATTATGATAATGAGGCAGTTTCCAAAACCAATTTATCTTTAAGAAATATAATCACTGTTCAGAATTACCTGTCCGTGTGTTTCCTCCTCTGTACTGAATATTTTGAAGAGCTCCCAGGGCTTGGGCCTTGTCATCAAATGTATTCAGTTTAAACTCAGATTTTGCTTCGTCACTGTACTGCACAAATGAAACCTGAAAGGGAATATATCACAATGTTCAGTCACATATCTCCACGTTCAAACTCACTCAATTGAAATGTGCATTATGGTAAACATTAATTGAAAAATATTTTTCGTATATGTATGATTATGTACCCTCATACATATTTACATACATGGATATCATCATAGCAATGTACACACAACACTTTCAATTTCCTTTGTGTACAAAATGGGATATGATCTTAAATAAGTATGATTAAATGTTTACTATGGTGCAGTTAATATAGTACGTACTCTCTGCTTCCAAGCAGGTATAAACTTTCTACAAAATCCCATCCATTTTTTTTGGAGATACCAAAAAGTACCTAGTGACAGAATGTCAACAAATTTGGACATATAAAAGTTGGTGTACTCTCTTACCTTAAGTACATATAGTATATATATCACTGAATATAATCACTGAATATAATTACTGAATGTTATTAATGTAATTAATGAAGGCACAGCCATACACACATTGAACTATCAAATACAAAAGAAAACTGACAGCAATCTGTAAGAAAGGAAAAATCAAATTTAACTTTAGTAATCCAGCATCAGCTTCAGTTTCCTTCTAAAATTTACCCAATGGAAAAAACAAACCTACCTGTATTCCAGCAGGATTAATCAAGTCGAAGGCTCCTACTGTATTAAAAACAAATTTTACTACTTTATTGAAGTTGTCATCACCAATACTCCAGGAAGCATCAGTCAGAAATACTATGTCTGCTTTGGCACCTCTGCATACTGAAAGACCAAGAAAAAGAATAATTGAAACATACCATTCATAGCACAGTGAAATAAAGAGCATTATTTCAAAAATTTAATATTCAAAAATGACAAATATTCAGCAAACTTCTACTACCACACAGTCAACCTGGCATGAGGCTGATGCTCAGCATGAAAACATTAAAAATTCTCAAAGGAAGGTACAAGAAGTGAAGAAGAGTTCAAGAATCAAATGCAAGTGTCTTAAATGACATTTTTTCTGAGCAGCTACCATAAAAATCAAATTGTCTGTTGAGGGGTGGGCTCACAGATTTGCTACAGAGCTACAGAATATCTTGATATTTTTTTCCCCAAAGGTATGCATCTTGCTGTTTTAAACCAGGAAATTTCAGATTGCAGTAAAGCTCATCAGCAAATGTATGCAATTAGGAAATTGGTCTCAATCTTCAGACACTGGAATACCATGCTAGTTTTAAATATATTTAAACTTATAAAAAATAGAATAAAACCCTGAGGCAGTAAAGCAACCATGTAAAAATACTGAATAAATCTACAAGTAAACATACCATCCCGAGCTGGAGGGATTGTGGGAGGTGGAGGAGGTGTAGGCGGTGGAGTTGGTGCCTCTGTAGGTTTGAAAACTGAAATAAAACAAACATATTCTGGCTCAATATAAATTATTTAATATAAGGAAAACTCTAGATTATGTACTACACTACCACAGAAATATTCAAATCTTTTGTCACTAACCCAAGCAATGCATAATTACCAAGAAAAATTTTCTAGTGCTACAAAGTTAATGAGATTATAGTTGATGTTAAAAAGCTGCATCATTTCATTTATGACAGAGGAAAAGCTTTGCATGAGCTGAATAACATTGCACTCTGATGACCCACTTTTTCATCCAAGTGCTAGGAAATACTTGCTTTGAAGAAGAGCATAAGAATTTCTCTTTCTCTCAAACTCCAATTAACATTACACTGGCAGAAAGAGGAAAGGTAACTTAAAAGAGGTATTGAAAGCCATTTAGAAACAAGACAAGTTCTACCACTGAAACAAGTTCTATACTCAAAACTTACAGTTCACAGTGTCTATTACCTACCTGTATGCTCCCTCAGAGAGACTGGAGGTCCCTCAAGGTTAGGGGTCTGAACAAAGATGGTAGCATTGTATTCTGTGTCTGGTGAGAGTCCAGTAAAACAATGGCTTGTTTCTGATCCACGGACTGTAATTTCCTGTCCTCTGGATCCTGTAAAAACAAAGCCCAATTGAAAGAAAATTAGAATCCGGTATTTCCCTTTAATATGTGTGTAAATAAATTTAGAAATTAGATACTTGAGAGGAGGATGGAATAGACTGGACAGCAATCTTATTCTTATCCTGAAAAAGCCTTTCTAGACCAAGATTATTCAGTGATTATGATGCCTGGCACATACAGGAGAGTAACTACATTCCAGTGTGCATGTAAAAAAGCCTGGTAACTAGCAAATTCCCACTACTGAAAGTTAATTTTATAATAAGCAGTACTTCCTCTTTGCAAATTTTTCACCACCACAGATGGTTCAGATCTTTAAAGCTCAATCGAATGCAGCATGACTTCTGGTGGAGGCTTTCCACCATACCAAATAAGTGGTTCTGTCACTGAAACAAGACAGTTATGTTTCCATAAAATGCAAAAAATCAAATGCATTTACCATCGGCTGGGTTCAGCTTTAGTCTGTAAGAAGTTGCTGACCGGTGAGCTGACCATCGGATACAGAAAGAATCCCAACCCACTTTGTAAGTTGTTAGGTCAGTGACATTTAAATATACTGTGAACAGAGAAAGAGAAAAATTGCTCTCTGGAAAGCAGTACGTAATAGATGTTGAAAGAACTACATCACAATTAAATTTACATTAGCAGAACCTGATTTTTTAAAAGAGTTATAGAAGAAAAGAGCAGTTCTAGTCAAGTCTCTTCATTTTTTCTTATGCCCCATAGATCCCAGCCTAGCTATTTACAAAAGCCCAAAGTCTGATACCTTTCTCATGTTGGGTAACAGCTTATTTTATCCATTTTCACATGAAGTAAGTGGAGCTCTTTACAAAATAAGAAACTTCTAAAAATTGGAAACTGACTCATATATATGGCAGTATGAAAAGCATGTACTGAGTAAACAAAATTCAGGATGATTGAGTCATCTTAACTGAAGAAATTTTAAGAAGCTTCTTAATGGAGGCCATCAGCAAAATCATCTCCTTCCGAAAAGGTGAAGTTTCAATGCCTGGACATTCCCATGAGAAAAAGACAGAGTAGCAAAAAGCCTAGACCTGCTTAGCATGGTTAAATTCTATAGCATTATAGATTGACCCCAACTAAAATTAAAATTGCTAAATAAAATTGATAAATACAATTTTAGGAAGCAGACTAGAAAATTTTATACCATCAAGTCATTACTTTAAACTATATTTCCATTATTGTTCTGAAGGTTAATGTTTCTAAAAACTACATCATGGATGGGTGACAAGTATTCTCTATGAGAGGATACTCAGACCATCTAACACCCAGCCTTAAAAATACTGTCTTAATCAACATTATCTCAGATCAGCATGTGTACCTAACATGACTACAACAAAATTGTATTGACTTACATGTAGTGCCTTGATCTGTCAACGGTATGCTCATTCCAGAGTCATATTGGGCATAAACATTCACATCATAAGTGGTACTGGGAGACAGATTATGCAAGGTGTATGAAGTCACTTCTCCCACAAAAACCTCCATGGGATCATTTGAACCTTTAATTGAAAGGAATTATCAAGAAAATACAGAGAGAGAAAGATTCATGATTGAGCTACAGAATTAACTGCCTTCTTTAATGTGTCATTAAGTGTTAATCTTATTTTATAAAACAAAACACTAATTTCTTAAATCACCTAATTTTAACATATTAGACTGTTGCAAACAGAACATAAGCATGGTTTACAAGCTATTGTGCAATACACATGTTTAATTTGTAGAAAGATATGTATATTGTTTCATTGTCATATAAAACAAAGGTTAAAAAGGATCTCAGTACCTAAATATCTGTCCAATACTCATTTCATATACCCCAGTTCATATCCTCAGGAGGACAAAAAGTATGAAAGACAGGAAAACCAAGCTTTTATCTAGTTACTGGTTAGATTGTGTATTAAATGTCAATAAAATTCAGTCTCTGTATGAAACACTGTATTTGGTAGTTCTTCTTGTAAAATAATGATAATAAGACAAGCTTTCATCAAATGAGTTAAAAAAGGAAAGAAATAAATCCTTTAGCACAAATATTTCATGATACATATGACTTTTATTCTGATCTTGCATTAGCTACTCACTATTTTGAAAGTGCTGTACTCAGAATTAACAAGCTTTCTTACCCATGGGTTTATATACAATTTTATAGCCAAGAACGGGGGATGGTGAAGGATCCCAGGAAACTCTGAATCGTGTATACCATTCATCAGTTATATACATATTTTGAGGTGGAAGCAGGCCAACTGAAAAGAAAGAAAAACACAATAATTAATTAGACTAGTGGATGTTTTTTCAACTCTAGAAACTTATATTGTGACTCTGTAGGGAAATAACCATGCAACAGACATCATTAACATAATGAGACCTTAACAACGTTGGACTGCTCAAGGAATATATATCCTAGACTTTAAAAACTATATGAATATTAAAATAAATTACCAGTTCTTCCATTTCCAGTCAGCTGTCCACCATCACCATCTTCATACACAGCCACAACAGTTATTTTATATGGTGTATCTGATTGCAGTGGTTGGAGTATTACATTATTCCTTATCCCAGGAACTGTGGTCTAGAACATATAAAAGAAACAGAGGTGAACAAACTCCCAGTACTGTAACCGATCAACAAAAACAATAAGTAGAACTAAAAATTTGTTTTGACACAGTTTTTTATGTCCACTGTA
Source organism: Anser brachyrhynchus (assembly GCF_964034855.1). Lineage (NCBI taxonomy): Eukaryota > Metazoa > Chordata > Aves > Anseriformes > Anatidae > Anser > Anser brachyrhynchus. Next base: position 93,108,811 of record NC_137696.1, on the reverse strand, counting down.
GATCGTCATTCAGGATATTTTAAGGGTTATAGCCTAGGAACAATTCTTAGTACTCATTATTTTAAAATATAAAGCACTGTTATAAAGCCTACATAAAAAGATAAATCAAATTGACTCTTCAGTCCCTACCCTCAAAAGGGACATAGTTTAGTGATGGGACTCAGCAGGTTAGGTTGATGTTGGACTTATATCTTGAAGATCTTTTCCAACCTAAATGATTCTGTGATTCTACAGTCAGACTGAGATGCTGCATTTTCTCCCCCAGATTTCAGTATTTCAGTACTGCTCCCTTATAGAAAGGAAAAAGTCACGAGGATGTGTTTGGAGACAGAAAAAGAGAATATAAAGCTCCTAAAACAAGGAGGGAAAACAAAGCCATTCGCACTACTTGTCAGTTTCCTTTCTATCTCTTCATTATCCTCATGTCAGGCTATCACTGCTTCAGCACAAACACGTTGTTCTGAGAAAGAAGCTCTGAATATTTTGATATGAAAAAGCTTGCCTAGTCATGCAACCCTTAATCTTCTCAACTTCTTGGTGCAGATGTGCACTATTGCTTCCTTCTAATCAACAGGTAGGCATAATCCAAAAAGTGACTCTGCTTCATAAAAGGGCTATAAAGCATTGAAACTACAGAAATTAACTTGAGATATCTCAAAAGTATGTCCCAGTCAACATTTTCCATTATTACTTGATAAAAGAATTCAGTTGTTTCAGACTTGCTATTTTTATGAAATTTCCAATGTTTTCTGCAGAGAAGATATGTGTGTTCAAAATTAGTTGTGTCCTAAATAACAGGTCCAGTAGGAATTTTTCAACCTGTGAATTTTCAGCATGCCCTGTACAATAATATATAAGCAGTTACAGCATTCAGATAGTGCTCTACATGTTACATTTTGGCTAGTGGCAGTCAGCAGAAATTCCACCATTGCCCTCTATAGGATCTGAATTTGGCTTTGCTCTAAACACTCAGATAATTTTATAAACATCAGATTAACTTGTGCTATCATTAAGCTACAGGAAATTAAACACAAACACAACTCATACTGAACCTTACAAATACAAGTTAGATGCTGAATGAAATTTACCATTGCTTTCTGATTAAGCTCTGGCAACTCTCTTCAATCTATGAAAAGCAGACATGTTTATTCTGTATGTTAGCACACTGACTGCATAATGAATGGAGTATGAAGTAATGGATGGCTATTCATTGTAGCACAATTTTTTAACTAAATGTCAGGAAACAGGCTCTGCTCAGAATCTTCTGATTAATGATTTGACTCACATCTTTAACATTATTTTACACAGAATTTGGTTCATTAAACTGTACATGTTCTGCAATTTTGTGGGAAAAAAATGTTTTCTACAAAACATGGCTTCTCAGAATTAACAATGACCAAAGAACCCACAAAACACCCAAAGTGCATTACAAAGTAAAACGGGTATCTTCATTTTTCTGTAGCCTAAGCAATCAACCAAAAACATCTTGGTGCGTATTAAAGAATTACAGAACTTACATATTCATCAATAGGATCTCCCACAGTGGGTGAATAAATGATTCTGTACTGCTGGACTGGCCCATCAGCATGGTCCCATTGTACAGAAAGGCTGTTTGTGGTCTCATCAAACACTCTCACATTTCTTGGACCACTGCGAGGCACTAAAGAAAAAAAATACAGAATGCTGCATAAGTACACCTACAGCTTAACACATCTACAAGTTTTAGATGTATATGGGGATTTAATAGAGAAAGCATAGAAACAGCAAAAGAGTGCTGGCCTATGAATGCCATAGGATGTTCCTTTACACTTCATTTCTGCAAGCTAAGTTGTAAGACAGGTTTTAGTGTTTAGGCCTCTTCAGCAAAACAAATTAACTTTTAGAAGGTTGCTGTATAATTATTAAGCACGACACAGAACAGGAAGTACTTTTTTTTCTGTTCACAACAAATTCTAGCCATCTTTATGTGCTATTTGTTTTCAGAAAGAGAAATTGATATTTGTCTTTCAACACATTTTAAAGAACATTTTTATGCTCTTTTTTAAACATATAAATTCAAATTAGACTTATTTCACTAGTGAAAACGAGTTTGGTGATTATGCATGTACTCCAGCTGCCACGCAATATAGCAACAGCTCCCTTCAATGGAGGCCTACAACTGCTTCAGCCATAATTCAGACATTTTGACCTTTGAGTTGCACTGAATGGCTTACACTATTTTTGATTGTAACAATTTTATAGATTCCTCACACACCAGTCTTGACATAGATTTCACAAAACAAGTACTGCCTCTTACATGTTCTTCCCTGCGCTTGACTTGGATTTCCTTCTCCATCCGCATACAGAGCTATAACGTTTATCGAGTAAGCAGTGTCAGGAGTCAAGCGCTCCAGCATCACATCACGAGTGTTGCCTGGTACCACAATCTAAAACAGAAAGAAAATACACCTACATAAAAAAATCTTCAATTTATACCATATCTTTTTAGAATAACAATTTGAATGACGTATAGAAGAATTGGGAACATGACCATGATGTGTATTTTTCAAGAAAAATAACACAAGTTTAAAATAACCAAATAACATTGATAACAATTCAACAGCAGGTGCTACTAAAAAAAAAAGATAAATACATAAGGAGCATTAATTCTGCAAATGGAGAGCTTGTTCTGTTACGTTTTTGTTTTACCTTATACTTTACATTAAATTTGTTCAGAAAAAAGAAAAAAAAGGAAAGAAGGAAAAAAAAAAAAAAGAAAATTCAGGAACCAAAAACAAAAAATGCAAATTCTATCATGGTTTCCTGACATGTAAAGGTCATTTTCTAATTGACAGGTTCCTGCTCATGCGTAAAGTACTATGCAGTTACACTTTACAGATACAAATGACTCGTTAAAAATTCTTATTATTCCTTACACAAAAACATATTTATGTACAATATGGGTGCACATTTTATGTGAGTATATTCACAGGCCTATATCTAAAACTGCACCCATTTCTACACCAATCCAAGAACTCTTACTTCACATCTGGAGGGCAAATTTTTACCCCTATGCAGACTTCACTGCTCACCCAGTCCTATTTAAGCACTAATGATTTGGGGTAAAGAGATGATTCAGTAGTAATATCATATAAAGTTGGCATCTGGTTTCATATTTAAACATTTCCTAATAAATATTGTTTCCTTCTGACTTTATAAAATAAAGATTTTAACTCATCTTTACCTGCAGTAAAATAAAGGATACTCATTAATCAGCTTTAAGTGTGACAGTCTTATCTCTTTCTTTTTTTTTTTTCATTTCACCAAATTAAGCTTTTGTTTACAATATACTTAATTTCTATAGGCACAGTATTTTCAGGAGGGACAATCCTAGGCGGACAGTTGGCCTATGTTTATTGTTATTGTTCTACACTCATTGAAGGAAGCAATATCCTCCACACACTTTTAAGGAATAGTATAAAAACTAAATTACTTACAGATTCTGATGGCCTTGGGCCAGATAGTGAAGAGTAATTAATTCTGTATTGCTGTACTGGACCTGGAGCAGGTTCCCAACGGACATTCATGCTGTTTGGTGTGGGATTGTAAACTTGAATGTTTCTTGGTGTTCCTCTCTCCACTAGGTCAAGGATAATTAAAATTAAGTTTACAAAGCTGCTTACATAAGTTCTAGTTCTACTTAAATTTTCAACAGTGCTCAAAATAAGCTGAGAAATACAGCAGACGAAGATAAACACATGATTTGTGTTACCCTAACATTATTTATTTACCCTTCTATGAAGCTAAGAATCTTAGTTATTAATCTTTAAAAGCATCCCTGCCAGGCAGCAGGGCAGCTACTGGCACTAGAATTGAAATTTTACTGTTGTGTGTAAGTAAACAATAAGTTAGCTTCACAACATAAGAGTTTAACTTGCCTGAGATAAATGAACTGAAAGTCTCCAATGAAAAAGAATAAGTTACAGAGCTACAACCATAAACATGCAGGTAAACAAAGTTTTAGCTTGGGAAAAAAATCTGTAATTGATACAAATTAATTAGAAGTCTTCAATTTCTAATGATTTGAGACACTAAACAAAAATCCCAATATTTAATTTAAAAGGACTGTTTTACTTACAAGTTCTTCCGGTGTCAGACGTACGTCCACCATCCCCTTCTGGAAAAACTGGAACCACAGTTACAGTGTAAGGTGTGTTGGGTTCAAGAGTTCTCAGGACGACATAGTTTGTATTGCCGGGTACTGTGGTCTACAAATTTAAAAAGAAATACAGAGGCATAACATTTACATGAAAATGCAAAAAGTTCAGCTTTTTGTATCTCCATTACTGCTGATATTTATTTTAGATTATTCTATGCATGATTACTAGCCCACAAGGGAACATATACTGCAATTAACATAGGCAGGCCTATTAACATCAACCTAGATCTGATTTAACCCAAGAGATTTTCAAATTATATATATATTTTTATTGCTGAATATAGCAGTAACCTCACAATCCAGAATAGTAGATTGCAATTTCCCCTCCTTTAAAAATCACCACCTCCACCATATCTCATTTGTAGACTGGGTGTGATAAAATCTTTATGACAGAAGAAAGTTGTTGACATTTGAGGTAATAGAGTTCACATTACCTTCTAGAATTGGCCTTCAGGAAGATTCTGTCTTGGACAATGGTCATTAAGTCCTATGCTCTCCTGTACAACCGCTTATAGCTGACTTTCACTTTTGATCCTGTTCTACTATTATCAGTAAAAAGAATCTACAGTGATCTTTTTAATGAGTATTATTTAGCAGTTCAAGAGTCATTAAGTCACTTTCAAAATCAGCATTACATAACACTACAACATGATAATGACAAGAAGTAATGAGCACCTCATGTTGTAAGTAAAATTCCATGGCATTTAGGAATACTTTTTTTCAGTAGCTCTGTGCATGCTGTTGAAATAAGAGTAATTCATGTCTTCCTTATTTCACTGGCACATCAACTTGTGCAGATGTGGAAAATGAAACACAAGTGGGAAAGAATAATATTTTCCCAACCTGCAACAAGTGTGATCAAATCCTATTTTCAAGATTGTTTTAGCTCATTAGTAATTAAGTAATTTTAGAAGATTAGAATCCACCCATGTGGATTTTTCTGCTTTCAAAAATATCATCCCAAATGACTGACTACTGCCACATGACTTCTTAGTAGTAAAAATGGGTAGAAATAAGGTCTGACTTTACAGCCTTTTGTATACCCTGAAATCAGCTTTATGCTCACACATACTGCCCTAAGAATAAACAAACAAATAATGTGTGTGGTATTAAATCTCCATGTTAAGGTCAAATACATAAAATCAAATATCAGTATTACAAATGAGAATAACTGACTTTCATGGGGGTATTCTGCATTTGCTTCAGGGTAGATACAAAAAGAAAATGCCAGTGTGTTGACAAACAAGACACACTTCAGTCCACAGGATTCCTCTCACTACCACCATGGGCTGCAATTTATTTAAGACAGTTAGTGAGATCCACAGAAGGGTTTACCATTTCTTCTGCACCTCCAGCTGTAGGCCCATAAAACACTTTGTACTGGCGAGGATTTCCTTCTGCATGATCCCATCGAACATTCAGAGTACTGGTGGTTGGGTCATAAACTAGCACATTCTTCACAGTAGTGAGAGGTTCTGAAACAGATCAATGAGCTGTCAGAAATGTGGGGCCACATTCTCTCACCCTGTGCTATCAGATCACGCCCATGCAATGTATTATTAGGAAGTTTTTTAAAAGCAGGTTGAATAGTTCGTGTTAAATGTTACTTGTATTCATCAGCCAGAACAAAACAGACCCACCCAACAGCATAAAGAATGCTAAATACAGTAAAAAAAGTTTCTTTCTGGACATTATTTCAGAATTATAGCATGAGTTCATTAGGATTGTTTTCCTCACTTGTCTCCAAGCACATTGCTATGTTTGACCTTCCAAAGCAGGTTCAAAAATAAAGTACAAATTAATTAATAAATCTATTAATAAATAGATAATTTAAATATGCAATTAATTAAGTAATTGAAAAAATAGGGAATTGGTTTTTATGCCTGAAGTGCCTCTGGTAGCAAATCACTCAGTGCTTTCCACAGAAGGACCAAAACAGTATTATTAACATAAAATAGTACAGTCTCCAATTGCATTCTGTAAAGGCCAGCCTCCAAATGGAAGGTGCTCACAAGAAAATAGTAAACTTACACCTAACAGCACACATGTGAGAGTCATATGCCTTCAGATGCTTGAAGGTTTTTGTTAAATTGTGACATAAGGAGACAATTAAACAGATTAAAGTGAGGAAGAAGTTCAATGGTAGCATTAGGGTTTCTCTCAGCTTTCAGAAGTCTAAAATTAGTGGCCTAGGATTTCTCTTTAGGCAGTAGACTGATAGGCCATCTTAATTAGTTTAGATACTTGAAATCCACCGAAGGACAAATAACAAATAGACATGATGCATTTCACCACAGAAATATTTTCTCATCTAATCTGAAAAGCAATACATCAAATTTGTTTCACACCTAACAAGAAGATCACAAAAAGTTACTTACTGGTTCTGCCTCGTCCTGTCATTCGCCCCCCTTCACCATCTGCATACATTGAGGACACAGTGATAGCGTATGGTGTGTCAGGCTGCAGCTTCTGTATCACTACACTGTTCTGCCGCCCACCTACCATAGTCTGCAGTAAAACAAAAGGAAAAGATTAAAGTGCTTTTCATGCTGCTGTTTTTATGCTTACTGCAATAATGAACAACGTAATCATTTGATGCTGAGTGGAAAACACTATGGTATATCATATGGTGCAATCCTCTTGGGATGGAAGCTGACAGTAGGCATTGAACAATAATCATATTTTCATACATATTCATATTTATCTTTAAAAGTTCAGACAGAGTCCAGCAACACAAAGCCAGTATTCTTTAAGACCTCCAAACTTGCATGTAACCACAATCACATATCAACTGTCTGTTCTGTGCCAGAACAGAGCTGTTTCTCCACATTGCCTCTGACTACATAATATTGAAATCAATGAGAGTCTTTTATTCATTTTGACAGACTGTGAAGTGTCCTTATTATGCTCCACTCTCAGGTAGAAGGCAAGCATGGAATACATAACAATACCCTGCAGATCTCTAATATAACATTTTACTGACATTGTCAATCCTTGATTTCATGCAGTTTATAACACGATGCTTCTGTTTCTAATACATCCTTTTTAAGAGTCTAAAATCATTATACATCTTTCATTTCAATTTTTCCTTAATGTAGAATCACAGAATGGTTTGGGTTGGAAGGGACCTTAAAGATCATCTCATTCCACCCCCTTACCATGGGCAGGGACACCTTCCACCAGGCCAAGTTTCTCAAAGCCCCAGCCAAACTGGCCTTAAACACTTCCAGGGATGGGACACCCACAGCTTCTCTGGGCAACCAGTTCCAGAGTTCTAACCACTCTCTGAGTAAAAAATGTCTTCCTTACACCTAATCTAAATCCACACTCTTTTAGTTTAAAGCCATTACCCATTGTCTTACACTCCCTGACGAAGAGTCCGTCCCCGGCTTTCCTGAAGGCTCCCATTAAATACTGGAAGGCTGCTATAAGGTCTCCCCACAGACTTTAATCTGTGGGCTAACAACCCCAACTTTCTTAGCCTTTCTTCACAGGACAGGTGCTCCAGTTCTCAGAGGGGGTATATATAATCCTGTTCCAACAATCTCCACCAAGGAAAAGATTTGCAGTACATTACAAATAATATTCAGATCTCTGGCATCTGGGAATTTTGAGATTTTGTGTTTTTAATTGTGTGAAAAGTGCACTTACTCTAGAGCATCTTTTTAACTTTTAAGACTACCTGCTTATTTTCAAAGCCTACTCAATTCATATGTGTATGTTGTCATAAGATCTTATGCTGATGAAGTGAAAACAAGCAGGAACTTACTCATCTTCATATTTCATAGAATAATTTTAATTTACAAGGAAACTTTTGATTTGTACTGAAGTGTCCAAAACACAATTCAAACCATAAATGCTTTTAGCATCCTATTGTGGCTGCCTCCATAGTTTCATATCTATTTGCCTTTCAAAATCTGTCCCTAAATGATCACAATGGCCTCCACAGTTTGATGTGCAGTTTTTGGAGAGTTGTCTTCAAACCATCTGTGGTGGTCTCTCCTGATGCCAAGGCCATTAGATGTCAGAACAGTCTTAAAGAGCAGTAAAGACCTTCTAGAAATTCCATTTTGTCTATTTCAGTGGGACAGTCCTAGGGACCCAACCACAGCAGTTTAATCAAAATATCACAGTGACAAAAAAGTAAGTAATTACTATCCTATGACTGAGAATTATTTGCAGACATTAATATGCTGTGAACAGAGCATGCTTTTCTCAAAAAATGGAGTCTTCTCCAGCTGCCACTCCTGGATTTTATCCAGTTGTGAATAATTACGTCCATTACGATTAATTAAGTCCATCCTTTGTCACTGCACAAATTTCCACAGAATGCCCATAATTCTTTTTTTTCACTCCAGTACGAGCAAAAATATGAATTCACCTTGCTGCTGCTTCTTATTCTTTTAATGATTTCTCAACTAAACTCATTCAACTCATTCAAAAAAATTACTTTAGCTGAAATGCATGTTGTTCAGAAGAAAGTAGAAATGGGTGCATAAGTATCCAAAACATTCCTAGATACGCTTCTGAACATGGTGATCTCTGATTACAGGAACAAGCTAAATGTGTATGGTTTTCATCTGAGACTCTGAGTCATGTGTCAGTAACCACAACAGCTTCCCACTGCAGAAGAGGGCATTTTTAAGTAGCGCTTGTTTCTAATAAACAGGCTGACTGAATTAACATTCCCAAGTGGTGTTGCATGGACCATGGGCACTCATCACAATTCTTGCTGATGATACAGGGAAAGCTGGCTAATCACACAGTACTGGCTCTCCCTATCATTACAGCTGCTCAATCATATTAAAAGACACTCAACCTTAAACTATTCCCTAGCACATGTTTCCCATGGACTCATGTTCGCCGCGAAGACTTCTTGGGGGTTATTCTCTCCCCAGCGTGGTAAGAAAGGATACCATGCAATTCTCAACTGCCCACAGTATGTTCCAAGGCAAAGTGCCTCTAATAACACACAAATCACAGTATAAAAAAAAAAACATGACGAACACTGTACTATGGAAGTAGTCACGGTAGTTCATATTCTTGACTGTTGAGGTAACTATGTACCTGCATATCTGTAACTTGTATTCTTATGTGCTGAATGATTTATTCCTCAACAGACTGTAACTATATTCTAGTTATATCTATAGACTATATGTTTTTTTTTAAGGGGCTGTATCTAAAGTTATGGGTTTTTTTGCTCCCTAGAGAATGTCTATCTCAGATTTGAAAGGGGAGAAAGAAAAAGGTAGGAATATATACTTACCTACTACAAATGTGTCTTCACCTAAAAGGTGATTAATACGTAGTTGTGCTTTGTAAATAAATTCTTCTAACACATTAATTTGTAGAACTACCTTATAATAACTACAGTAATTCAAAATTAGTTACCGACTGTTCAGGGCCATCTCCACTGATAGGCTGGTAAATGATCTTGTATCTCTGTACTCGACCACTGGCAGGATCCCACTTTACAGTCAAACTGTGTGACGTTGCATTGTATACCTGAAGGTTTCGTGGGCCACTCTTTGGGGCTGAGAAAGGTAGTGAAAAATAAATATTTAATTCAAGCAAAAAGCAGGAGCAAACACTTCATTCATACTTTTAGGGCTGCATGAATGCCTGACCAAGAGCAGAATGTATTAAGAACAAGACAACATAAACTGTAATGTTTGTAAAATAATAAACATGTGGTAATCTAATGTTTAGTATTCTTCCAAATACACAATGCTGTTTATTAAATGATCTCAGCTTTTTAATGTCAACATTCTTCTCGGTTTAGAAAAAAAGGTAGCTATGAGTTTTCTTTAATAATAACATACCCGGAAATTCAGATTCTTACCTGGTGTGGTTATAGGTACCAAGGGTACTAGAAAAAAAAAAAAAAAAAGAGTGTTCAGTATTCTTGTATGTGTATGCTTTCTGATTTAACAAATATCAATAATAATATGCAGATACCCTGTAATTACTTACATGTTCGTTCACTGCCAATCAGGTCATCGCTTTCTGATTCATCAGGATAGATGGCAGTAACTGAGACTTCATACAATGTATCTGGATCCAGATTTTCAAAGACCAGACTGTTGTCATCCCCATTTAAGATGGTCTTGTGGGGAAATAATAAATAGATAGATAAATAGATAGATAAGATAGATAGATAGATTTAAAATATGCCCTCTGAGAGACTGCCCCCAAAATCTTATGGTGACTATTCTTACCTCCTGTTTTTCTGATCTTCCATAGGGTCCCCAGGTTATTCTATATAGAGAGACATCTGGAGCTCCATGATCCCAAGTTCCTCTGAAACTGTGCTTTGTTACATCTGTGATTCTGAGATTGACTGGTGCTGGCACAGGCTCTATTGTGAGAAAAGGAAACAATGTAACTACAAAATAAAGGTAAGCCAAGGAACTACTCAGACAAAGAATTTAGAAGATTATGTAGATGATTCAGACCTTACTTACCGTGCTTCAAATGAGTACAGTAAAATACTGTGGTATAACTGAGCCCACCTACTCTAAGCAAATTGTCCTTCATAATCTCACATCAACAGGTCGTCACCTGATAAAACTGCTCTAATGACCTCAGAAAAACTCACACACCTACTCACAACAAACAAAGTCCTAGCTCTTACATTTTGGAGTTAGAAGGGGTAATTACGAACTCCCACATACAGACATTGAGGTCCTGCATGAGTTTCTTCCAGATCTTAACATTCCTTATATAAACCAAATAAGTCATGACTGAATTACAAGATTGTCTTAGAAAAAGTTCACTGAGGTTAACTGTAAGTTAAGAAGGCAAAATGTTATAGCTACTGGAAAGAAATGAGTAAAGAGGTAAAACCAAATAATTAAACTAAAAACAATTATTTTGGCTGATTTTTCCTCTTTCTCTTTACACATTCAGACAAAACCACAGCTACAAACCACAGGCTCACACAAAAGCAAGCAAAACAACAACAACAACAACTCAAAAATATTTTTAAAAACACCAGGCTTCAAATGAGAGCATTTTTCTTTCTTTTCACATCAGAGTGATGGCCAGTGATAAGGTAACATTGCTTATTTCTATTCTAGCTCTTCATTTTAACTGTGTTCTTAAATCATAAGATTAGATCAGGATGAGGGCTTCCCTGATGTCAGCTTTTTCTTTTTAGTTGGACATGTCTCTTACATGGATATCTGCTCTTACACTCTGTGCAATATGATTTTCTTGTTCTGTTGTTATTACTGAAGAGTCACCTTTATGATTCCCTGAATAACATCTCTAAAAGTACAGGCTGATTTACCATTTCATGCTATAAAAACTCTCTGGTACCAGAAGAAAGATCACATCTCTTTAAGCCCCTAATATATGTCCCAGATTCTCACTTGCTTTCCTAGATATCAAAGAACTGTATAGACTTGCAAGCCCTTTCCTCTGCGTTCTCTAATTCTACCTTTACATTCCTCCTTCAGCATCTTAATGTCAATAATTATGCTTCAGTTGCTGCTCTGCCTCCTCATTGCAGACCAGTTTCAGTGTTCACTGTAGTAAAATACAACTCATCTGAGATTTCTGGGGATTATTATATTGCAAATAATGCTACAAACAAAATATTTCTCAGACAGATGAAATTATGTTTCCACCTTAACTTAGTAATATATTGCAACATACTGAAATAGAATATAACGTTAAAATAACTAAAAGAAGGGTTGTTAGGAAAACTTACGAGTGACAGCTTCTGCAACTATTGGTAGAGATTCCCCTTCATCATACACAGCAACAACTTTTACATTATACAGTCTTTGGGAGGAAAGGTCAGAAAGAGTGGTGCTGGTTTTGAGTCTGTCAATTTCCACCTAAGAATAAAAATAGTGACTTAAGTGTTTAAAATTATTCTGTTTCTGATTCTGCATTTGATCAAATGTTAGAAATCCCTGTACTAAAAAATAGGAAAGTATTAGAATAGAAATAGAAAAGTATTCTATGCTAAATTTTGTCATTTGTTGCCATACATTTACATCTGAATATTGAGTTCTATCCACTAGCCGTCCTTGCAAAGAGTATTCTCTCAGATACCAGTAAACTTTTTGTAACTCTTTCACTGCTTAATTCGATTTGGAAATGAGGATACAGAATTTTCAGAAATTCTCATTCACTTAGAAAATTAACAGAAAATTCTCATTCATTTAGAAAAACACATTTAAACCTCAAAGAGTTATATTCATGTCCAGCAGTAAAATTATGGAATGTTTGCACGTAACTGTAAGAAAGACATCTCTAACAATGCTCACCCATGAGCTGCCAGTAGGCAGAGGGGCTAACATACCTTTATTCTGCAATCGTGTTCTAATTCTAAAAGCTTGGCAAGGTAACACTTAAGCAGAGAGAAGAAATGGCTATTTATCAAAGCACAGAATAATTCTCCAATCAGTTTGAGCTTTTTTTTCCTTTCTTTAAGAGGAGAAGGAGGAGGGAAAGAAAGAAGAAATCCATCTCAAGTTTATTCAGCTTCCAAGACATCAGTACCCTTTCCTGACTGCAAATTCCAGGAACTGATGTTCTCTGTTCTTAATGCTGGCTTGCTACATTGCTTTTACTATTTATTTAATAAGCTAGCTCCTCAAAAGAAAACCACCAAGTACTTGCAAAAACATTCCTTTTGCTTACCTCCTTTATGTCAGCTTCATCAGCTACTTTGTATCTTAGGATATATTTTCGAACCTTCCCTGGAGCAGGATCCCAGAGGACATTCATGCTGCTGTGAGTAACATCCCTAATTGTTAAGCCTCTTGGTCCAGGCAAAGGTACTGTAAAAATAATGACGGTAGTAAGTGAAAATGCTATTCACAGCAGAGGCACAGGTCTCTCAGCAGTCATTAAGTATTTTCATATATTGCATTGAAATGGAGGCAATAATTTTACATGAAGTTCATTGCTCAGGCCATTATCTGAGACAGCTTAAGAACATATTGTCCCAGCAATAAGCAAAACAGCTATAAACAAGTAGCTTCATATTTGTAAATTATGAGCACAATACAGAAGTAACAGAGCTTAAAAACTTAACTTTTCATGTACAGTTTCATGTATGGGCTTAACATTTTTCAAGAACATGAAGATTACCATATAGAGTGCATCTAGCCCAGAAACATTCCTCTGGCAGTAGGAAATGTTTAAGGAAAGATGTTTAAGGAAAGGTAAGCTATGTTTAAGCCATGGTTAGATGATTTTTCCCTTTGTATGGCATGTTTCCTTCTTACCTAACTTTTCCAATTTTATTAATATTTGGGGAGGCATTACATTTTCTGTATTTTAGAGAATGTCTGAATTTGAGAACAAGGTTTCTAAATGCAAGCAAGACTGAGTCCTTTTTAAAAACACTATAACACTATAACTTCCTTCATTACTGAAGGAAAAAAGAAAAGGTTCCTCTTTTAATAGTAGGTACCTTTTCATTGAAATTGCCCATAAGATCTTTTGGAAATGTGAGAGTGGTATAAAATGCATAAAATATGGATAAGATGGTCTTCTAAATAAAACAGAATATATAAAAACTGTTGCACGAAATAAAATGAAAGGTAAATTCTGCTGAAGCAATAACAACAAAGCAAAAATCAAGATGTACATACATGTCACTTCCTGGGAGGTGAGTGGGTCACTGGTGATATCACCAAACAATACATGAGCTGTTAAAGTGTACTCAGTATTGGGGATGAGGTCTACCAGCTGAACCTCATTCACTGATGGTCCAACACGCATCTGTACATGAAAAATAACACACCATGTTTAAAAACTGAAGAAAGCAAAGGCAGAAGAGCAAGCAATGATTTAACCTCAAGGGAATTTTGTGAGATTCACAGTATATTTACAGCTTCCTGTCTGATGTCATTGTATACAATAACCCAGTAATCACTGCACTTTGAGTGCTACATATCAGCCTCTTTTGGTTATTATGATATATCAAGAAAATTGGTTTTTCTTATTATTTTGGTAGAGTACAAGAGGTGAAGACAAATTCTCTTACCTCTTTCTCTGTGGCTGGGACTGTGGCATTCACTGGTTCATATGTTAACAAGTAACCTGTAGCTCCATTGACAGGTTCCCATCTCACTCGCATAGAAGTTGATCCAATGTCATAAACATACAGGTTTCTAACTGAAGACATTGGCACTGTCATATAAAAAATATATATTAATTTTTTTCACCTTTTTCACTTTTCATATTTCACATCACAGTATATCACAGAAAATATTGTGCATGGGTATTGGGGTACATTACAGGCAGTAGAAAAGTCATCTACAAGTAGTAGTATTTTAAATGGTGCTTAATTTAAGAATGAAGTAATTGTCATCACATTTTGAATGTGCTATAGATTTGCTACACACACAGTTAAAAAACTATCTTACAGGTCTGCACTGGAATACTTGAATATTCTAAAAAGCAACATTAACTCGCATGAATGATCTAATATGAAACAGTACATGACTACTTTGAGATCTGCACTTCTAAAAAGATTTTATATACTTTCTTTTTCTATATTTCTCAAATTATCGAATAAATATCAAAAATTATCACAGACTTTATGAAAATCATGTAGCTTCTTTAGGGATTTATGACAAGGCTAATGCAAAACAATGACAGAATTGAAATGAGACACTAGCATTCAATATTCTTGAACAGGGAGGAAAGTCACCCTATGTTGCATTCAGCACAGAATCCACCTAAATCAATCCTGTAGACAGCTGACAGTAAAAACATAATGGCTGTGTCTCACAGAAGTGATTTTATTGTGTTGAACATACTTTTAATTAATCTGATAAAATCAGAATGAATTTCATATAGTATTCTGTCTGCTAGTAGCAGGAATTAGTTATCTAATATGGAAATGAAGGACTACAGGTTTCTATCTGACCAAATTTCTATAGTTTATAAACTCTGCCTTGTAATTCATTGCTATTGCTCTAGTCTAAGAAGGTGTATACCCCTGTGCTTTATGAGCCCAGAATGAAGTTGGAACAAACATTTTTTCCACACTGCAATTTCTCTTTGCTACAGCTTTCCAGACAAGATCTCAACAACCAGGGTAACACAATCTGACCATTGAAATTAAAAATTTTGTTTCCTCTAAAAATAAAGCCCACAGTGCTAAAAGTTCTTTTGAAAAGTTCTCCTCATATCAAATTGGTTCTTATGTTATTCACATCACAATTATAACTTACATGTTGTTTCACTGCCGATTAGAGGTTCACTGCTTTCATCTTCTACCACTGAAAACACGTTAACAACATATTCTGTTTCAGGTTTCAGATCTTTCAGAACTGTTGTAGTTTCCATCCTACTTACATAAAACTACATAAAAGAGAATGAATGTTAACAACTGTATAACAAATGTAAACCTGTCTCTAAGAGAAAAATAATTCCTTGTGAAACTCTTCAGAAGTCAATGGTATGGAACTGAAAATCACTATAGTGTTAATCTTCTACATATTTTATCTTACAGTATAACATTATTTTTGCAAAGCAAGCTGTAGGGAATGCTCAAGCAGACTTGTTTTCAACACGACTGGATGTAGCTAGCATCATTCACTCTGCACCCTGCTTTCACACATGATGTACATTTTTACATTATTCAGCAACATAAAGAAAGTGCCATCACTATATGTTACCACCTGGAAAAATATTTCAAGCATCCAGGATAATCCAGGTTATTACAGTACATGCCACTAGCAACACCTTGCAGAATAGCAATGCCAGCAAGCAGTCAAGCTGTAAAGTCCATATGCACTGGAATGATTGTTCCAACCCAAATCAGAAGTCAAATCCTGAGGTCATGTTTTACTAAGATTAAACTCACCATGAGTCAAATTTGAGTTAAGATTTAAAAGCTACATTCAGAGATGGTACATTCCGAGTTCACTCTTTTTTTTTTTTTTTTAACAAGAAAATGTATTAAAAGGACAGTGAGCTTACTTGTGAATATGCTCAGAAAAATCCTACTACAGACTTATTTAAACTGATATAGGATAATGGAATACGAACAGAAAGGAATTACTGGAAATATCAGTAAACTCTTTTTAATAAATACATTTTACTCCTGGATTAATAATTTTAAAACAACCAAAGCCATCTTTATGCTCCTATTTTTTGGAATTTTGTTTACCATTTATTGAAATTCTTGACCTTGGAAGCCTTTTTTTTTCATTTTCTCCTATACTGTACAGACCCTAATGAACAAAAACTTTAGAATGATGTTACTGTAATGTGGAATTCCAATGTTATTGTGGCCAATCTCAGAGAGAAACATTCAGTACAAACCTGTTGAGGGGGACCTCCAGTGGTAGGGTAATATTCAACTCTATATCTATCAACACTCTCAGGAGGTGGACTCCATCTCAGACGGAAAGAACGAGGTGTCACTTCTGAAATAACTAGGTTAGAGGGAGGTGGCAAATCACCTACACGTGGAAAAAGTTAAAAATGTATTAATTTATCTTAAGTCATCAGGAATCAACAACATGAAAATGTCAGAAACTGACAACTGAAAACAAACTAGAACAAGACAAAAAATAGCTTAGGGAAAAAAAAAATCAAAAAAAAAAAAGACTCCAGTGTTTCCTTGGAGTACCATCAGCTAACATTACTGTTTTTCCATGCCAGGCTTTGCTTTTGAGCTGTCAGACATTAATACTTAAAAACAGTAGGGTTGCTAAAAGTTTCTTTATTGGATGAGAATCATCAAAGAACCTGCCACACTGAGCAAAAAGGTAACGCTGAGAAACGTACTTCCTGACTCTGGGAAAAAAGGCAGGCACGTCCAGCCATGTCATGCTGTGTTAGGTATAACACAGTCATTGTTTAAATGAAAGGAAGAATCCCTACAGGGTAGTCCAGGTGGTCTGCACAACTTCCTCACACTAGCAGCTGAAAAAACAGCCCAGGGCTACGCAGTGTTCCCAGTAAGTAATAAAAAGGAATTAGCATCACAAGCACATAGATGGAAGAAGGATGAACTAGACTGAAAATGTGATGTACCTGGACCTTTCACACTGTTACACAGATTCGTGGTTACATCCTCAACTATGCTAGCCAGGAAGGAGAAATCTGCAACATTGTAAGCATGGATGTCATCTGGATCCGTTGCAATCTGCTTCAATTCATTTTCGTCTGCATTTTTAATACCTTACATAGAAGACATGAAAACAAAACTTGTTAGAAATGACAACTATGAAACATAACACTATGAACATAAGCCCTTAAACACACTCTTTGAATGTAAGTACCCTTTTCAGGTACTTTAGTGTTTCCACTTCTCTATACTCTTAGCAGAGGGGTGGGAGGAAATTTGCTCAGGCAACCTCTTCATGTAATACTTACCAATTGCATAAAGTTCCACTCCCTCATCTCTGAGTCTTCTTGAAGGGGTGACTACATCATCTTGTGATTTGCCATCAGTAATGAGAACACCAATTTTGCGAGCTCTGGGCCGTAAGCCTGCATCTTGCCTGAAGTTGTTTTTTAAGATGAAATCCAAGGCCATTCCTAGCATGACACAAAGAGGGCAACCATCACTATAAACTGTTTCAACATACAGTCATGATAAAGGCTAGCATTTCATCCTAGTGATTTCACTCTGAAAACATCATTCCACAATTTACCACTTCAAGAGGCACTCATTATCTAGTTGTGGTCCGTCATGTACGCTTAACAGCAACTGACACTATTTCAGCCCTTTGAAGGTCTATAATCTCTTACCTCCTACGCATCACGCTCCTGTATGATCCACTCTAGCCTCCCTTTTGGGTCACCTTGCTTTAATGACAACCCTGACACGGAACTACCTTTTCTTCTTCTCATATGCTCAACAATAACCCAAGCTCTTCATCACCCAAGTTCTTTCCTTCTCTCTTTCTCCAAATTTCCACTAAGAATACATTTCCATGTACACTTACATATGTCCACATACATATACATATGTATGCATATACATAGGCCCATTCTCTTCCAACCATACTGGAGAGAACTATAAGGCCCTTTCATCATGGATGAATTTGAGCCCCCTACACAATTCCAGGGTCATCTACTAGAATTCTTTTCATGGAGCTTAACGAAAATCCTAGTGGTGTGACATACCTGTTAGAGTATTGCCTCCTTTGTATGGTAAGTTGGCTACAGCCTCTAACAAAGCTTGTTTTGTTCGGTAAGCATTCAGATTCCATTCTGTCCTTGGATCTCCACTATATTGCGCAAGACCTGGAAAAAGCCATTTTTACTCAGTTATTATGTAGCTATGCAGCAACTATGCCTCATTTTCTCTCTGACATATGACGACTTACCAATCTGTACTTTGTCAGGACCAATATCAAAAACTTCAACGATACGGGCTATGAAGTTCCTGACAGTTTTAAAATTTGGCCGCCCAATACTCCATGAGCCATCCACCAGCAGCACGATATCAGCTTCTGCTCTGGTTCTACATTCTAAACCTGCCATGTCAACCAGAAAAATATAACCTTAGCATGATAGATTTCAACCAGAAAAATATAGCCTTAGCATGACAGCTTTCTTTCCCAATCCTCTTTTATATGACATATGTCATGAGTTAGTTTCCAAAATAGCTCTAGTTTTATTCACTGGCACTCTGTCAAGTATGACCTATTTGTGAACGTTATTCACACTAGTCACTAGTTCCATGGCAAAAGCTGTATAAATTTTTTCATGTACATTTCCTTTTAGAAATAAGCCTTCTAAAATGTCAGGGCCAGTGCTCTTCCCTATTGTCATGTCAGTATCTATTTCGGTCTTTAAAGATGGCTGATAACCATCTTTCAGAGATTTCATAAACTGCTTCAGAGCATTTCCAAAGGACTACTGAGCTAACCACTGACATGGCAGTGAACATTATCAGATTATCCAATGTCACAGTATTTTAGTCTATTGTTTATGACTAAACTATTGCTCAATTTTCAACTATGTAGCAGTGGAATTAACAGAATATATAACAACCACTTTCATATAAATATCATTTCTGAATTTTCAGGGACAAAAGACTTAGTAATACAGGTGGTACAGTAGTTTGCACATATAGGAAAGAAAGATCACAGTTTAGAAGATACACAAACATAAACACAGTTCAAGAAATAGAGAGGGGACAAGAACAAACATTTATATAAAGCTGCAATGTTCTGAAAAGGTAGGAAGTTACTTCAGGTATCTTCAGTTCACAAATTACAGAATAAAATATGCATCATATTGTTTTCATCACATGGAAGATCACAAAATATTTATACAAAGCAGAAAGACACAATAATTTTATCCACAGCCATTTAAAAAAAAAAAAAATCCTTGCTCTCTCTCTTTTCCTGTAGATTGTGTTACCAGCTGCAAATTTTCTGGCTTCCTGCCATCAGAGCTTCTGGTCTTTATATGGAAGAAATCCCATTGAGAAAAATCAGCCACACTCATCACAGTTGAAAGATATTGTGATTTCATATATGTTCCACATAATTGATCCAACACTGCAGACTCATGAATATAACTATTCCATGTACCTGGGGGTTAAAAGCATGATCCTCTTCTGCATAGAAAATATAGATCTAGTCTTTAGTCAGGACAATAAAATAAGTTGGGAGTAGTGTTTAAGTAAAATTATGTTAGTTCAAAAACTTGCATGCATAACTTTAATATGGAAGTTAAGGTTAGCTTCTTGTACAATATAAAAGTTAAACTATTCTGACTTTTATTTTTCTTCCAACTACCATAGTTCCCCACATGGAAAATTCTAGCAAAGGCACCTAGGGCAATTTTTTCCCCCATTAATAAATAATGTACTATTACATTTACAGTCCCAGATATAAAATTCATTTCTCACATTAACCATGACTCAAATCCATGCATTAGTAAAACTAAATAGCTTAAAGAATATAACACTCAAGACAGAAATGACAGCTGGTGTAATAAAAAATAACAAACCACTCTTGGTGTAATTATTTTTCTGCCAGACTTATTACAGCTTTACTTTAATGTCACTGATGGCCTGTTATGTAGTTTTTCTTAGTTTTACCCTCTTGCATTACACTGAGTGGGACAGCAATAACTTCAGAAGTTTCTAAAAACGTTGTCAATAAAAAGTGAGGGTAGTACTTTTACACAGCCCGATGTGGAAACAGGGCATTAAAGAGGTTAAGCAAGAAGAATATAGAGTCAATTTTCAGAAGGTTTTTTATATTGTTTTGTTTTGTTTTTAACTCTGAGATGCGTTTGCACTGAGGCTCTTTGTCCTCCTGAAATTCTGTCTTCTCTCTGATGGTTATACAAACCTTAAAATAGCAGAGAAGTCTTCACTTCTTTGTGTACACTTGGCTACTAAAAAGCAACAACTTGATGCAGACAAGCTCTTTATGATTTCCATGACGGAGGAGTGAGCCCTGAAACTCTCTTCATCCAGTATTAATTGCAAGTATAGTGGCCACAAGATTCAGTTAACATACAGAGGCCCATTAACCACATCAAGGGAGCTGCTGTCATACCAATCATAGAAACTTTGATTGGAATGTTTAGCTACGCAGGAAGAAATTCTCAGATACTGGAAAACACTCAGCACTTGCACTTCTGTACTGAATCTCCTCCTTCTATGGTAAAAGTGACTAAATAATGGCTATGTTGCATATAAACTTAAATAATACACAGTAATATTCTGACATCCCCAGCTAACAGATCTTTGCCCATTATATGATCTTAGTCTTAAAAGGAAAAGTCACCATATAAGGACAAGCAAATGGCTAGAGATCTGCCCAAAATTCTTTGTTCTACTCCTGTGAACACCCCTGTAGATGAGCAATGACCTCTGTTCAAGAATTTGACCTTATGTGATTTAACACAGATGTGAATGGCTTGAAAATGTGATGCAGATGGCTTTCAGTAATCAGCAAAACATGGGTTGCCTGAGTTATCTTTTTTGTAAGATCATCTAAAGGGAGCAGAGGACTAGAAACATGAACTAGGGCATATTTAGTGGTCATTTCAGATGAGAGGTTATGTCATCAGATTAGGGAGTCTACTGAATCCTGCAAATAGATATTTATGTGCATTAGAAAAATGATACGGAATGCAGGGAAGCTTTCAATCTCTTTTATCCAAAAGCCAAGACTGCATTTTATTGAATAAAATCATGTTTACCTCTAGATAAAAATGGCTCCGTAGTAGTATCTGAAAGGGTGGTCATCTCCTGTCCAACAAGTGGGTTGCTCTCTCCTCCTTCAAACATTCCAAAAACATTTACCTTATAGGTAGTTCCTGCCCTGAAATAGTTAAACAAATATACTGTAACTGAAGTCACTTGGCTAGCTAAATGTTGATACTTTGCTTATGAAGTCTTCATAGTTTTACTCCACAGAGAAGAAGGTGTTAAAATGTGAAGCACAGATACTAGTTCTTCCACAAGACAGTGAAGATTTGACCTGAAGCTGGTTTTAGACTCTATACATAAACTTATAGTCTTCTTTGTTCAAGTAATTTAAGATTTTTAATGATACCATTTTTAATATGCATACAAGTTTATATGCATACAATTCATAACAGATTTTGACTTGCTCTGAAGCCTACTTTATAAATCCTGGCCTCTTAGAAAATGAATCAAGAACTAAACTAGGCTTCTTTTTTTTTTTTTTACATAAGTTAAGGAACTTTTCAGAGAAACTTTAGAAATCCCTGCTGTCTTCTCCATTGCCCCATTAATACCATCGTATGTGAAATGCAGAATGCAACTTTTGCCCATATCTTTGCCTCCTTCAGTTCCTATGAGAACACCAGAAGTGATGTGAATAACCTCAGAAATAGCCCTGCCAGGTTCTTCTCAAAGATTGCATCACCAGATCATGACATTTTACTGACAAAAATACTTCCTAATTTACAGTAGATTTTGCCAGGCATTACAATCCCTAATCATGGTTAAGCAAAGCCCCAAGCTAAAGTTATTTTTAAAAAGAAAAAAAGAAAGAGATTATTATTATCCATACCTGAGTTCCTCCAAAACCACTGTGCTGTCATATGGTCCTACTATTAGTTCTCCAAGATTCCTGTCATCTTCAGTTGGGTGGAAAGTTACTTTGTACCCCTTCACTCGCCCTGGGGCTGGCTCCCAGGTTACTCGGAAGCTGGACATAGTTGAATCAGAAGTTCTCAGATTTCGAGGTGGCTTAAAGGGAGAGGCTGCAATAATGTAATAAAAGGATTTAAATCAGGTCTGCCTATGAAAAAAATGACAAATATGCTTTTGTGTAAAAAGGCACATGTAAATCCAGTATTAGTTTCAACCCTAAACTCTTTGTCTCTTTCTTTGACTTAAAGACAAGTATCAAGATATGAAAGGTGAGATTCACTTCACCTAATTTTAGCTATCTAAACAATAGACACATAGTCTATGTTTGTTATCAAGGCTCCCTCTACAGTCAACATATTGAAGGGTAGATAGTAATTTATCTCACCTGTCTTAAATATCCATCTGATTTTACAGTGAATGTTGACCGTGGACTAACCACCATCAGTCTTTCTATTTATTACAGAGAAAGACTATACAACCAGCTTAGATTAGCTATCTTTCTTTTAAATGACAAAGGGTAGGTGAGCCAGAGAACAAAGAATGGCATAAGGTATTTACAGTGTATCTCAGTGTACCTCTGCCCAACAAGGGCAGAAACATCTCAGAAAAAAATCTCTTTTGGTAACAGCTCTCTACCTATGGAAGCAGAAAACTGATTTTAAATCCCCTTGCTTTGATCTGGAGAGCAAGAGACCATTTCCTTACAAAACAAAAGACCAGCATCAGACACAAACAATGCAGAGTAGAAAATTAGCTTAAATTAGTTTTGTTTTGACCCCATAAATCCCCTCACCAGGAATTAAACATTTTAGAGTTTCTGAGAGAGAAGACTGCTTGTCCAAAAGGAAATGGTCTGTGAGGTCAGTCAGGCTTTCACTGGGGACTCACCTACTGGCCAATTTAAGTGCTTCAGGTTTTCCACAGAAAATATGGCTACCAAAAACTATTTAATGGTTATTTAATCAATAACCAGAACCAAAAAAGCAAATAATGAAACTGGCAGTGCTTGATTAAATAGTCTGTAGACAAATACTGTCTCCCTCACACAACACTTGTTTTAACTTCTGGTGACAGTGTTTCAAAACAAGTCTGGTATTTTCAAAACATAAACCACATCTACACCCTCACTGTAACAGCAGAAAGCTGTGCTCGGATCTCATACAGAAATTTCCAACAAATCAAATTCTCTTCTCAACCTCTAACATTTTCTTTAATTTGTATATCAACTCATAATCTTAGCAGACTCCACCACAGCTTTTCTGTGTATTATGATTACCAGTTTACAGTAGAAAACTTTAATGATCAAACCCTGTAAAAGTATGTATATACCTGTTGTTCCTTCTGCTTTTCTTGATTTTCCTTGTCCAAAGTCATAAATTGGAACAACACTGAGGTCATATGTAGTTCGAGGCTTAAGTCTCTTCAACACTATGCTTGTGGCAGGAGCATTTACTCTTCCAAACATCTGCCTTCCTCCATTGCGCGGTCGGTAGTACACACGGTAAGACAAGACTTTCCCAGGTGAAGGCTGCCACGTGACTCTCATTGTATTCTCTGTCTCGTTGTCTACTGTCACAGTCCTGGCATTTGGTGACACTTTTCAGTGCAAAAATATGGGTAAATGTTTACTTTGTCACATAAAGATATGTTCAAAGGCATGCCTACAAAATTAATTTAGCTGTTTTTTGGTTTTTTTTTCCTTCTTTAAAATGACAGTATTTCATTGGGGGAAGCACAGGTAAACCTCACAGGGCATTGTTACTTTCTTTTATGATTATAATGAACTAAATAAACCTAAGTCCATTTTCCATTACAGACCAAAAAAAGTGATTACATGATGACACAGCCTAACTGGGAGGTTTACTTAATAGCACTTATTGATAATTTGTTAAGTAATGGATTCAGGATGCTAAAGTGAAAGTGAAATATATATTATATATAATATACATATGATACATAATGTAATATATATTATATATATCATAAGTGAAATATATATATTATATATAGCCCTTTTTTAATGAGCAAAATGATCTACAAACTTAAGATTTTCTAAATTTTGGGTTTACAGGTCTGATACAGTACTAGTAAATGCCTGAACTCCTGAGTGTTGGGCCCCATAGAATACTCATGAGTATTTGGAAAGTCACTAAATGTAGAACAGTATTAGTGCTGAAATAAGGACAAGGACTAATAAAGCATTCTCTCTACAGATTGCAGCACTCAGCTTTTAAGAGATATTTTCCAGACTGTAGAAATGTTACAAAAGATCTGAAATGAAATGAAAGGTATGTAATGCTTGTTGTGAACCAACATAAACCATCTAGGTTGTTGCAAAACAGAACTGGCATACCAGAATCAGTCAGTATTTCATCACACAGTCAGGTAGGCTTTGCAGGCTACAGTATCCTCTCCCAGACCAAAAAACTGAGAATTTCTAATTGTGTTTGCACCACAAAGATGAAATGTCAGTTAGTCTCAGATCCAGGTCTATTGATAGTCCTGGTAGCAAGTCACCAGTGTGCCCTGGCAGCCAGAAGGACCAACCATATCCCAGGGTGCATCAAAAACACCACTGCTAGCCAGTCAAGGATGTGACCGTCCCACTCTGCTCTGTGCTGGTGTGGCCTCACCTCAAGTACTATGTGCGGTTTTGGGTACCACAGTATAAGAAAGATGTAAAACTGTTAGAGAGTGTCCAAGGGAGGGCCACAAAGATAATGAAGGGTCTGGAGGGCAAGACATATGAGGAGCGGACGAGTTCCCTTGGTTTGTTCAGCCCAGAGCAGAGGAAGCTGAGGGGAAGCCTCATGGCAGCCTGCAGCTCCCTCACAAGCAGAGCGGAGGGGCAGGCGCTGAGCTCTGCTCTCTGGGGACAGTGACAGGACCCGAGGGAACAAACGGCATGGAGCTGGGACAGGTGAGGGTCAGACTGGGTGTTAGGGAAAGGTTCTTCACCCAGAGGGTGGTCGGGCACTGCAACAGGCTCCTTAGGGCAGAGGTCACAGCACTGAGCCTGCCAGAGTTCAAGAAGCTGTTTTCAAGAAGGGTTTACATGACAAGGTTTTGGTAGCAGAGGGCTGCAGAGGTGGCCTCTGAACAGAGCCCAGCAGCTGCCCCATGTCAGATCAGAGCCAGCTCCAGCCAGCTCCAAAAGGGACCCACTGCTGGCCAAAGCTGAGCCAATGAACGACATTGGTTGGGCCTCTGGGAGAGCAGATTTAAGACAGGGCAAAAGACTGCTGCACAATAGCAGCTGGGAGAGAGCAGTGAGAAACAGCGCTGGAGACACCAAGGCAGAGAGTGACCGCAAAGGAGCAGTGAAGACGAAGACTGACTGCAGCCCCTATTCCCCATTCCCCTGCACCGCTCAGGGGGAGGACATAGAAGAGGGTGGATGGGGGTGGTGTTTTTCGTTTGCTTTTAGTTTCTTACTGTGCTATTCTGCTAGTGATAGATAATAAATTATATAACTCTCCCTATGCTGAGTCTGTTTTGCCTGTGATGATAATTGTTGAGTGATCTCACTGTCCTTATCTCAACCCTTGAGTCCTTTTCATCACATTTTCTCGCCCTTACCTTTGAGGAGTTCAGCTGCCCCGAAGGATAAAACCACCACAGAAGCATTTGGACAACACTCTCAGACATATGGTCTGATTTTTGGGTGGTCCTGTGTGGAGTCATCATTTGAACCCAATGATCTCTGTGGGTTTACATGGCAAGGTTTTGGTAGCAGGGGGCCATAGGGGCCCCTTCCAACATGGGATATTCTATGATCCTATGATTCTGTGATCAAAATCTCCCCCTGAGCTTCAGTTTGAGGATTGTGAAGATTGAAAAGGGAAATAACTTGGAAGGGAAATTCACTGATCCTATGGGAATTTACCGTCTTCCATCCTTACTCTATCTACATTACTTACTATATCTACATTACTTATTCCAGCAGATTTCCAGCAGTCACACAAAGCACCCATGAAAGACTGGCTTCAGAATAATTTTCACAAAAATCACATCTCAAGTTGGAGGTAATTCTCGCTGAATCGAACCCTACATGACACAGAAAAGACTTTCCTTTTTTAATGGTCAAAGAAAAAGCTAGAATTGATTGATTTGAGGTGAGACTTTGGTTTAGGGGACTTTTCAGAAAGTAAAGGTGAAGAAAAATAAGGTCGAAAATATTATAATTTTTTCAAGAACTGAATATTACAAATGGTGGTAATGCCATAGTACACTCACCATCAGTAAAAGCCTCTCCTTCTACAGGGTCTCCTTCTCCACTGCTGTAGGTTGCATATACTGAAATCCTGTATTTAGTCTCTGGCTCCAAGCCTTCCAGCACTGCATCCACTGTGTTTCCAGGGACTGTCTTCTCTCCCATTGTATCATCATAAAGTGATTTCCATACTATCCTATAGTTATTAACTGCTCCTGGAGCTGGTGTCCATGATAACCCAACTGTAGTGTCAGTTATGTCTGTGGTAACCAAATTACGAGGTGAACCACGTTCTGCAAGAAAGAAAACAATAAATCGTCGCTAAAATACAAAGAGCAAAAGTTAGCAAAGTACAAATGGAAAACTAAAATGATCATAAAAGCAGAATCAAAATTTTGGCCCGTCAACACTAGTTTAAATAACATACATGTGTAGTTCCAAGAGAAAACTGATGGCTTTATTCAACAAAATGCTGAAAGCTAACTTTAAGCTATGAATAACCTATCCCATACTGCACAAGATCCCTAGCAGTTATGCTTTAAAATTTGCAAAATAAAAATGATATTAAGCGAAGTCTCAGAATGAAGCCAATGCTTAAAAGTGCTGCAGCTCATTTGCATAGGTTTTAATTCACAAGTAAATAATTTTCCTTCATTTGTTCATCTTTACCCTCACGTGTAATTTTTTTCTGATGGGCAAATAAAGAAGACTTTAACCTGAGTGAAATAGTCCATTCAAATTCTCTGACAACATTATTTATTTAATTAATATTACTATTCTTATTTCCTTGAGTACTGCTTACTGCTTACTAGATCTACCTGCTATTTCGTTTTATCTGTTTACAACTAATTTGCAGTGTGTTTACATCATACAGCAGTTACAGCAGAAAACAATCTTATCTCTCCACTTGTAAGACTTGTACCTTCTTCCTGACTATAGTTTGTTCCAGCCAGCCTGGAATGAAGGAAACAGCTCG